>NC_051310.1:134653098-134978031 GCF_015220235.1 Choloepus didactylus | reverse complement strand
TGCAAGTATTTTGTTGAGGATTTTTGCATCTATATTCATTAGGGAGATTGGCCGGTAGTTTTACTTTTTTTGTAGCATCTTTGCCTGGTTTTGGTATTAGATTGATGTTAGCTTCATAAAATGAGTTAGGTAGTGTTCCATTTTTTTCAATGTTTTGAAAGAGTTTGAGTAAGATTGGTGTCAGTTCTTTCTGGAAAGTTTGGTAGAATTCCCCTGTGAAGCCATCTGGCCCTGGGCATTTATTTGTGGGAAGATTTTTGATGACTCATTGGATCTCTTTGCTTGTGATGGGTTGGTTGAGGTCTTCTATTTCTTCTCTGGTCAGTCTAGGTTGTTCATATGTTTCCAGGAAGTTGTCCATTTCTTCTACATTATCCAGTTTGTTGCCATACAGTTGTTCATAATATCCTCTTATAATTTTTTTAATTTCTTCAGGACCTGCAGTTATGTCACCTTTTTCATTCATTATTTTGTTTATATGGGTCTTCTCTCTTTTTGATTTTGTCAGTCTAGCTAGGGGCTTGTCAATCTTGTTGATCTTCTCAAAGAACCAACTTTTGGTGATATTTATCCTCTCTATTGTTTTTTTGTTCTCTATGTCATTTATTTCTGCTTTAATCCTTGTTATTTCTTTTCTTCTACTTGGTTTAGGATTGGTTTGTTGTTCATTTTCTAGCTTCTTCAGTTGATCCATTAGTTCTTTGATTTTGGCCCTTTCTTCCTTTTTAATATATGCGTTTAGTGCTATAAATTTCCCCCTTAGCACTGCTTTTGCTGCATCCCATAGGTTTTGGTATGTTGTGTTCTCATTTTCATTCGTCTCTATATATTTAGCAATTTCTCTTGCTATTTCTTCTTTAACCCACTGATTGTTTAGGAGTGTGTTGTTTAACCTCCAGGTATTTGTGAATTTTCTAAGTCTCTGATGGTTATTGACTTCTAATTGTATTCCATTGTGGTCAGAGAATGTGCTTTGAATAATTTCAATCTTTCTAAATTTATTGAGGCTTGTTTTATGTCCCAGCATATGATCTATTCTGGAGAAAGTTCCGTGAGCACTAGAAAAGTATGTGTATCCTGGTGATTTGGGATGTAATGTCCTGTAGATATCTGTTAAATCTAATTCATTTATCAGATTGTTTAGGTTTTCAATTTCCTTATTGGTCTTCTGTCTGGTTGATCTATCTATAGGAGAGAGTGATGTGTTGAAGTCTCCCACAATTATTGTGGAAACATCAATTGCTTCCTTTAGTTTTGCCAGTGTTTCTCTCATGTATTTTGTGGCACCTTGATTGGGTGCATAGACATTTACGATTGTTATTTCTTCTTGCTGAATTGCCCCTTTTATTAGTACGTAGTGGCCTTCTTTGTCTCTCAAAACATCCCTGCATTTGAAGTCTATTTTATCTGAGATTAATATTGCTACACCTGCTTTCTTTTGGCTGTAGCTTGCATGAAATATTTTTCTCCATCCTTTCACTTTTAGTTTCTTTGTGTCCCTGTGTCTAAGATGAGTCTCTTGTATGCAACATATTGATGGTTCATTTTTTTTGATCCATTCTGCGAATCTATATCTTTTAATTGGGGAGTTTAATCCATTTACATTCAACGTTAAAACCGTGAAGGCCTTTCTTGAATCGGCCATCTTATCCTTTGGTTTATGTTTGCCATATTTTTCCCTCTCTCTATTAATATCCTTTATTGTACCCATACTGAATCTCTTTAGTACTGAACCTTTCTCCAAGTCTCTCTGTCCTGTCTTTGTTTCTCTGTCTGTAGGGCTCCCTTTAGTATCTCCAGTAGGGCAGGTCTCTTGTTAGCAAATTCTCTCAGCATTTGTTTGTCTGTGAAAAATTTAAGCTCTCCCTCAAATTTGAAGGAGAGCTTTGCTGGATAAAGTATTCTTGGCTGGAAATTCCTCTCACTCAGAATTTTAAATATATCGTGCCACTGCCTTCTCGCCTCCATGGTGGCTGCTGAGTAGTCACTACTTAGTCTTATGCTGTTTCCTTTGTATGTGGTGAATTGCTTTTCTCTTGCTGCTCTCAGAACTTGCTCCTTCTCTTCTATGTTTGACAGTGTGATCAGTATATGTCTCGGAGTGGGTTTTTTTGGATTTATTCTATTTGGAGTTCGCTGAGCATTTATGATTTGTGTATTTATGTTGTTTAGAAGATTTGGGAAGTTTTCCCCAACAATTTCTTTGAATACTCTTCCTAGACCTTTACCCTTTTCTTCCCCTTCTGGGACACCAATGAGTCTTATATTCGGACGTTTCATATTATCTATCATATCCCTGAGGTCCATTTCGAGTTTTTCAATTTTTTTCCCCATTCTTTCTTTTATGCTTTCATTTTCCATTCTGTCATCTTCCAGGTCACTGATTCGTTGTTCAACTTCCTCTAGTCTTGTACTATGAGTGTCCAGAATCTTTTTAATTTGGTCAACAGTTTCTTTAATTTCCATAAGATCATCCATTTTTTTATTTAGTCTTGCAATGTCTTCTTTATGCTCTTTAGGGTCTTCTTGATTTCCTTCATATCCCGTACTATGGTCTCATTGTTCATCTTTAGTTCTTTGAGTAGCTGCTCTAGGTGCTGTGTCTCTTCTGGTATTTTGATTTGGGTGCTTGGGCTTGGGTTATCCATATCGTCTGATTTTTTCATATGCTTTATAATTTTCTGTTGTTTTTGGCCTCGTGGCATTTGCTGAACTTGATAGGGTTCTTTTAGGGTTTGTAGACCTATTGAAGTCCTTATCTCTAATTTATCAGATCTACAGCTTCGTGGAGTACACTTTCTCTAACTAACCAGCAGGTGGCGTCCACGAGCCACCTGTTCTCCACAAGCCAGTTCTCCCCTGCTTAGCCTTTTTGGTGAGTGGGGGAGTGAGTCTTGTGGGGCCCAATTGGTGTACCAAGCTTGCGTGTGTAGTTGGTGTTGCCTGCCCTGTATGTGGGGCGTGTTTCTGGGCAGTCGGGGAGGGGGTTGGCCCTAACAATCAAATCTCCCTGATGATCCTAGAGTTTTAAAGCTGCTGCAATAGTCTAATCCTTCAGTTCAGTCCTGCCACAGTTTGCCTCTGCCACTGACCCACAAATCTTTGGTATTGGTGTATGGCTCCTGAGACTTGCAAGTGGGCCCCTCTTCCAGGCTGTGCACCCCAGTTCCTCTGTTGAGGGATGACTGTGCTATGTCACAGGTGAGTGCCATACCCCCAGGGCAGTTCTGGGCTGCTGGGCTGTGTAGGGAGGCTCCCAGTCTGCTCAAATGATGGCTGAATGGGGCTTTGTTAATTCACACTGCTCCACCTTCCCAGCTCTGGGACATTCAGCTGAGGTTGCAGGGAAGGCTAATGTCCACGCCCAGTTTTGTGGTGTGTGCCTGTTATTTGAAGCACTTCCGTCACACTGGGTTGTCTGGGGTAGCTCTGGGCTATGGGGCTGGCGATGGGCAGGAGTGTTTCCTGTCCACCAGGATGGTGGCTGTGAGCGGACACCCCCCTTTTCTTGGGAAGTTGTGTTGTTTAGTGAATTTTCTCAGCCACTGGATTATTGCCTTTTGTCTCAGAGCTCTCTTAGTTCTGCTCTTGACTTCACGTGCCCAAATTGCAATTCTTTGAAGCTTTCTGTATTGGGCTTCTTAGAGTAATTGTTTTAGAAAAAGAAAAAAGGATTTAAAAAAAACAAAAAAAACAAAAAAAAAAAACGGCCCTCCTCAGAGATCTAATGGGTTATTGAAATGCTAATAGACAAAGCAACAAGGGCCATTAAGGAAAGGTCCACAGGGCAGAGAGATCAGCTTTGCTTCGGGATTTGCATATGCGCCTCAAGGCCTGAGCTCCGCCCTTCCCCTTTCTGTGTTCACCAGAACTCCAAAAATCCTCTGCTTTTATTTTGGAGTTTTTCGTGTTGTTTTTTTTCTATGCCTGTCTCCTCTCTGCTGGGCTGGCTGCTCTCAGAGTCTCTGGTGTCTGGTCTCAGTCTATCTAAGGTTGGAGTTTGAATCAGTAGAATGAGTTTCCGATAAGAGCAGCCACTGCAGTTCTCCCTTCTCCTTCCCGGAGCTGACAGCCCCTCCTCCCCCGGGACTGAGCCTGGCAGGGAGGGGCGCGGGTCCCCTGGCCGCAAAAACTTACAGATTTCGCTGATCTCAGCAGTTCCACGTTTTCATGAGTGTTGTATGAAGTATGCCCAAAGACAGATTGCTCTGTGGTGTCCAGTCCACGCAGTTCCTGGCTTTTTACCTACTTTCCTGGAGGAGTAACTAAAACTTACAGCTCACCAGTCTGCCATCTTGCCCTGCCTCCTCTGCTTGGTTTTTATAATCTTTTTCTCCTTGCTCATATTTTCAAGTCTCTGTTTTATGTCTTTAGATATGGTAAACATTCTTTTTATATACTGTGTGTCTGATAATGCACATATCTGAATTCTTTGCAAGACTGATCCTGCTGTTAATGAGATATGATATTTGACTGTAAGTGCATATTCCTTGGAATTTTATCTGTAGGAGTTATCTAAGGTTTGGTTTGACATTGAGTCTCTCCAGGGAGAAGTTGTCTTTGCTTCTGATGTTACTTGGGACACTACCAACTTGCAACCCAAATAAATTATATTTCTCAGTTTGAAGGTTTTCTGCCCATAAATCTGTGTGAAAAGTGGCTTGGGGTTACATATTCTCAAGGGAGATTTATTTCTGCTTTATCTTACTGTCCTTTACACTGAGAGTGTGGACTTTGGGCTCCCAGCTTAAGGTGGGGATTTCCCACTAGATTTTTTTCTTGGATTGGCCATAGGCTTTATTTCTTTTTTCCCATACAGGGCAACCCTGGACAGCTATTAAATCTGAAGCACAAGGTCACAGGTTTTGGTAGAAGTCATTAGAGCAAAAGCTGGGCTGCATGTTGGCTTACCTAACAATGTTTGCCTCTTTCACTGGTTTTTAGTACCTGAAGATTCACAAAAATGAAAAAAAATAGTGTTTTCATTGGGAAGATTATTGGGAAGATCTAATGCACCATTCTGTCAAAATCAGTAACACTTTTGTTTTTCAAATCACTTATCATTGTATTAAAAGTATTCCACAAAATATTTATAAGCATTATTGTAATAGCTAGTGGAGGTAATTACAGATTCCCTTAGAATTAGACATTTAGGTTCTCTCCTATCTTTTACCACTATTTTTTTAAAGTGCTGCCATAAACACATTTTTAAACAAAGCTTTTTTATATGTTTAGAGTTATTTTCTAAACTCAGAAATAGAGTCTCAGGATAGAGTCTCAGTGTAGCATTGCCAGCACCAAAGGGATACCTGGTTTTAAGGCTGTTGCCGTACTTCACAAAAGTGCTTTTCACAAGGGTTTTTACCAATTTACATTTCCACCAATAATAAGTGAGAGTGCCCTACATCTTGTCATTCTTTGGTGTTATTGTTGAAGTTTTGTATTTGCTAATTTGATGTGACTTTCTTTAAAAGCAAAAACATGCTTTTGTTTTAAAAGCTGTTTGCAATAAAATTTTTAAAGTTTAAAAAATGCTTAGTTTTCTAAGTATGCAGAGTTATATTATTGGAAGTGAGCAGAGAAGGGATATTCTCCTGAGATGGATAATCTCAAGAAGTGCTTATTTGATAACTGGAATACTTTTTTCTTCTCTCTCTTTCTTTACTCCTCTTCTCCCACCCTCCCCTCCCCTCTGGCTTTAGGGAAATCTTTTAAAATATATAAAAGACTCTATCTTGAGAATTCCTGCCTCTGGAGGTGGCAGGAAGCCATCCAGTGTCCTAATCTGCATGCTGTTGGACTCTTCCCTTTGATTTACTCTATCCTGGGAATAAATAGTTATTTCTGACTGTTCAATTTGCAATTTAACAAAAGAAAAGACAAAAAAAATACATGTAAGACAACATCTATCTTAAATGTTTGAAAACTCTATTTTACCCTTGGCTTTTTAAAAAATTATTATTTTTTGCTTTTTATTCTGTAAGTTCAAAACTCTTTGTGCATGTGGACAGTCTAGAGAAAGCAAAAATTGAGCAATCGATTGTAAATATTTTTCAGAGAATAAACACTTTTTCCTACTTTGAACATTTTTTACGTGCAGACAGTGCAAAACATCCCCTTTTAAGGTGAGTTTTTTGTGACAGTAGCTTTAGGAGGAGGTTGCCTCTCTGCCTTCAGATCCACCAGCATTTACAGCTTGAGATCCCTCGGTATCTGCTTCCTCTCAACATCACCTGAAACTTTTCCCACATCCTTAAAGCTTTGTTTCCAGAAGAGGTACCTCTTTCCTTCTTTGCACCCCCCCCCCCCCAGGTGGCTGGTTGCCTCTTAAACAAAGCCTCAGGCAGTCCTGATGGGTCCCTCTTTCCAAACACTCTAGAGCAAAACCCAGCTTCTCAGTTTTCCATCCTTCTTTGTTTCCCTGAAATGACTGTTTTCAAATCAGCAGCTGCCCACCCTGTCTTGCATTCTATGTGCACAAGTTACTCAGCCTCATGACTGATTCTCTTACAAGCCTGCAACAGGTACAAGGACCACCAAGACTCCTGGCATCGCTCTCTGAAATAATTGTCATTTTCTATTTAAATTCAATTTTTAGAATATCCTAAAGGTTGTTCTACTCAGACACTGACAGATTGACTTAAAAATAATTGATGGTAATTAGCCGTCATTCTGTTTTTAAAGGTCAGGTTTGACCGATTTTACCCAGAAGGACTTCTGTATCACCAGAGAGAAATTGTTTGTAGTTGGAGTTGTTTGTAAATGTTCAGTTATTTTCTGACAGCCTTCTGTTCTCAGCCCAATAGCCATTAGCTGTTGCTTGGTTTTCATAACTTCTCTTAGTTCAGGATGAAGGAGATTGCATCAATTCACTCCCTCTGAGAGTTAGTGAATCTCTTCCACAGGTCCCAGCCCAGGGCAGGCAAACATAGCTGCTCCCCCAGGTCTGGGTTTATGTTTGGGTGTTGTGATGGGGCCTGGGGGTCCTATGCTTAGGCTGTGACTAGACCATTTGAGAAGGGCCCACAAGACAGTGATTAGCCTCCAGTCTTCCCTGTTTGACTCTCTCAACTCCATGCATTTTAGCCTTTCTAGTCCCAACTTCTCTCCCCATAATCAGGGCTAACCAAACTTCCTATAATGTTTTTCAAGTGGGGAATAGAAGTTTGTTTCCATAGAACCTGAAAGAAGGAGGCAATTCTGCTTTCTGACAAGGTTTAAACTTGGTTCCTATAGGGTAAGTCATAGATAGTTTAGTCAGAAACCATCAGCAGAAGGCTGTTAGCTGGACAAAGCTGTATCAAAGTTCCAACTCTTGCCAATTCTTAGCTGTCTGACCTTGCACCTGTTTGTCCTTCTGTGAAATGGGATGGTAACTACCAGGTACCTACCACTATTCCCATCTGGAAAAGTATTGCCACTGCTATATTGGTTAGATAATTAGGTCCTTAGGAATAACTACACCACGACTTTAAGGTACCTTCTCTTGTATCTGTCATTAGGATGTGAATTAACATCCTCAAAGTGTTCTTCTTAGGCATTTGGAAAAATTTTAATTCAAACTTAGAATTTTTACATCAAGAAAAAGGCCTTGAGCTTATGTGTTCTTTCCATTTTTCAAGAGCGATAAAAAGTCCTGCTAGAATATTCTGGGGAAAAATGATTTAGGTTTAAAACCTGGGAACTTTAAAAGGGAAGGGTAATATGGCAAAAGGATTCTCAACTGGCAAGTCAAACAAGCATTTGAAACCAGAATATATAGATGTACACCCCTCTCCTGAATTTATTTTACTTAAGATATTTATCTTAATTGCTTCCCCACCAAACCAAACCAGACCAAACCAAACCAAACCAAACAAAAAACACTTGAAAACTTTCTACCTCTCACCTCCATTCCCCTAAGTCTCGTCTCAATACTGGAACCTGAATGATCTTTTAAAAATATCAAGTCAGATCATATCCCTCTTGCACTTAAAACTCTCCAGGAATTCCCACCCCACTCCAAATAAAGGTCAAGGTCTTTATAATGACCCGAGTCCCCCTGTGACCTGACCCCACGCTAATGCTCATTCTCATCTCCCCCTCACAGTTGTGCTGCAGGCTACATCCAGGAACCCTTCTCAGGGCTTTTATTTTTCCCTTTGCTTAGATCACTTTCCCTGAGATACCCGCATAGCTTTCCCCTTCTGCTCCTTTATCTGTCACCACTCCTGTGAGGCTGTCCCAAGCTTTCTTTCTCACTATAACAGCTACACTTTCTAATACAATATATAATTTAATAATTTATCTTATTGGTCATCTGTCCTTGCCCAGAAGCTCTCTGAAGGCAGAATGGGCCCATTTTTTTAATGAATGACTCCCCAGCTTCTAGATGCATGCTTCGAACATAGTAGGAACTGGAACATTTGTTGAGCTAATAAGGGGGAAAAAACTTAAAAACATATGATGGATTTTAGAAGGTGAATTTCTTTTTGACCTGGTCAGACAAATTATTCCTTTTGTGAAACAGTGTAGTGTTTCCAAAGGGACTTTCACTGAAAACCAAAGGAAAAAGAAGAGAAAATGAACAGAGAAAATCGCAGCATACAAGCAGATGAGTTTGCAAACAAAGGCTTTCTGACATGACTGAGGCCTAAGATCAGGCAACCTCTTCAGTTTCTGTTTTCAACATATTTAGAAAGCCTTGCCCAGAAAGCTGCCCTAGGGCAGGGGCTGGGCAGAAACTGCCAATAGAATTGAAGCCCCTTAAATGAACAGCAAAACCTTCTCCCTCCAGTAGTATGTACAATTTCCAGCAAGCAGGGTTTTCAGCAAAGATTACATAGAAGAGGAGGAGTGTGCAACTCAAGGTTTTACAAACCCTGTGGTGGTGTTTTTTTTTTAACTTTTTATTGTAGTAGCATATTTACAACTCAACATTTCCCATTTTTACAACTCTCAAGTGTACAATTCAATGGTATTAATTGTATTCATAATATTGCACTACCATCACCAATATTCATTGCCCCAAATTTTTCATCACCTCACGAGAAACTCTGCACCCATTAAGTGATAACTCTCCCTTCCTCTTCCCCTGCCCCAGCTCTTGGTAACTTGTAATCTACTATCTGCTTCTATAAAATTTGCCTATTCCAGGTATTTCATAATGTAAGATCTTACAATATTTTTCTTTTTGAGTCTGGTTTCTTTCACTCAACATGGTATCTTCAAGGTCATCCACGTTGTAGCATGCATCAGAACTTCATTCCTTTTTACAGCTGAATAATACTCCATTGCGTATCTATACCAAATTTTGTTTATCTGTTCATTTGTTGATGGACCCTTGGGTTGGACTTTGGCTTTTGTGAATAACACTGATGTAAACATTGATGTACAAATATCTATTTGAGTTCATGTTTTCAATTATTTTGGGTCTATACCAAGAAGTGGGATTGCCAGATCATATAGTAATTCTATGTTCAAGCCTCTGAGGACCACCAAACTGATTTCCACAGTGGTTGCACCAACAATGTATGAGGGCTCCAATTTCTCTGCATCCTCACCAACACTTATTTTCTGTTTTTATTTTTTTTATTAATAGTCATCCTAGTGGTTGTGAAGTGGTATCTCATTATGGTTTTGATTTGTATTTCCTTGATGACCAGTGATATTGATCATCTTTTCATGTGCTAATTGGGCACTTGTTTATCTTCTTTAGAGCAATGTCTTCTCAAGTCCTTTGTCTATTTTTCAATTGGATTATTTGTCATATTGTTTTTGAGTTGTAGCAGTTCATTATATATTCTCCGCCAGACGTTTTTGGTTTTGAGGCCATTCAGTCTGCATGTCTTCTCTTTTTCTCACTTACTTGACACCACTTATATGGGCCTATATTTCCTAACTCACAATGCCCCATTTCACACGAGCAGAAGCATGCAGCATGCTCATTGTACTGAGGCAGCTTCCAAATCTATGTCCTCTTTTCTAGAAAATGCTATAAAAGAGGCTGCTGCTTCAATTCCTGGAAGATTTTTTCTCTTTGGAAAAGTGATCTCAGCTCACAAAATAATTAACTTCTTAGTGCTAATCCATGTGCATTTACCAAAGCACTTTTACGTTAGGAGGCATAAAGAGTTGATTAGGTCTTATTGCTGGGATAACACTGGGAAGATCTTACTTGCTTTTTGTACTGGTGATAAGGGGACCCAAGACTCCTTAGTTTTGCTCACCAACTTTACAGCTCTCCTTTTCCACTTTCAAAAATATGAAAAACATGTAGAACTTTCAAAAAATCCTGGAGTAATGGTTTGATTTCTTTTAGAATGTGATTTCTATTACTTTGGGATTTTTGTATTTTTTCCTCCTTGTTTTTAAAAGTTTTGTGGAGTGGAGACTAACAGCCCCACAATCCATATATATACTCTGTGATCAGACATTTTACTTTGCAATCTAGGTCACTCCTTTCCAACTCTTCAAAGGAATGAGCCTTGGGTATGGTTCCCAGACTCTAAGGTATTAAAAGAGGAACCAAGAAAGCAGAATTGAAGACAAGAAAGGACAAATTTATGTCAGTGAAATCCCGTGACAACTTTCTTGCATTTAGAGTTGATGCACGTTTTTTTCCTTGATGAAAGATTTTTTTTAACGGGTCTGAAAATGCTAATGAGACAAGTTTCAAGAAATTGACAGTAATGGAAAACTTGAATGTTACAATGGTATCTAAAAAGAAAGAAATTATTTCACTCATCTTAATCTTGCTAGGGAGGAGAAAAAATATGAGCAGAGAAATGAGACAGCTGGCAATTGAAGCCTTGGGATTCCTAAACCTTCTCTTTTGTGCTCCCACATGAACAAGGTTTAAGCTGCCTTCAAGAGAAAGTCAATCTAAAGTCCACGATGACTTTTCAAAATGAAACCCAGGGGGGCTTTTAAAACTACAAGCTTCAGCCTAACAAGGTCACTTTCTCAAGTGAAAATTCGTTTTAGGGTAATGATTGTGGGGTAAGGAAAGGAAGGAGGGAGGGATGGCATGGCAAGTTTTGCGTAGAAGAGCCTATCAGGAATTCTCAGCTGTGGAGAGAAGCAGTGCACTATCCTTACTTTACAGGTGCTAGGGAGGTAGTATAGCCCCTGTGGGCTTCTTGCATACCACCGGCTACACCGGCTAAAAGCATCCACACTTTTTCATTGCTAATTAGTTGGCTGATCTCTATGGCAAGTTAGAACTCTGGCCATTGGGGAGGCATTGCCCTGGGGAATTGTCTGTCCAGAGGAAAAGCTCAGCCGTCACCACAGCTCCTAGAAAATAGAAAATAGCCCAGAGTGATGTTGAATTCCTTTGAACTCTCTCTGCATCTGCATCTGTGTTCAATACTCAGACATAATCTATGTTTACCCACCGTGTTGGTTTTACTATCTGTTGCTTCAAAAGTGTGTGTTTTGAATTCCTGCTTACATAATGAGCTTCTCAGGCAAAAAGATCAGCTTTCAGGCCCAGTGCATGCTGCCCTACCCTGAAATTTGAAGGTAGTGTGAGGAGGATAAAGGAGCAGGGTTCCAGGGCTGAACTAGAACCATGAATGAGCAGCAGGGGAGTAGAGTTCTGGAAACTGGAAGCGAGTGAAGGAAAAACTGGACTAGCTTTACTGGTGATTGGGTTAGCAGGGAATGAATGTGGGCTGGGCTAGAAAGCCCAAGCAAGTTCAAGTTCAGAGACAGTTTTAAAGTTGCAACAGGAGAAAGGAATGCAACAGAGGGCCATTTGGAATCCTGTTGGACGTCTGCCACAGCTGGCTGTGTCTCAACCTTCTCCAAAGAGGATGTTGACCTGCTAATCAGAAACAAAACAAAAACCAGAGAAGGAGGCATTACGAGGCTCCTTCTTTGAGCATCCATCTTTTGCGTTCCTGTTGGTATCTGTGTCCTGGGAGATACTGGATGCTGCCTCCATTACTTACTAACAGAGTGACCTTGTGTACATTCCTTAACTTCTGCCTCTTTATTTCTACCAATGAAACAATGAAACAGGGATGAAAACAGGAACAAAATTATGTCATTAAATTTGAGTTAATGATGTAAGCTAAGCTGTAAGGATTAATTTCTTCCCTCCCCCACCTCACGTGCTCAGAGTAAGTAATAAATATTTGTTAATAAACAGTGAGTTGATTTTGAGAGTAGAGTGTAGGAGTCAGAACGTCTGGGTTTAAACACTCTTATGTAACTTTGGACAAAATACTTAGCCTTTCTGTGATTCAGGCTTTTTAGGATAAGAAAATACTCGTGTCCACTTGAAAAGGTTATCGTGAGGATGAAATGGCCTAATGTGTGCAGATGTTGATATCATAACATCAGCTTTCCCAGCCTTTATCCTTGCTGGGTGAATCTGCAGTCCCCTCCACATCTTCTCCGTGCCTCATGTTGCTGAAGTCCGGATATGAGCCACTCCTTTCCCCAAACAATTAAATGTATTGTTTTTCACGAAAAACGAGTGAGAACAAGAAACAACAATTAAAACAAGTGTCAACTGATTTTAGAGATGACATTTTCTAATGTTACCTGGGGAAATGTTGTCAAGGTGAAAAAGCTGACATTCTATGGGGTGTGATAATTCTCCCATAATGGCTTTATGTGAAATAGAAGAGGAGTGGGGCACATTGAGTTGCATGCTGCTGAAAAATCCTCCCTCACTGCATTCCAAAAAATCTATATTAGAACAAGCCACGTGCAATCTAAAAACTTCTGGAATGAAAGTTACAATCTCAGCATTCCTACTATGACTAGGGCCCCACCAGAGCCTTCCAGAAGCCGGACGTGCCTTCTAAAGCATCTTCTTCATGAAGGGAAAATTCTGGGAAGGAGCATTTGCCGATGGAAAGTTGCTGTCTCTGGTGGCCATTTTGTGCAACACTATATACCATGTGTACCTGTTTCAGCAGCAGGTTTCTCTGTAGGTTATGGAAACCCTTTAAATTTCCTTTCTAAGAGTTCAGGGCTGCCAACTCTGGAGTAGGCACTTTGATTTCTGAAGTAGGATGACATTCATCCAAACAATCTTCACTGAGAATTTTTGAGGACTGAGCGTCTAGTACATTCTGAACACCATGCTGTTCTCAGCAAGGAGTTACCTGGCAAGGCAATAAAGGGAAACTTCACGGGCTGGTAAGAGACAGTCAAGCACGCTGATCTCTACCTTTAACATTTTCGAATGCTGGGGTTCCCGAATAATCAAGATAAAAGGCAGGGAGGGTAAAAATGGGGAATAGGAGATTCCATTTGGGTCTCTGTATGTGTCTCCAGAAATATAGCTATAGTGTTAGAAAAAAAAAAAAAAGCTATGAATGAATCATAAATTCTACAGAATGCTAAATGTGGACTACTGTTTTCCTCCAGAATGGAAGTTTTAAATTTGTGATTCATGGGCCTTTAGGGAAGCTAAGAGTTTTATAGCATCTCTCTTTACTCAGGGAAGAGGAGTAGCTTAGAACATGGACTTCTGAGGCAGAGTGCCTAGGTTCAAATCCTAGCTCTTCTACTTATCGGAGAAATTACCCACATTCCTCCATGCCTTCCTTTACCCATCTGTCATATGAGCAAAAGAGCAGCAGCTAACTCATAGGCTTGTTATGAAAAGCAACGACTTAGTACATGTGAAACTTTCATAACAATGTCTGGCATACAGTCAATACTAGTATCAGCTATCATTATTGTTCTTTTTATTATTATTATTTTCAGTTACATTCAGTAACCAAATAAAGCTAAGATTTGCTGCTCTAGAGTTTGATGAAACAAAATATTAATGATGAATTTCTGTAACATCTTCAATTAACAGCTTAATAAATTAGCCTGGTGGTGATGAGGCAAAACAACCATACCCACACTTACGCAGAGATTTAGAATTCACAGGTATCTTTTGTGTTCAGTTTCCTCATATTGTCTCTCATAGTCATTGTGATATAAAGAGTGTTACCCCCATTTTATAGATGAGCTCATTTGGTCCAAGAAGGGTGAGTGACTCCCAAGGTTGCCCAGGGAGTCAGTAGCAAAACCCAGGTCTCTTCCAATTCCTGCATGGATGTGCTTTCCTGTACGTTATGCTGCCTTCTGCATGCAGAGATAAGCATTCTTATAATTAGACTATTGACTGCATATTATAAGTAGTGTAACTAATTTATCAGGGAAAAGCTGAGGGATTTAAAAACAACACGGCAGGTCCCTGAAGTGGCATCAAGTGAACCTGGTACGTGACTACCATTCAATCACTGTTCATGTTTGCTCTCCGATCGCTCATTAGCTGTAGATTCCACAGAATTCTCCGTGCTGAGCCAACCAAACACAGAATGCCGTCTGGAGAGCTATTGAAAATACATGCTTAGAGGAGGCATTCTAAAAATTCATAAAAATGAGAGATAAGATGAACTGAGAATTCAAAGAATTTATTTACGTCTCTATACCCTTGAGTATGCAGCAATATTAAGCCTTGAATTAACTAGTGTGATCCAGCCACCAACTTGACCTCTAGGGTAGTTCTGGAACCCTGAAAGATTTTCTCAGTACTCCCTGGAAACATCGTATTTCCTCTTCACCATTTTACCTATATTTAGCCATTCAGGATATAATCGTCCTCCATTGGCTGTTTGAATGCTACCCAGCTTTCAGATCCACTGCCATTTCTATCTCCCCAGCAAGAGCCCACCTGCTTTTGAATTCCTAGAGAACCAATTTTCTAAATGACTTAATTTGTATTTAGCTTTATTGCCATATATTATTCTTTTCTATACATGTTCCCTCTCCTTTGCACACAACTATTTTTTACTTAAGGGCCAGGAACATGCTCTTCATTTCTACAGAACCTTGCATTATGCCTTGTAACTCCTAGGAGCACAACAGACATTCAGTTATCAACTGATTGCATTCAAAGTTTGATTTATACATACAAAGCCTTTATGTACTTGATTGAAATTGGAAGATGATACTGGGAAAAAAATAAGAAGATGCATGAATCAGAAAAAAAAAAAAAGGTCCTGTGATGGGATAGTAATTTTAGTAATTTTTTCTCCCAAAGTTTTGCTGCTTCTGCTGGAACCCAAGATGTGAATTCCAGTTCTTTTTCCAGGACCTATATATTCCAGGATATAAAGGGGATATGTGAGATATTAGTTGGTTGGTTGATGCTGTTATCTACTAGAATAACACCAACAAAAATGATAAACTCATGTGTAATCCTTACCTCCTAGGGCCATCATTTCAAGAGAAAGCTAAAGGAAAGGGACAAAAATAAAACTTGATTGTCACTCTTCTACCTCTTTCAAAAGTCTCTCCTGGAAAGTAATTTCTTTGAGCAGGTTCAGGAGAGAAAAGAATGTAGGCAAATTGCTAATAGAAAAAGGGGCAGCATCCCATCAGAGGCTCACCTAGTTGGCAGGTGGGGTAGGAGTGGGGGAGCAAGAATCCCATGGACATCCCTTGGTTCTAGTAAAGAACTGATAAAAGATGAGCCTTCAGCTACTGGGGGGCAGGGGTGGGTCCTCAATAATGGAAGAAAACTGGGGCTGGGCAATGATTGTCCTTTGTGCTGGGTGTCAGGAAGTTTTCCCTTCCTAGGGCATTTGATCCCTGACTCAAAGCCTCTGACATCACCGCAGATCATTCTCCTGGGGCTTTAAGCCATCCGCTGTTGGTTTATCCTTTTTCTTTCATTAGACTGTACCCACTTCATGAGTAGGAATTCTAAAATCCTAGGTTTCCATTTCTACCTGGACTGGACCAGTGCTGTGTGTGTGTGTGTGTGTGTGTGTGTGTGTGTGTGTGTGTGTGTTGGGTAATCATAAATATTTGTCAGCAATTCCATAGTTTCAATTCTCATATGAGTATAATTCATAAAAAGTTCAATTGTCAGAAGCCATTTCTGTAAAGGAGAAAGTCTGTGTAGATGGTTGGGTAGTGGTAGTAGTGGTAGTATGCATTGCTATTTAAAACATAAAACTTTGGGCAATGAGAGGAAGGAAATATTATTTCAGGGTTCTTTCTGTGCTGACAGTGATGCTGTAAGGCCAGCAAATGGCAGCAGGACGGACACTGTTCAGGACTCCCGGCGGCCTATGCCTGTGCTTTCTAGCCTGTGGGTGACAACCCGTTAGTGAGTCATGGAATCAATGTAGAGGGTCTCTTCTAGGTTCTTAAAAATAAGTGTAATCGAATATTTATTTAAATGTGTATTTAAAATTAAATAGAACAGAAACTATCAGAATGCACTGCACACTATAAGGGCATTATTTGTTTATGTTAAGGTATGTCCTGATTCATGATAAAAATGTCTTTCTTAATGTGGGCTATGGTAAAAAGAAAAAAAAAATTTAAAACCACTGCCCTAAAGTGTTGTGAGGCTTTCCTTGATTTAAGTGAGTAATAGAGAATGAGAGATATGCTTTAACAGATTGTGAATGCCCACTTTCAGCTTGGAGAAAAAGACTTAAAAAACAAAACAAAACAAAATAAAACTACTAAGCAAAAGAGAAGGAGTTCTTCTCTCCTCAAGAGAAGAAAGTGGAAGTATGTGCAGTCCAAGGCACTGTTCTGGTGAAGCCTTTGCCCAATCGGAGGAGTAAAAAGCTGATTACCTTATATGGTTCAGCCATTACTGGGTTGCGTAGAATAGCAAACAATTGAAAAAAGCTTGGCTAATCCACAGTTAGAGGTTAGGATGAGTAAATTACAGAACATATTTACTGTAAAACATATCCAACCATTAAAAATATAGGTGGGGCCTTCCCTTATCTGCTTATGGTACATTTACAAACTCACTCTGAACCAAAAACACTGTATCCTCTGACCATATTGCATCTACAGAAACGCCTGATCAGTAAGGCCATCCATTTCTAAAACCTTTAGTGAGAGAACAGAGGGGCTATCAACCTTCTTAATGTAAAAGGCAGATGAACATGTATAGGGGTTGCATGTGTCAGCCTCTATTTAAAGCATAATTCTCTCATTGTGCCATTTGGTAAGCAGTGTTTTTATTTAGTTCCTTAGTTACAAAAAGAAATAGTGTTTTCCTTTATGATTAACTTTAAAAAGATGTAAAAGAGGCATTGCTTGTGAATCTTGGCACAAGAAAAAAATTCAAGTAAGATTGGAAAACGTCACTATCATAGTCATCACGTGATATGGTCAAATTTCTTAATTTTCTTACTACTTTCTTCCAAAAGGATCCTCTGTATCTTCCCACATCTAATCTCTTCCTTGCCTCCTCTTAGATTGTATTTTCACACCAAATGGACAAATTTACCAAACATCTTAATACCGTTAGATAATCTAATATTCAATAGGATTGGGTTAAACACACCATAAACCGTTTAAATGTTTCTTCACATAAAAGTTGGAAGACCAAGTGCAGGTGAACCCCAGTTGAAGGAGCTGTCATAATGCTTGCAAGGGATTTTTCTAGGCCTTCAATAGCTGCTACTGCTGCTGCTGCTTCTCCTTCTTTTTAATTTCTTCTCTTCTTCCCCAACTGAAGTTGGAGAACAGAGCTATTATAAAATCAGGATATTCCAGGAACAACACTGGCTGGAAGACTGATAAGGCCATTGCACGTGTGTTTTTTTACTTAACATCTTCCACCCACCCACTCTTGTTCGCACCCAGCTTTCCCCTATTATTGAAACGTCAGTCCTTGCCTCTGCCATGTACACGTTTCTAAGCCCAATGAAAGCAGATAAAAAGCACAAAGGAAGGAAGGGACTCAGGAGGTAATCAGAGAACCAAGAAATTATGACTAGGACTGGATTATTTGACACTACCGCCAATATTTTGCAATGTCAAAAGCACGACTAGAATTCGTCTTTCACCTCCTGGGTTCTATCTTATTCTCATGTTAATTGTACTCTTTTGTGCATAAATAACACTATATAAATTGGACAAATCCCCCAATTTTATACTAACTTTATTCACTTTAAACCTGCTACATCTCATTTCAGTTAGGAATGCTTTCAACTACAAGAAACAGAAAAGTCTAAATAGTTTAAACTATAAGGACTTTAATTGTGAACTTAACAGAAAGTCCAGAGGCAGGTTATCTCAGGGTTGTTCCGGCAGCTCAATAATGTCATTAAGAACACGTGGTCTACCACACTGTCTCAAGACGGTTGCTGCAGCAGCAATAGCCCCTTCTCGTTCTCAGGTTCACATCACTACAAATTAAATCTCAGCACAAGTCTCAACCCCATGGACAGGAGAACTGTGAGGCTCTAGTTGGGTAGATATGAGTAACATGCCCCTTGGGAACTGGTAGTGGCATTGGTTCTACACCTACTTGGACCAAGAACAGATGAGCAGTGTATGGACAGATGAGTGGAAAATGGGGACAAAAGTTAGATGAAGAATAGTGTGGAATGGAGGGGATGGAAAGTTTTGGGTGTTCTTTTTTGCTTTTATTTTTATCTTGGAGTAAGGAAAAGGTTCAAAAACTGATTCTGGTGATGAACACACAACTGTATGATGGTGCTGTGAATAACTGACTATACACTGTGGATGACTGTAGGGTGTGTGGATACATCTTAATAAAACTGTATTTAAAAAAATAAATGAACAATGGGGGGGCGGGGAATAGGGTGTTTTGGATGTTCTTTTTTATTTTATTTTTTGGAGTAATGAAAATGTTCAAAGATTGATTGTGGTGATGGATGTACAACTATCTGACAATACTGTGAACAACTGATTGTACACTCTGGAGGACTGTATATTATGTGACTATATCTCAATAAAATTGCATTTAAAAAAATATATAGGTGGGGATCTGCTTGGAAAAATGTGTGAAATATTGCTGAGTAAAAAATGTAGATTACAAAATAGCATAGAAGATTGTCCTATTTATAGAAAATTATTTGATAGTGTATGTGTGAAGAAGTAGACCATTGACTGGGAGGATGTTTGCCAAAATGCTGAAGATGTTTTTCTCTCTGAGATGGATTTTCAGTGCATATTTTTGTTCTTCATATCTCTTTTTCTGTTTAAACTTAAGGACTATTGTTTCATAATTTTATATATATAATGAAAATACCATATCAAAGAAGAATGTTACAGTGGAGCATATGTAATGGGCAGAAGGAGCAAATGGGGTGACTGACTTTATGAAAAGAGTCAAGGAAGAGATGTCTCATGAACTGAGTCTTGAGGGAGAAAATGTGTTTGTTAGTCAGGAGTGACAAGGAATCGTGGCCCCGGGTAGAAGTGACAGCACAAAGGAGTGAGTGGAGGCGTGAGAGATCATGGCATAGTGAGCATGTAGAGGAGGTCAAAGATAGTTTTCCAAGAATAGGCAAAGGATAGAATTTGTAAGCCAAGAGAAGGAGCTGGGATAAATCTGTAGTTGGCGGAAAACCTTAGAAAGATTTCAAGTAGAGGAGTGTCATGCCCAAAAGTAGCAGATGCCCTGAGTGTCCCATGCATTTACCACTGTCCTCTCCCACCTGTACATGCTGATAGCTTCTTGTGAAAGCACCTGCAGCTCTTAGCTGGAAGCTTTCTCTTGTTGCAGGAGTGTGCTTAGTCTACATGCAGAACAGGTCAGAAGTGCCAGGGATGTAACCCCCCCAGGAGTAGCCCTCAGCCAAAGATGGGCCAACAGGAGTTGGCGTATTTCTTGCTCCTTTGGTGAAAACCTGAACTGTGTTCTACGTGGTGTCTCAGATGTCACTTGTGGAAGTGTGCCCCAGGTACCCATGGCAGTAACTTGCTCAGCAGTGCACCTCTTTGCCTGTCTTCCTATCTCTGCCTCACTTCCCTAGTCCTGTACTGATGCTTTCTGGAATCATCTCCCAGACAAAATACCTGCACTTGAATCTTTCCCTTAGGGTCTTCTTCTGGGGGGAGACCTCTCTCCTCTCCCATCATCACTGCTCCTGCCTTTTCTGTTTCCACATAGGCTTGTTCCCTCTGGGTTCACAGGATGGGTAATTCTCAGAGCAAAGCAGTGTACTTTGATAGAGCCAATTCCATCCCACCATTTTAAAAACAGGTAAGTGTTTCTAAGTATTAAAAACAAGCACAACAGTTATCCCTGAGCTGCACATCTTCTCAAGATGGATGAAGATGGATGAGAATATCTGTGTAAAAACAGCTGAATAATGTATATTTTTAAAAAATCTTGCACCACAATGACTCTACATTCAAACTGACTGAATCCAAGTGGACTCATCAACTTGAGAGGTACCTTCCAAACCTTTTCTCCTAAGAGAAGGGGTTTCTCTCTATTGTGCTTACAATCCTCATCTTTCTCCCTCAGCTTGGTGGTTCGACAAACGGTCCTCAGTCTATACCCATTAAGATTGCTTGCCCCAGGAGCTCCCAAACCTGTGTGCTCATCTTACGGGTAATCCTAACTCTAGCATAGTTTGGCTCACAGATGGGATCCAGACAATTAATCTTGGAATAAAGCCCTCTGGACCTCTGGAGAAAAAGAAAGAGAGGCAGGGAGCTGGCTCAGGGCTTTCCCTTTACTCTGAGGTAGGAAACTGCTCTGAATGTTTAAGACTTTCCAATTCTTAGAGATGTATGTCCAGCCCAATCTAGGAAGAGCTTTTGAATTAATAGTACCTGAGTGAGAAAAACATTTTTTTACTCAGAACACTCAGAAAAAGAAATCATTTCAAACTGATAGGGAATTGGGGTTTTCTAAATTTTAAGTTGCCCCTAATGATTTAACTTAGCTGGAGGGAAAAGGAATTCTTTCCATCACCTTCAGGTTGTTCACTGAGGGAAGGAACAAAGTCTGATGTTCATGGGAAGTGATGGTCTTTTCTGAAATGAAGTTTCAGCGGAAATGTAAGAAGTCAGCTAGAGGTGATGATTCTGTGAGTTTTGGAAGAAGGCATCAGAGAGAAGTGATAGAGATGCAAATTTCAAGCTGTCTGTACAGCTTCAACTGAGCAGAAATCTAGAGTGAAGAGAAGCTATTTCCTCAAGATTTCATTGCCTGTCCATAGGAAAGTTAAAAAAAAAAAAAAAAAAGGTGGGATGGGTGGTGGGTAGTGGGGAGAGGCAGGTAAACTAGAGGGAGCCCAACTTGGTGGACAGTTTGAGTTACTGCTAGAAGAGTTCAGACAATTCCGCCGTCTGTGTTAAAGCCCAGGGCTGCGTTCTCCCTTGCCCCCTTACATCCACCTTCACTGTCTCCCTCCGGTAAGTTAAGTCTTCCACGGGGTCTCCCATCTCTCTTGCAGCCACTATTTCTAAGGAATTCTCTTCCAGGGGTAGACAGTCTGAGGTACATAGAAATGCTCCACTCTCTCACTCTCTTCCTTTCTATCTTTGAAACAAACACTTTGTTCTTTTTCTTTTTAAGGATTTTACTGTGAACCACTACAGAAAAACAGCTAAGGAGGAACAAAAATAACCACACTGGCAAAGTTAATGTTTCAAGAAATCTTCAAGTCCTTATCATCTCTGTCATTGTTCTGAAGTGAACAGCCTGTCCCTAGCCAGCCTTGGGCCATCAGATACATGCTAATTTTTACCCTAAAAATTAGTCTCATTACCCTCAACCTTCTAGACAGATGGTTCTCAACTAGTATCAAGCATCATTGCAACTACTGACTGTTGACTCTCATCCACCAGCAAAGTAGTCTTACCTGCCAATCATTAGCTGTCTGGGACCTTCTACTTTGCCAGGGTTGCCAGGCAAGGGTCCCAGCATATACTGGGGTGGAGTGGAAGGTTGGAGCACTGTCTAAGGGAGGAGGCTGGGAGTGAATCTGTTCAGCAAAGAAAATGCCAGAGAAGGAGAAAGTGTGTGTGTGTGTGTGAGTGTGTGTGTGGATTTAAGGACAGAAAAGAAAGGAAACTACAGTTTTTACACTTTTTCCTAGTCCCCGGACACTCTTAGGGCCACCTGCACGTGTCTGTGTCATGCTACATCCAGCGTCTCTGACCTATGTTTCTGTCCAACTGCTGTTTCCCTTGGGTCCTTAAAACTCTCATAACCCTATAGCCCACTTTTATTTATACACAAAGTGATTTGTCAGTGCTGTGACTTTTGACCATCCCACTGAGAGAAAAATTCTATAGAGTCACAAAGCAAATAAAAATAGCTAGTGTTTATTGAGCACTTATTGTATACCAGGCATTCCATCAAGTATTTCATGTGGAATTATCCAGTGAGGTAGGTTCTGTTATCATCTCCATTTTACAAAGCTCAGAAAGGTTAAGTAAGGAACTGCGGGTAGCTAAAAATTGGCCAAAATAGGATTTAAATATAGGAAACCTGAGTCCACAGCTGTGTTCTTTACTCTTTCATTTATGTCCTTTCCTACATGACTCCCAAAGTTTCCTTTTCAAGTTTCCGTTTACCCCACACTTTCTAGGACTGCCCCCTTCCCTCACACACCTCAGGCTCCAGCCCCTGCTATGTTTGCTTCACTTTCTTGATTTTTGCCTATAGCTTATTCATTATGTGGCTATTTTTGTTAGCTTCAGCTTCTCCTGTTGTTCCAAGTCAATATCTGAGTCAAATACAACACTGCAGTATTTAAAACGCACCTCCATAACCATCATATCAATTTTCTCATCTGTAAAATGAGATTAAGATAATACCTATCTCCTGTGGATATTATGAGGATTAGAAGATTAAATATATGTAAGGCTCTTAGCACAGTGCCTGGCACAATAATAAGCACCATATGAGGGCTATTTTTATTATTTACTTTAAAAAATAGCCCAGAAGTAATGATTATATTCATTTTATGGAAGTGCACAGTGGAGCATAAATGGCTACATAACTCTTTACAAGAAACACTAATAATTGGCAGAGCTGGTGGAGCCTGTGCTTTAATATTCCTTGCCTCCCTCAGGCCTCTGCAGATCCATGTTGCTGGGTATCCCACTGTCTTTATGGTTTGGGGGGTCACTTGTCGTTCTCAGTTCATTTGAAGAGCAGAATACTTTGTATTCCAGGTCTGATGATCGAATTCTTGGGCTCTTCCTGACATAATTCGGTGCTGTCAGGCTTGGGAGTGAGACAGCAGAGACAGGCAAGACGAATGCTCTGTGATGGTGCTCCTGGGTGGGCGTGGCAGTGTCAAAAGACACCAGGTGAGGGCAGCAGAGAGCTGACCCTGAGGAAACTTGGAGATGTTAACTTGAATGCAGAGGAAGCTAGCCACCTAGGAGTGGGGAACCCCCTTGTATAGGAAGTCAAACTGTAAGAGAGAGAGAGAGAGAGAGAGAGAGGGACCTGGTGGGCCGTAACAGTTGCTGGGGTTTGCACATAACCAGAATAGGCAGCCTAGTCAGGGCCAGATTTAGACATGTAAAGAGTAAGTAGATGTCCCATTCCAGGATCAGGCACTGGCTTTAATGGACACAAATTACAGGCTGGGAGGGAGTATTGTGGAACAGAGCAGAGTGAAATGGAGTGCACTGCTGCCATCCCCTTTGGAAGCATAACCTGGGCAAAAGTTCTAACTGAATTTAAACAATGTTTTTTCTTAAAAGGGGCTTGGGCTAAAGAGGGTTTTGCCTTAGGAGTGTCTTCATTTTTATGTTAAAAATAACAGGCAACATTTCCATGCAAGGAATAAAAAGTGATGTTGCCTTGTATAATATTTTCTGAGGCTTAGGAGATTTATTTTAGAGAAGAAAAAGAGAAATTAGTTTCTTATTTACATTTATGCTGTTATCCATACACCCAGAGGTAGCTTAAATGTAAGAGGAACACAAAAAGAATAGTAGTGTGATGGTTAGGTTCATGTGTCAACTTGGCCAGGTGATGGTGCCCAGTTGTCTGGTCAAGCAAGCACTGGTCTAACCATTACTGCAAGGACATTTGTGGCTGGTTAATAAACCAGAAGGCTGGTTTATTAAATCATTAGTCAATTGATTGCATCTGTGGCTGATTACACCAACTAAGGAGTGTCTTCCTCAATGAGAGAATTCAATCAGCTGAAATTAATCCAGTCAGCTGATGACTTTAAGGGAGAAGAGAGAGAACTTTCACTTCTTCAGCCAGCCTCACCTGGGGACTTTATTGAAGACCCTCATCAGAGTTGCCAGCTCGTAGCCTACCCTATGGAATTTCTCTTCTCCAGCCAGCCAACCTCTCCTGGGGAGTTCATCGAAGACCGTCGTCAGACTTGCGGACTGCCCTATGGAATTTGGACTTGTACATCTGCACAGTTGCTTGAGATACTTTGATAAAATCTCATATTTACAGATATCTCCTGTTGGTTCTGTTTCCCTAGAGAACCCTGACTAATATAAGTAGAGTAAAAATTCGATGCAACACCTTATCAAAAATGCAAATTTGAAGTTGACAGGGATCTCTTAGCTAAGCTACACACAGGAAAGGAGAATTGGTAGCTAGAGGTTGGTTAGATAATTGAAATGATCACGTGTGCTGAAAGAGGTAAGAAAGTTGGAGTCCGGCTTCTGAGACATAGGGAGAGACTGCAAAAACCCGGGTGAATCAGTTTCTATGACTGACTGGGAAAGAAAAAGGACAAAGTCACCCAAAGGGATGCTTCTCAGGGCTGAGGTTTCATTTCTGAGGACTGAGTCACTGATGCTTGGAGGAAATACAATCAGCAGTTATTAACCAAATATCCACTATCTTCAAGGCATTGTGCTATGCATTTCCTGGGTAATAGAGAAGCATAAAAAAGATGAAGTAAACTTGCAGTGCCACAACTAGACATACAAAAAGTTAAGTGAGATAGAGAAAAGAAGGATTATAGCATATGAAGCTCAAAATAATGGTACATGTGCCGGTTTGGATGTATTATGTCCCCCAAAATGCCATTATCTTTGATGCAATCTTGTGTGGGCAGATGTATTAGTGTTGATTAGATTATAATTCTGTGATTGAGTGTTTCCACGGAGATGTGACCCACCCAACTGTGGATGATAACTGATTGGATAATTTCCATGGAAGTGTGGCCCAGCCCATTCAGCATGGGCCTTGATTAGTTCACTGGAGCACTATAGAAGCTCAGACAGAAGGAGCGAGCTTGCTACAGCCAAGAGGGACACGTTGAAGAATGCACAGGAGCTGAGAGAGGAGCTGCAGCTTACAGAGACATTTTGGAGTCGGCCTTTGAAAGCAGACTTTTGCTCCTGAGAAGCTAAGAGAAGACAAATGCCCCAAGAACAACTGAGAGTGACATTTTGAAGAGGAGATTCTGCCTAGAGAGGAATGTCCTGGGAGAAAGCCATTTTGAAACCAGAACTCTGGAGCAGACACCGGCCACATGTCTTCCTAGCCAACAGAGGTTTTCCAGACACCATTGGCCATCCTCCAGTGAAGGTACCCGATTGTTGATGCATTACCTTGGACACTTTATGGCCTTCAAACTGTAACTGTGTAACCAAATAAACCCTCTTTATAAAAGCCAATCCATTTCTGGTATTTTGCATCCTGGCAGCATTAGCAAACTAAAACAGTACACAAGGGGAGTGCTAGGGGACTCTGAATGAGCGAGAGAGTGGTGGTCAGGTAAGTGTTCAGATGAGTAGGATGGAAAAGAAAGTGAGGAAAGATCATGGCTGAGGTGAGAGCAAAGAGTTTTTAAAGAATCAGATAAGCCTAAGTCAACAGTAGTCCTGAAAACCTTAAAGAATACCTGGATCCCTATCTGAGACTCTAAAAAAGTTTCACTAAGTTTATTCTTCAGAAACTTAAATCCTTCAGAGAACTCCTTATGCCAGCTAAGTCTCCCGCCCCCTCCTACCCCCCACCCGCCAAATCAGAACATTACAGGAACAATGTTAGTGGTGGCAACACCATCGTGTCACTTACTAGTTTAACTCCACTTGTCTCCCCAAACCCAACCCCTGGCCGTCTGAGTCTTCTCACCAAGCAGGTAGCTGTCCTGGCTCTAAGGGAAGGGATGTGCCAGTGGGAGTGTCTGAGGCTGGCGGGGGCTTCCCTTGGTTGAGACTGCATTGCGGGAATGGCGGGACAGAGACTAGTTAGAAGGAGACATTTATCCTCTTTGCGGATCAAACTTGAAGATAGAGTGGAAAAACATGTAAAGAGGTGAAAGGCTAGGCAAATATAGAGAGATGGGGCCAGGCCTGAACAAGGTCCACTGGAGAGGTTCATGAACTGGCCTGTAACCTGAAGGTGTTCACAAAGACACCCTTTGGTGTGAGGTCTGCTGGGGTCAACTACTTAAAAAAGATTTGAAAAATATCTATAAATTAGAAATACATTTAATATTTTCTATAAAATGACCCAGGCTGTATTTCTAGCTTTTAGATCACTAATCTTGTACACTTCATATTCTAACCAAGGAGTTCTCAATATTCACTGGAATCATCAGGGAAGATTATTAAAAATATAAGTAATCAGGGACACATTCAAAGATTCTTGTTCATTTGGTCTGGAGTGGAACCCAAGGAACCATATTTATTTAAATGCTTTCAGCCGGGACTGGGAGCCACTGGTCTATCAAAATGGGCTTCTCTTTTCTCCTTGAAAGTGCTCCGAAGTTTCCCTCTTTTATGCTTGTTCTTGTGATTTTTCACTGTCGTAGGAGTTTTCTACTACAATATCTCTGTCCACATCCTTCCTTTTTGTTAAAAATACTTATAAAGGCTATAAAAGGTTTTTAGACCATTTGGTGATGATCAGGGATTGGCTTGGCATTCCGAGGGTTGGTGTGAGCACAGTGCTAAAGGACGCCAGAAGAGGGCAGCAGAGAGCTGGGAAGCCCTTTGATACAAGACAGAGAAAGCAGAGTGGGAGAACCCAGATCAGGTGAAGGAGGAGGAGATGTTTGATCCGCTGTGGGGCGTGGGGTACGCAAGTTACCTGCGCTCCATAAATTAGCCAAGGACTGGAGTCACTACTCAGATCAGAAACCAAAATCCATAGGGGATGTACTCTGCAGTGGCAGTTTTAAAACTGAAAGAGATGGAAATCAGCTCTGAGATCTTTTGGGGACCCTGAAAGGCAAGCCTGCTGTGGGGTGATGCTGGACCCATGACTGCTAGTGAGTCTTGGCCAAGCTAAGAACCCAAATGAAACAAAAAAGGCTTTAGTTACCAACTGAGCAAGTCTTAACATGGGGGTGCCTGTGAACAGAATAAAAAGGGAATTCTTAGGGTAAGATTTCAGTGCACTAGAGAATTACTGACATTGAGGAAAGACAGAAGAGATTCCTTCAGGGTCAGTGTCTATAGCATAAGGGAAGAATCTTTGGAAGGGAAGACAGGACCCAAGGGTGTTATGTGGATAGAGGCATACCAGAAGGAGGTCCTTAACATGAAGGCCAGGATCAGGGAGTGTGAGCTACAGGGCCATCTCTAGAGAAAGTACTTCAAAGTAAGTTCTGCAAGGGTTGGGGAATTCCAGCAGATTTTGTTGGTGGTGGTGCCAATTTGAATCTAACAGGGCCAAAACTTTCAGAATATGGTCTAGCAGCTTTCTGCTTAAAGTGTGGTCTGCAGACCACTGGCGATGGCATTGCTTGGGGGCTCATAAGAATTTAGAATCTCCGGTCTCACCTCAAGCCTACTGAATCAGAATTTGAATTTTGACAAGATTCTCCAGGAGATTCCTATGCATATTATCCTTATTAAAATTGGAGAATTACCAGTCTAGCATCCAGTCCCCAAAGAGCTGAGTGCCATTGATTCCTAGATGAGGTTAACAAAGGCATCCTGTAAGAAGGAAGTGAGAGAGGACAGCTGCATTGGAATAAGAGTAATTTACACTGATCACTGATATGTAAATGAGGTACTTTCTTTTAGTTTATTTTTGTTAAGTCCTCTTAGACTCCTTAAAGTTGCTAGCAAAACCAACTAACCACTGTTTTTTTCACCATTGTAGGGGAAACTATTTATCGCAATGGGAAAGAGGGTTTGAATCAAATTTGAAGGCATTATTGAAGAATGCAGGGGGTTTCTTAGAAGGTTTTTGCTATGTATGATCTAGGGTCTGCATGTACAGAAAGTAGATTTTTATTTTTTTTTAATTTTTTATTTTTTAGGCTAGTTAAAATCAATCAGACTCTTAGACAAGAAACCATTGGTACTAACATCAGAAGGGTAGTTGCATTAGTTCCCTATTGCTGCTATAACATGTCACAAACTCAGTGGCTTAAAAGAGCATGAATTTAGTCTCTCACCATTCTAGAAGCCAGAAGTCCAAAATCAGTTTTGATGGGCTAAAATCAAGATGTTGGCAAGGCCGGATCTTTCTGGAGGTTCTGGGGAAGAATCTATTCCTGGCCTCTTGCAAGCTTCTAGAGGCTGCTGGCATTTGTTACCAGCATGCATTGCCTTCTTTGGCTCATGGTCCCTGCCTCCATCACCAAAGCCAAAAGCATAACATCTTGTTTCCATCATCACGTTGCTTTCTTCTGTGTCAAATTTCCTCCTTCCACCCTCTTATAAGGGCACTTGTGGTTACATTTAGGGCCTATCCAGCTAATCCAGCAAAATCTCCTCATCTTCAGCTTAGTCACATCTGCAAAGCTCCCTTTTCATATAAAGTAACACTCACAGGTTCCAAGGGTATCTGTGGGGGCCGTTGTTCAGCCTACCACAATGTGTAACCCAGGGTGTTAATTAAATAGCAGATAAAGTAAAATATGCCTTTCCATTGATTAGTCTAACCTCTTTCTTGGTATTTTAAGTTTAATTAGTATCAGAAAGGAACTTAGGAAATAGAGCATGATTTCACAGGGAAGTGGCTAGTTTGTGTAAGCCCAAGTGAGCCTGGAGGGAGCATCCCAGCCCACAGCGATTGCCTCCTACTGGACAGCCTGAGTCAACTAGAGCCTCTCCCTTCTGCTCTGGCCTAGTTACACTGCCGTGATCTGCACTCAGCTTTCCTTTAGATGGCAACTTCTTTCTCTGGATGTGATAATATTATCAATGGAGCCCCCAGTCCTGGGCTTACCCTCTAGCACTGGTCCAGGGAAGGGCTCAGGTAGTGCAGGTGAGATGCTAGTGGCATCCTGAGAAGACTTCAGAACTGGCAGGCAACTTAGAAATCGTCTAGTACAAACCCTCATTTACTGATAGGGAAAGTCCCGGAGAGACAGTGACATGGCCAAGGCCATATTTAGATTTATTATTTAGTCCATGAAAATTCATAAAGCAGCTGTCATTTGCAAACATCACAAAGAGGGATAAGATGAGGAAGAAGGAAATAAAAGCCGATGACCATTGACCTAAATGGTAGGAGACCCCAACGTGTCCACTGGACTCCAGGCTTGAGGAATTTCTGAATTCAGACTCTCATGGGCTGTAGGTTATGAAAAAGTCTTATCAACCTGGTGTTGTTACTCCAGAATAAAAGTAGAAATAGTAGCATTTGTTTTCCTCTACAGATCAGAAAAATAAAATCTGGCTCTCTCTTTTTTATGCTACCAAATAAGTTTTCCTACCTCCCCAGAGGCAAGATCTCTCATGGTTAGGTAGAAACCCACTGCCAGTCCATCCCCCTGGGAAGCAACAGAGTAGCAATAAGCCAGTCCCCTGCACTCCTGTGGGCATCCTACAGGGAAAAGTACTGGAGCTGATGGATGGGATTGCTACAGCAACGTGGATCAGGGAGGAGGAAGTGCTTCTTCCCCTACACTGAGCACCAATTTGCCTGAGCTGGAAGGAAGACTGAACTGACGGTTCCCCAAGGGTTTTGGGGCTGAACAAATGATGCCATTAACTCTCTCCATATGCACCCATACCTATGTTTTACCATATGTCTGCCAGCCCAATGTTTGTTACTATATGTCAAACACATTCCAAATCTTTTCTTGCAGCTCTTAGAATAATATGCTTGAGTACAATATGATCATGGCAGGAAAAAGCCATGAAATTCTGAGTCATCTTTCTCGTGTTAATTATAAAGTCATCATCCATCGATCTTAGGTTTAAATGAGGAATATACAGATATTTCAAAATCCTTCTGATGTAAAGGGACTCCTTAGGTTTTGTTTTTCTCAAAAACTCGAAGGAGATGCAATTCTTTTCACAGCAACAAAACGGATGTGCAGTTAGCCTGACAAAAAAAATAAAAGCACAGTCAAATGTGAAAATGTAAGCTATGAATGCTTGCCTGGAGGTTGGAAATGCAGGCTTTACATGGTTCTTTTTGGAGGACAGTGTTGGAGCCTATTTTCTGCAATGATTAGAAGGTCCTCTCTCAAGAGTATGAAGACTGGCTATCAGGTATCCTTGGCACAGATGACAAAAGTGACAACTCGATGAGAAAGGAGGCCTGCAGGACTCGCTCTACTTCTGAGAGGCCCTGGGATGAGGGTGGTGCTTGGTAGTCCCTGGATACTGAACCGACCACCCTCCACATGGTCTCCCTATCTGATCATCAGCCCACTGCCCACCCCATCCCACCCTACCCCACCTCTTGTCCTGTCCCTGCCCCACTTCCAAGTGACCTTCACTCAGTCTCCTGAGAACAAGCTGGTCAGGCTCTCCTATTCTCTCCTCAGTCTATTATTTTGTTATCAATTCTGTGTCTGGCTCCTCTCGAGATCTTCTGCTTTCGTTCGTAACTGCCTGTTTTGTAGGTCAAGAAGACTAAACTCTGCTAGTTTACAATTCCTTTGCATTCCTGTTATAAGAACCCCCATTCTCTTGAAGGGCCCATGGATTTCTCTGATTAACTAGGGGAAGGCTCAAAAATGAGAAAGCACAGAAACGAGGAGCTCAAAATATTAGCAACCTACACATAGGCAAAGAAAAATTAACTGGAAAGCTGTATGTCAAAATATTAACAGTGGTTATCGCTGGGTGTTGATTTTTTCTTTGTGATTCTCCATATTTTTCAAATTTATTTTTATCACAATGAAGCAGAAAGAAAATAATTCATGTTTTCAGTGAGAATAGTTGTGCTATTTTTTTTGTATAACATAGGGTAATGAGAGGCAAATCACTGGGAACTCTTTGATCATTGCAATGGGCCATGATCAGGTTAGGTAAGTAAAGGAAAAACATTGCTCAGAGACCATTTTTAACAAAGCATAAAATCAAACTGAATTTGATTTGGTAAATAACATGTCGCAAGGCCAACCCTACTTAGGGTTACTTTATATTCCTCCACATAGGCAAGGCTAAATGGATCCTCTGCCATCCCCCAGAATAATTACATTTGATTAAAGGCTTCCTTAAAAGCACTTCTTTCACAGTGAATTTAAAATGACCACTAATCTTGATTGACTGATGCTGTGGGGTCACCCTGAGAATTGATTAGATAGTGCTGCACTGTTCCTCTGGGATTCTTATTCTTTGGGGGCCCCTGGAACCCTGGCTCCATAAATCAATAGGCAGAAATGGAAATTACAATATTCTGTTGCTATTTCCTTGCTGCAGCTTCTCTGTGTGATGTAGTCACCCTTTTATCTCATTCCAAATTGGTGTATTCTCTGCTCATTTGTTTTCTCTTTACACTTCTCAAAGGTATCTTGCTCATGGCTGACTGCTCAACCTGGAGCCATTATCTCCCCTGTGTTTTGTTTCATATGTTTCATTTTATAGTTTTATGCCTACAGAATGGGGTGGCAGGAGATTGGAGAGGGTTGGGATGGCTGAAAAGCAAATGGGTTGAACTATTAGAAATGTCAATTAAAAAGAGAGAAATAGAGACAAATGTCAAGTAAAGTCTGAGACTGGCTAGTCAGAATTTGTTTTTGAACAATATTGAAAATACAGTAAGTATTATAAACAGAATGCTGTTGATATTCCAGAATAATCCTTTTAAACCATGAAGAGTATTTTGTCCACATAATCTAATAACATTTCGAAAGTAAACAAATGTTGCGATCTAACAGGCTTTGAGATAAAGTTCAACCACTTTTTTTAGTATGTAGATCTTAATCCACTTAGGTCTCACACAAGCACAGAAAGAAAATGAGAGGGGGAAGAAAAACAAATGCATCAGTAAATCTCATAGAAAGAGAAGCTTCAACTCAAGAATCTTAAAAGAAAATGGGTCATAAGAATGGCTGTCTATCCAATAAATGTGGACTTTTGGGAAGCAGGAAAAAAATCTAATTTTATTTCATTGGAAAAACAGAAATCTCTTTTAGAATTTAGCAGTTAAATAAGCAGGCACTGCAACCTCACACCTGTGTTTGGATCCTTGCTCCTTTTCAAACCAATTTTATGGCCTTGGGTAATTTATTTAACCACTCAGTACGTTTCATCAGCAAGCGAGGTTATAGTAGTATACCTACCTCAAAATACCATCATCAGGAATAAATGAACTAGTAAATGCAAGGTGCTTAGAGCTTAGCTCATAGGAAGTATGCAAGAAATGCTAGTTCTTAATATTTTTTTTGCCCTTTATCTTTAACCAACATTTTGTCAAAACTTTCTTAAGAAAGGTCAGATGTCGGTATTAGAAATTTTGTCTGAAGATGGAGAGGCTTTTATTTTGTCTTAAGTTTACAGCTGTTGCGCAAATTTTTCTTAAGAATTCCAGCTAATTTGCCATCATTATTTTTCAAACATCAAACCCTTGCTATTAGAATACTAATAGTAATTGTTAAATTACTATTAATAAGTAACAGATACTTACTGAACACTTTTTACATGCTGGGCAGTATCCTAAGTGCTTTACTGGGAAAAATGCATTTGTTTCTCATCACAGCCCTATGGCATTAACCCCATTTGACAGACAAAATGTGAGGTTCGTGAAGGTTAAAGTGACTTGCAAGAGATCACCCAGCTAGGAAATGGCAGAGTCATTAGCCAAGCCTGGCATGCCTTCACACTCCCTGCTGCAACCACAAATAGCCACCAAGTCTACAGCATTGTATTTGCCTTTGGCCAATGTAAGAGACAAAGCCTTATAGTGGGATTGATAACTCACTGAGATTTTTGTATCATTGGCCCCTAAGTGACTGTGGAGCTAATTGCTATATGGTGCATGATGGGAACACAGGCTCAGGCACAACAGAAACTTTCAGCTAATGACTGCTTTATCACTTACACAGCACAAAGGGTCCGAAAGAGCAGGAGAAGAGATCTTCTTGTGGCAGCTCTCCCAGCTCAGCATGCCCCACTCAGCCTTGGAGTGGAGAGACAAATCTCTGATTCCTGAAGGCAGGGTAGTTCTATGAGCCAGGGGCAGAGGGCTCTGCTACTGAGTGTTCTCACCCCAATAAACAACAGGAACTGCTTATTCCTAGTTCCAGGTTTAAGGTATGGTCAGGCCTTTTCATTTGACCTAGCATCTTCCTTGGGCTTTGGAATGGGAACATACTGAAATGTCTGCACACAATAGAAAAGGAAGGGGCTGGGTGAGGGATGGGAGATGGCCCCTGAGCGTGTCTGAGACTTGCCCAGCAATGGCTACAGGAGATTTATTAGTAAAATTGATCGAAAGTGTGAATCTTTCCAAAAGTCAAATTAACTAGGGACACAAATGTTTCTCTAGTCATGGTTCTTGTGGATTTATCTCCATGTGATTGATCTGTGGACTGCTTTGTCAATATTATGGCTTCACACACAAGAAAGGAATGTATCTCACCTTTTTAAATCCCCCATGACACCTAGTTCAGCCTTGGATGAAAACTTGTAACATGGGAACCTTCCATAATTCTTTCCTTCCTTTATTTTCCCACATTCAATTAGTTGCTGAATACTCAATTCTCTGGGAAGTAACTTTGCTAAACTTCAGGATCTAAGTAGAAACATTGGCTGAAATTGTGTGCTCGAACAGTTAGCTCAAAGACATAAAGATGTCTGGGTGCTGGAAATCAAAGTCTTCTTCCTAAAGGCTGGTTCCCTCCAGGTTTCTTTCTTAAGTGCATTTGTCAGGGTTCTCTCACCCAGTGGTGGGACCCTGCAGTGAAGCCAGCCTCAGAAGGAAAGCAGGGGGACTGCTGGGAATCGATAGCTCAATTTTCCCCAAGGGTTAACTCGGAACTCTGTAGTACTTCTGTTTCTCATTTTTCTGTCTTTTACAGAGGATGTTCTTTTAACTAAATTCTTAAACCATAATTGTTCTGTATTCATAGTATACTCTTTTAGTCAATATTTACTTATTTATTTTAAATTTCTTTAATATTTTTTTGTTGTATTGTCTTTTTTTTTCACTATGTCCTATCTATTCTGAATTTTTAGTTTGCTATTTTATCTTGTTTATTTTATCCCATTATGGCCATTTATCTAAATTGCATTTATTTGCTTTGTGTGTGGTTTCAATTTCATTTATACTTTATTTTATCTTCAATGGCAAAAGAAAGTATAGGCATGACATAAACAATGGCAGGACTGCCCCTAACCTAACTCTTCTTTGTCCTTCCAGAGAAATGGCTCACAAAGTAACTTTTTCTGTTTTCCTCCTGCACATTCTTCTCTCATTCCAAAAATGAATTTTTGACTTCCAATGAATCAAGCTAATTTTGTTGTTTTGTCTGTCAATGTCATTTTCTCTTATCCTCACTCCATCTTTCCAGATTTATTTTTAGGATCAGTGGCTCTGACTTAGAACTGTGGTATCTTCTTGTAGAATTAGCCCAAACTTTCCAATTGCCTTATGATCAAAATTTATAGTTTCTACTTTTCACTACTCTGGATATGGAGTAGGCCTTGCACAAATCACAGACTACTGAGAAAAACACAGGTGAGCGGGTCCTTTAGAATATCTAAACCCCCACCCCATGTTTAACTTTCCTCTAACCTTGCAGCTATGCCCTCCTGTCTTTCCCACAGTACCTACTCTATCTAAAATCATCAGTTCAGCTCTTGGGTCATTCTGATGACTGGATAACTGGTCTCCCCAGCTCTAGTCTCATTGCTTGTGTTTCTTCCCTGTGAAATGCTTCCACATTGCTTTTCCTGAAGCACATTCCTTTTCCCAAAAGTCTACACTGGTTCCCCATGGCTCATGGAATAAGTCCAAACTCCTCAGCCTGGTGTTCAAGTCTGTCGGGTTGTGCCCAGCCGCCTTTTCCAAACATTTCTCTGTCTGCCTCACGGTAGACAAAATAACCAAACTGAATGATTTGCTTCTCTTCATTAAGGTTCAAAACTTTCCCATATATGTTTTTTTTTTTTTCTTTAATATTCTTTTTCTTCATTTCCGAATGTCCACATCATATCCCACTTTCCCATTTGTTGATTCCCTTAGATAAAAATAATCACAGATTTTTATGATCTTCCCTGAGAAAACACTATCAGATAGAATTAATATGAGCTTTGGAGCTAGATAGACCTTGGTTCAAATCCCATCTCTACTACATGTTAGTTGTCTGACCTACATATTAGATACTTAGCTTTATGAGCCTTTTTTCCACATATCTAAAATGAGGGTAATACAATCACTTCATAGGGCTATTGTAAAGAGTAAAGACAATAAGGTCTGAGAACTTCTTGGCTTGAAAAAGCTTGAATACAGACTGAGTATTTGAGGAGAAGGAGAAGAAGGGAAACATGATCTCTGTTAACAATGAGTCACATATAGGTCCTGGAGTGTGGGGGTGTGAGTACTACGCATAAAGAAACACACACATAAACACTCAAGGAACTCCACCTCCTGAAGCTGAAAATCTCATCCAATAGAGTCAGAGTTTGTAGCTATTCTAACTTACCAGACCATCTTGGAAATAGATGAATTTGCATAACTATCTATAACTGAGGACTATTTGTACCTGGGTAATTTCCAACTGTGCAAATATAGTTGATACCCAGTTTTTGAAGTATCTAAAATGAGTTAAAAAGAAATCACTGACATATTCACCCAAAGAAGCCTTGGAGTGATGTAGTCAAGCAGGCAACTCCAACATGTGCAGGGAAATTGAAGGGACAAAAGGGCATTCTTATGGAAGGTGTAGACATGGATAACAATTAACAATAGGTTTGTGAAATAAACATAACCATCTGTGCAAGGAAAACAAAGCTAACTTTGATCTGATTATTCCAATTTTATCATGGAGGCTATGTCTGCAAAGGAATTCAGCCAATGCATTACAAATGGACATAAGCACAGTAATCCAGGAAAAGGCTAATCTGCCAAAATCTGTGAAGTTGGAGTGAAGTTTAAAGCATATCTAGAGAGAAAAAGACAGTAGAACCATATCAAGTGAGGATTAATCAGGGATGAAAGCTGGAGGTTTTTTTTAAAATATTTTTTTAATCTTTAAAAAATTTTTTTTTGAAATACTTTCTACCTTATAGGACAGCTACAAAAATAATACAAACCCCAGAGAACTCCAGCATACCCCTAACCCCGCCCCCATCCACCAATTTTAACATTTTGCAACATTTGCCATATCATTCTATTCATCTATCACTCTATCTATCCGTCCATTTTCTGAACACTTGAGTGTAAGTTATATACAACACTCTCCTTGAATACTTAATACTTCGTGTACATTTCCTAAGAAAAACGACATTCGCTTATGTAACCACCTTAAGTGAAGTTATAAAATTCAGGAAATTTAATATTGATATTAACCTCAGTCTATATTCCAAGTTTTTCATGTCCCAACAATGCCCCTTTGAGCCTTTTCTCCTCCCTTGCTAGATCCCATCTAGGATCTTGTATTGCATTTAATTGTCATTGTCTCTTTAGTTGCTCTTTTTTTTTAATTGTGGGAACATATATACAACATAAACTTTCCCATCTCAATGAATCCCAAGCATACCATTCAATGGGATTAATCAGGTTCACAGTCTCATAGTACCCTCACCACCTTCTGTTACTAAAATTTTCCCATCTCCCCAAACAGAAACCCTACACCCATTTAGCAATAGCACCCCATTCCTCCTGCCCCTTTCCCCCAGCAAACTGTACTGTAATTTCTGTCTCTCTGCGCTTGCACAGTTCCTGTCAAAAATTACATGTTAGTACAATATGGGTCCGAAACCACTGATTTAGCATTACATTTTATGCATTTGCCTTTTAGATCCTGTAACCAGTAAAAAGTGTAGATACAAACTAGAATACAGTAGTACTGGTGTTTATATTTACCCATGTTGCTACCTGCACCGGAGATCTCTATTTCTTCATGTGGCTTCGATCTATTGTCTATTGTCCTTTCCTTCCAATCTTCAGAACTCTCTTTAGCATCTCTTACAGGGCTGTATAGTGGTGAAAAACTCCCTCAGCATTTGTTAATCTTGGAAATGTCTTAATCTTTTTCTCATTTTTGACAGTTTTGCTAGATATAGAATTATTGGTAGGCAGTTTTTTTGCTTTCAGCACTTTAAATATCTTATCCCAAGACCTTCTTGCCTCCATGTTTTCTGATGAGAAATCAGCATTTAATCTTATTTAAGCTCCCTTGGATGTGACACGTTGCTTCTCTCCTGTGGCTTTGAAAATTTCTCTTTATCTTTGGCATTCAACAATTTGATTATAATAAACTGTGGCATGGGTCTATTTGGATATATCCTGTTTGGAGTTCATTGAGAGTCTTGTGTGTATATATACATGTCTTTTGTTAACTTTGCAAAGTTTCCAGCCATTATTTCTTTGAGTATTTTCCCTGTCCCTTTCTCTTCTTCTCCTTATGGGATCCCACAATGCATGTATTGGTACACTTGAGTGTATACCACAGGTTCTTTGGGCTCTGTTCACTTTCATTCATTCTTTCTACTTTCTGCTCCTCAGACAAAATGATTTTACTTTTCTTATCTCCAAGTTCTCTTATTTTTTCTTCTGCCAGCTCCAATCTGCAGCTGAATCCCTGTAGGGAATTTTTAATTTCTGTTACTATAGTCTCCAGCACTGTTTGGTTTGTTTTCATAATTTCCATTTTTTTTGTATTCATTTATTGTTTCCCTGTTTTCCTTTAGCTTTTGTTTTCCAAAATGTACAATCAGTTGTTCATAGCTGTGCATTCATCACCACAATCAATCTTTGAACATTTTCATTACTCCAAAAAACAAAATAAAAATTAGAATAAAAAAGAACATTGAAAACATTCCATTCCCCTCCCCTCATTGTTCATTTACTTGTTTTCACACTCATTCATTGTTTTTTAACTTTACCAAAAAATTAAAAAACAAACAATAAAAAGCCATTTCAGACAAAACCAAAACAAAGGAATAAGAAAAAACAAATAACCTAAAATAACTACATTGCTTCCAACATGTTCCTACCCTACCCCAAGAAAATAAACAGACTATAACCCAACAAAGGAATAAGAAAAACAAATAACCTAAAATAACTACATTTCTGCAAACTTGTTCCTACCATACCCCCAAGAAATTAACAAACCATAGTCATTCCTGAGCATTCCCATAACATTAAGTTTACCTTCCATAACTTATCTGTTCTTATTAGATTATTGTCCCGCCTTCACTATTTGCTCTCGATCGCTAGGTCCCCTACATCCTACAATGTAAAACACTTATTTTACATTTTCCACAGTGTTCACATTAGTGGTAATATAAAATCTCTCTCTTTTTGTGCCTGGCTTATTTCACTCACCATTATGTCTTCAGGGTTCATCCATGTTGTCATATGTTTCACGACATTGTTCCTTCTTACTGCCGTGTAGTATTCCATCATGTGTACATACCACATTTTGTTTATCCACTCATCTGTTGAAGGACATTTGGATTGTTTTCATCTCTTGGAAATTGTGAGTAATGCTGCTACGAACATCGGTGTTCAAATATCTGTTCGTGTCACTGCTTTCAGATCTTTTAGGTATATACCGAGAAGTGAAATTGCTGGATTGAAGGGTAGCTCTATATCTAGTTTTGTAAGGAACAGCCAGACTGTCTTCCAGAGTGGCTGTGCCATGATACAGTCCCACCAACAATGAATAAGAATTCTGATTTCTCCACATCCCCTCCAGCATTTGTAGTTTCCTGTTTGTTTAATGGCAGCCAATCTAATTGGTGTGAGATAATATCTCATTGTGTTCTTAATTTGCATCTCCTAATAGCCAGTGAAGATGAACATTTTTTCATGTGTTTTTTTTTGGCCATTTGTATTTCCTCTTCATAGAAATGTCTTTTCATACCTTTTGCCCATTTTACGATTGGGCTGTCTGTGCTATTGTTGTTGAGTTGTAGGATTTCTTTATAATGTAAAATATCAGTCTTTTGTCAGATATGAAGCTTCCAAATATTTTTTCCCATTAAGTTGGCTCCCTTTTCAACTTTTTGACAAATTCCTTTGAAGTACAGAAGCTTTTAAGTTTGAGAAGTTCCCATTTATCTATTTTTTCTTTTGTTGCTTGTGCTTTGGATGTAAGGTCTAAGAAGTGACCTCCTAATACTAAGTCTTGAAGATGTCTCCCTATATTATCTTCTAGGAGTTTTATGGTACTGTCTCCTACATTGAGGTCTTTAATACAGTTTGAGTTAATTTTTGTGTAGGGTGTGAGGTAGGGATCCTCTTTCATTCTTTTGGATATGGATATCCAGTTCTCCCAGCCCCATTTGTTGAATAGACTGTTATGTCCCAATTCAGTGGTTTTGGGGGCCTTATCAAAGATCAGTCCTCTGTAGATCTGGGGTTCTATCTCCTAATTCTCAATTCGATTCCATTGATCAATATGTCTATCTTTGTGCCAGTACCATGCTTTATAATAAGCTTTATAATAAGCTTCAAAGTCAGGGAGTGTAAGCCCTCCAGCTTTGTTTTTCTATTTTAGAATGTTTTTAGCAATTCGAAGCATCTTCCCCTTCCAAATAAATTTGATAACTAGCGTTTCCAAGTCTGCAAAGTAGGTTGTTGGAATTTTGATGGGAATTGCATTGAATCTGCAGATGAGTTTGAGTAGAATTGACATCTTAATGACATTTAGCCTTCCTATCCATGAACATGGAATATTTTCCCATCTTTTTAGTCCCCTTCTATTTCTTTTAATAAAGTTATGTAATTTTCTATATATAGGTCTTTTACATCCTTGGTTAAGTTTATTCCTAGGTACTTGATTTTTTTAGTTGCTATTGAGAATGGTATCTTTTTCTTGAGTGTCTCTTCAATTAGGTCATTTCTAGTGTATAGGAACATTACTGACTTACGTGCATTAACCTTGTATCCCACTACTTTGCTAAATTTGTTTATTAGCTCAAGTAGCTGCATTGTCGATTTCTCAGGGTTTTCCAGATATAAGATCATATCATCTGCAAATAATGACAGTTTTACTTCTTCCTTTCCAATTTGGATGCCTTTTATTTCTTTGTCTTGCTGGATTGCTTTGGCTAGCACTTCTAGCACAATTTTGAATAATAGTGGTGACAGCGGGCATCCTTGTCTCATTCTTGATCTTAGAGGGAAGGCTTTCAGTCTCTCACCATTGAGTACTATGCTGGCTGTGGGTTTTTCATATATGCCCTTTATCATATTGAGTAAATTTCCTTCAATTCCTACCTTTTGAAATGTTTTTATCAAAAAAGATGCTGGATTTTGACAAATGCTTTTTCAGCATCTATTGAGATGATCATTTGATTTTTCCCTTTTGATATGTTAATGTGTAGTATTACATTGATTGATTTTCTTATGTTGAACCATCCTTGCATGCCTGGAATGAACCCCACTTGGTCATGGTGTATGATTTTTTAAATGTGTCTTTGGATTCGATTTGCAAGTATTTTGTTGAGAATTTTTGCATCTATATTTATTAGGGAGATTGGCCTGCAGTTTTCCTTTCTTGTAGCATCTTTACTTGGTTTGGTATTAGAGTGATATTGGCTTCATACAATGAGTTAGGTAGTGTTCCATTTTCTTCAATGTTTTGAAAGAGTTTTAGTAAGATTGGTGTCCATTCTTTTTGGAAAATTTAGTAGAATTCCCCTGTGAGGCCATCTGGCCCTGAGCATTTATTTCTGGGAAGCTTTTTGATGACTGATTGGATCTCTTTGCTTGTGATTGGTTTGTTGAGGTCTTCTAGTTCTTCTCTGGTCAGTCTAGGTTATTCATGTATTTCCAGCAAATTATCCATTTCCTCTACATTATCTAGTTTGTTGGCATACAGTTGTTCATAGTATCCTCTTATATTTTTTTTAATTTCTTTGGGATCTGCAGTAATGTCACCTCTCTTATTTATTATTTTGTTTATTGGGGTCTTCTCTCTTTTTGATTTTGTCAGTCTAGTTAGGGACTTGTCAATCTTGTTGATCTTCTCAAAGAACCAACTTTTGGTTTTACTTATTCTCTCTATTGTTTTTTTTGTTCTCTATGTCATTCATTTCTGCTTTGTCCTTTAGCTTTTTGAGCATATTTAGGACCATTATTTTAAAGTCCTTGTCTGGTTTCTACCAGGTCTTTTCTCCTCATTGATGATCTCTAATGCTTTAATCTTCTCCTTTATCTGGGCCATAACTTCCTGTCCTTTGTTTGTTTTGTAACCTTTTGCTGAAACCTGGCCATACACAGTTCTGAATATCCCTGCTTCCCTAGAAAACAGTTTCCTGGTTGTTCCAGGCACTGCATTATATATCCCACAGCCAGCAATCCCTTACCCCAGGCAGCATGACTTGACTGCTCTCCCACAGTATTCTGTAGAAGGGTTACAGGAGCTGCCTTCTACACACAGGGCAAGTTCTGGGATGGTGAGTCCCTTAGGCCACCACCAGACAGATTGGTCCAGGTGTACCCATTCCCAGTATGTGCGCTAGGGTTATTCTGCTCCCCCTGGAACTGGGACCAGGGCTCTGCTCACTGGGAGTAGGGACTGGCTCTGCACTGAGCAGGTGAGGGGTGGGGAAAGGCCAGCCAGGGCACCAGCAGATCCTACCACTTTTAAGTATCACTTTTCTTGATTAGGTGCTTAGTGCAGTCCTTTAACTATTCTCTGAAGCTTTGAGAAAAATGTGTTGTTTTTTTTTGTTTTTTTTTTTTGTTTTTTTTTTTCCAGTTTCTGCTGTTTTTGTGAGGGGATGAAGCTCTAAAGCATCACACTCCACTATTTTGATGAGGACGGAGCTGAAAACTGGTTTTAATGTAAAAACATTCCGATCTCTGGTCATTCTGTTAATGTTACTTTAAGTAGGCTGGAAAAAGGTCCAACTGGAAGAAACAATACCATATTTTGAAAAGTGTCTTATTCTTCACCAGATGTATTAAGGAGTGTGGAAAGGTCCCTATTTCTCCTCTTTTCCTTAGGGACCAGACAGGCTTTCAACTTCCTTAACAAAGGGAACACAGAGTAACTTATGAGCTGAGACGAGAAGGGAGGTAATAGACAAATTGATGAAATGTCATAGACTGTGTTTTATGGAGAATGCCCATAGTTGTATTTGAAACAGTTCTTTAAAATCACTAATTATAGTGTTTATATATTATATACATTAGAGTAATATTATACATCTATGTGATATGCTATAGTAATTTCAGTTTCATGATAGTAGATATATTTGCTGAGTGGCTTGTGTGTACTAGTTTATTTATTAATATTATCTTAAACACTTAAAATGATACTGCAAGGTGGATATTATTGCAATTTTGAAAATGTTGAAACTGTAGCTCAGAGTGCTTAATTGATTTAATTAAGCCAGCTCTAAGTGGCAGATTCCTAAAGCAGAGTCTTTATTCTAACCATCTCTCAGATTAGGAATAAAACCTTTGATATTTGCACAACACTGAATCATCCAGAAAAGTCTAAATAAGGAAAACAGCAATATATGTAAATCATTTGTACCAGGCAATTTTCTGACTCTTCTTACTTGATGTTTTTGGTTGAATTTTCATGGGTGTGGATCAGAATATTATTGGTTTGTAAATTATTTAACTTTTGTTTATTGGCTGCAAGTATGCTCTCCTTAATTTGTGTTTTCCATGTGAGTCTAGTTCAGGCAGATGCTGAAGTCACCAGCCTGCTCCATCACTGTTATTGAAACACCTGGCTCCTCCAGCATCTGGGAAAAACAACACCCAAGGGATCAGGTAGAGTTTTCAGTTTTGGCTTGTGAAACTTTAGATAAGAATAAGCACAAAAATGAGCAAAACAATAATAAATGATGCAGTAGTTTGTTCTGGTAGTAAACAGTGCTGAATCTTAACAACTGAGATTGAAGGCCAGGGATTCTTGCCTCAGGCTGTGCATTGTGCTAGCTCAGCAGTGTCTGACTGGTGCTGGAAGAAAACACCCATAAATCTGGAACCAGACAGGTGGTGAAAAGGCCAAAAAAGGGGAGGGCTGGCATCATAGAAAGAAAGCTGATTGAGGAAGCAACAGTAGGGGAACATGCTTGGCAGAATAACAAACTGGTTGGGAAGGGCCTGAGAGGATAACACTGCTATGTATACAAACTGTCACAGACGTTCTACATCTCTTTTATGTCCTCAAATTGGCAGGGCAGTGACACATTCCTCTTTGAATGTACAGTACGCTTTCCTGGCTTGATTTTTCTCATCTTTGTCAAATTATTTTGTGAGTAGAGACACACCCTGCATTACATAGCTGTGAAATTAATACATGATATATCTTCTAAAAGTTGACTAACTCATCCTTTTTAAGATTGGTGTCATTAATTTCAATGTTTAATGTTTACCTTTGTAGAACAAACAGCCTTCAACTTCATTACACTGAAATACAGTTCCCCCAACCTCTCAAAATCACGTATCCATTTATGTTTTCAATTTACTTTGTGCTATTTTTCAAAAAGTCAGGTCAGGACCTAATTTCTAAAACAATCTTAAGAGTGCTTTATTGTTCACCAGTGACTTATATGATTAAGAAATCCATCAGGATTTTTTTTTTATTCTTTCTAGAGCATCTCCTTTGCCAATATCTCATGCTCTGTGGTTTTTGGTTCAGCATCTTGAATAAAATTTCGTGGTAAGAAATAGGTGTTATACTTTAGAAAATGGCAGCTCCATTTCAACAGGTACATAATTTCTTGGAATTTGTGCTTTCTTATTGTGAACTTCAATCATCTAAATATAAAAAGGTATTCAAACACTTGCAATGGAACACCTACCCGAGATGTAATAAGGTACCATGGTATCCTTTCAGCCGTAACAATGATGCCCAGACATTCATTCCTAAGAGAGAAAAATGACCCAAACAATTCACCAAAAAATAAATGAGACTGAAAGGTTGATACTCAAATTATTAGATTACTGAATAAGCCACTCTGGTAGGAACATTGTGGAAGAGACGAACATATAAGGAAAGAATTCAAAGAGCATGACACAACCATAAACCCCATTTGCTTTTGGAATGCTAGCAAAGAACAATTGAGCTCAAAGCATGTGAAATAATGTCTTTTTAAAATTCTCAATTTACTGACTGCCCACATAGCTTGCAGCATGTTTAGAAAGGGAGATAGGCATTTAAAGGGGCAGTGAATGGATTGAGGAAAGGGACCTCTCCTTAAGTTAAAAGGCATTCATTTAGCCTGCATACTGATAGCAATTGGGTATGTGGAATAAGGAATGACTGTGATACCTTGCTTGTTAGAGCTCAAGTGCTGAAGTAACAGTAATGTGGAAAATATGAGAATATTCTTGCAGTGGAGCAGAAAACAGCCATGATGTGAGGGCTGAACTGAACTAACTATAAGATCTAGCTACATATTAATATTTTCTTCAATTTTGGCATTGTCTTAGATCATGTTATGTAATAAGCTAAGAACTGAGTAATTAAAATACATTAAGTTTTCAGTGCCTAGACTTGAAAATAATCTATTAGTTGAAATAATTCTATTATGTATCTATGGAAAAGTAATAGACCATTGACATAAGGAAAAAGGTTACATGTTAAATACATCTATCAAATATAATTTTTAGCATGACTTTTAGAATGCATTGTTCTAAGTGAAATAGATTAGCTAAAATGGTCTCAAATGACTAGGACTCCTCACAAATAACAAATGAATTGAGCATAGAAGCATTTAGTGTTAATACAAGTATAATCCAGTCATTTATATTGGAACATACATTAAGAAAAAATATCTGTTAAGCTTGTTTGCTTTTCATTCATTCATTTAATTTCTTTCTTTTTTATTATTTTCATAAAATTTAAGTTGCTTAAGAGTATATATATATATATATAATAATTTGGAAAAAATGTAATTCATTGTCAAAAAAATAGACCAGAAAAATATAGAACAGTGTCTTAGTTTGCTATGCTGCTATGGAAAATACTATACACTGCTATAGATAAATACCATTTGCTTAAACAACAAACTTTTATTGTTTGGAAACTAGAAGTCCAAATCAAGGTGTCAGCAAGGCTATCCTTCCTTGCAGGAGTCTTTGGTGTTCTGGTTCTGGCTTGCTGCAGTCTTTAGGGTTTCTTGTCTTGCATCTCTGCCTCCCATTACATGGTGAGCTCTTTCTCCTTGTGTCTGCTCTTTGGGTTTTCACTGACTACCGACTTTTTTCCTATATGGCCTTCTCTGACTAACTGTGTTCTGAATTTCTTCTGCTTATAAGGGACTCCAGTAATACAGATTAAGGCCCACTCTGATTTAGTTGGTCCACACCTTAACAAAAAATAACGTCTTCAGAAAGTCCTTTTTACACATGAGTTCACACCCCTTCCAGTATGTGGATTAAGAGTAAGAACATATTTTTCATTGGGGTACGCAATTCAACCTATCACAAAGAGGGAGAAAAATACAACACATACATAGACCCCATAAACTCAAAATACTTTCTAAAATTAATTTTTGATAATTGGCTTATAGTATCCAAAAGGCCAGAGCAAAAGAGATGGATATGATTGATTATATAATTTTTATTTTTAATAAGGAAAAAAATCATATTGGTTTATTAGGAGAAACATTTTTCTCCTTGGACTTTGGTCTGAATTAAATTTCTTAAGTGCATCAACTCAAATGTTCATTGAGTAATGTAGTGGTAAATATCATTAACTATATAAACATGTCAAGTGCAATACCAGTTTATATAGCATCTGGTGATTTGATTTCTATGTGTTTCACCATAGTCCTGTCCTTGGGGCCACTCTGCCCTAGTAGCACTTACCATTTGTCCTATGTCTTCCATCTTCAGAACAAGACATCAGGTACTCTCCCACACATGCTTTCTCTCCCTCTCTGTTTCTAAAAATATTATTCGTCCTTTGGTTATATTGTAACACATGAAATGCCTGTTAACTTTCCAAATGATCAAATGACATCAGAGAATTGTGAAATATCTATTAAAATGCTTCAATTGTATAAATTAGATTAATTCAAAATTTACATTATTAATAGCAGTTCCTAGGGAACAAAATATACTGAGAGGAGAGGGAAGCTATAGTTCAATAGGGTGGTTGGTTAGCAGGAAAGCTGAATGTGAAGTTGGGGAGAACAAAGACAAAGACAAGCAGGGACACGTAAGGATAAACTGGAACTCACTCTGACTCTTATCACCGTCAACCTCGATGATGGGGGTGACCTTTATAGGGAAAGCTAGTGTTCTTTGACACAGAGCTGCACATGTGTCTGGACCAGGACTTGAAGAAACTGAAGAAAAAGATCCATTGGGAGCTAGGGGAGTTGCAGGTTTGGGTGCTGCCCACGTCTACAAAATGAGATTAATGAAAGTACGCATGAGCAGCCAGTGCCCAGAACCCTATGCTGACATTCAGAGCATAAAATTGTCCACTTCGTGACTTTTGCTTTCCAAACCCTGTTTAGGATATTCTTGTGGCAAATTATACCTCAGAATTATACAGAGAAGAAAAGTCTAAGATACTTCATTCCACCTTAGCTAAATTGACACAGTACAAAGCCATCATAGTCCACTCCTTGTCAGCTTGGCATCCTTGTTTTTTGTGCTTAAATTCTCCTCTCCAAAATAAGATATAGAGTCCTTTTACCCATCTTTGGGGAATGTTCATTCCTTTTCTTGCAGAGTCATATTCCCTCTTAACTACTGTGATGTAAGGTCAACCACTATTAATACATCTTATGGAAAATGGAAGAGGGAAAGAAAAAGTGGCTAATATATCTCCAAATTCATTCAGATTAAAATAGAAGGCTTATTAATAAATATTGCAGAATTTGTTTCTACCACTGGTCATGAGGCAATAGCTGGGATTTAAACTAACTTCTTTTTCTACACATTTCGTATTTCCTTTGTTCCCAGCAAGCACCTCAACTGATTGTGGGTCTTTGCCTGGTAGGGTGATCTGAGACTTCATTTCTGAATGGTCTAGGCCATTAATTGTCCAGCCTTTGTTGGGTTGTTGTAGTTTTCCATTAATTTTTGTCATAGAATATAAGATTAAGAGGCTCCCTGGGGTATTGCCTGCTTTTCATACATACTCATTCCTATTCCTATTGTGTAGTGGCAGCCCAATTTCCCCTTAAAAGTCAAGATGAATCACACTAGTTGTCACCCAACTGGTACCATAATTGGAATTTCAAAAGGCCATTCTGCTGTTCCATCAAGTCACTGTTTCAGGGTGATAGGGGACATGGCAGTACTAGTGAATTCTACAAGCATGAGTCCATTGCCACATTTTATTTGCTTTAAGATGAATTCCTAGGTCAAAAGCACCGTTATGTGGAACACCATGACTGTGAACAAGTCTACAGATGGTGGTTTTGGCAGCAACATCACAGGCAGGGAAACAAATCCACATCCAGACCAGGTAACTACCTGTGGGAATAAAGAACTGTCCCTGACACGATGAGAGTGCTCCAGTGTCCTCAGTCTGCCCCAGGTGGATCCCCTAGGAATGGTTCCATATTGGAGGTACTGATCTTTACATATATTTTTTGTGGTTTCTCAAGACTCAGTTTTTAAAATTTTATATGATTTAAACTGTTTCCTAGATTTAACATTTTTTAACCTTCCTGATTTATTGACAGGTTTTTCAAGCTGTTTTCTATATTTCTTTATTTTTAGAATCTTTTCATTAAAGATTTGAGATAACTTACAAGTTCATATGTCATAAATTAGAATAATGTGAATAATACACAAATAGACCAAAAATATATATATATAGATCAAGTGAAATTAAGGGCTTCAAATATTTTTTAAAGTAATTTTCTTCTCCTTTCATCACCAAAATTTCCTCTAAATTTATTTTTTCAGTTCTTTTTCTGAGGCTTTCCTCAGATGTCTGGTGATTTGGGGCTGTCTCTTGACTTTTAAGAACAGAGAACTTTAAAATGCTGATTGGAAACTCTGCATGTAGATGAAAATTTGGAGTTTCATTGCAGGGTGATGTAGCTGAGTTGATTCGCTGGAGATCCTTTTCCATGTGAATATCTTCCTTTGGGCTGGTGTGCCGGTTTGAATGTATTGTGTCCCCCAAATGCCATTATCTTTGTAGTTTTGTGGGGCAGAAGTTTTGGTGCTGGTTAGATTTGCTTGGAATGTGCCCCACCCAGCTGTGGGTGATAATTCCGATGGGATGTTCCCATGGAGGTGTGGCCCCACCCATTCGGGGTGGGCCTTGATCAGTGGAGCTGTATAAATCAGCTGACTCAAAGAGAGGGAACTGAGTGCAGCTGGGAGTGATGTTTTGAAGAGGAGCAAGCTTGCTAGAGAGGAACGTCCTGGGAGAAAGCCTTTTTGAGGCCAGAGCTTTGGAGCAGACGCCAGCTGCCTTCCCAGCTAACAGAGGTTTTCCGGACGCCATTGGCCATCCTCCGGTGAAGGTACCTGATTGCTGAGGTGTTACCTTGGACGCTTTGTGGCCTTAAGACTGTAACTGTGTAGCTAAATAAACCCCTTTTTATAAAAGCCAATCCATCTCTGGTGTTTTGCGTTCTGCAGCATTAGCAAACTAGGACAGCCTTTTGGGGGTGGTGGGGCATTGTTATATACTTGGATACCAGCATTCTGGAAACTGAGTCAGGGGAGAAGGTTGGGGGGAGGTTGCCTGAACATTCAGTGTGTAAACTTTCACTTAATCCTCCTGTCTTAAGTCTTATGCCTGGTAATAGCAGTCCAAAGCCCATCTGTTATATCCTTATAAGGGGGAAATTTCTAGCCATCACTAAATACGAGAGAAGATGTTCATCATTTTTGTATATTTGATTTGATTTCACAATTGGGAGAGTCTAGAAGCCACCCAATTTAATCTGCAGAATCCCCAAACGGCTCATCAATTGTCACAAATACCTCTTTGGGGAAGGGAATCTGAAAATATTAAGAGTGTCTCAAAATCTGATCAGGAATCAGTTGTATTCCCAGATTCCCTCCCACATTCTATATAGCCGGACAAATCTTATTCCTTGTAGGATTGGTAAGTACCTAAATGTCTATTAATATGGATTGACTAAATAGATAACGTTTTCACAATGTAATACAGAACTTAAAAGAATAAGAAATATCTCTATATATTTACTTTTAAGGTCGATTTTTATTTCCTTATTCAACTTTATGAAAGACCAATTTATCTAATAAAATACATACATTTTAAGAGTATATTTGGTGAGTTCTACAAATCAAATTTATACACTGTGTAATAACTTCTTGTACAACTTAAATATAGAGCATTTCCATCACTCTGAAAAGGTCCCTGTGTCCCTTCCCTGTCAATTTGCCCTATTCATGGCCCCAGACTATCACTGATCTATTTTCTGTCAATAAATATTATTTTTGTCTCTTCTAGAGTTTCACAAAAATAAATCATAGTATTTACTCTTTTGTGCCTGGCTTCTTTTCACTCAGTGTAATGTTTTCTTAGATTTATCCATGTTGTTTTATGTGTCAGAAGTTCATTATTTTGAGGAGTGGTTCATTGTAGAAAGATATTACAGTTTGTTTATGTTACCCATTTGACAGAGCTTTAAGTAGTTTCCAGTTTTTATGAACAATATTGCTATGAAAAATTTTTATACACATTTTTGTGTAGATACATGTTTTCATTTCTTTTGGGTAAATACCTATGAGTAGAACTGCTAGGTCATATTGTAAGTGTAAGTTTAACTTGATTAGACACTTCCAAACTGTTTTCAAAAGTGTTTGTATGATTTTACATTCCTATCAAAGTTGAATGAGTTCTAGTTGTTCCATATCTTCACCAACTCTTGGTATTGTCAGTCTTTTCACTTTTAGCCATTTTAGTGAGTTGATAGTGGTCTTTCATTATGGTTTTATTTTGCATTTTCCTTATGACTAATGATGTTGAACATATTTTCCTTTGCTTAATTGGCCATTTGAGTATCTTCTTTTTATGAAGTGTCTGTTAAAATGTTTTGCCAATTTAGAATTTGTTTTGAATACTTTTTATTGAATTGAATGAGTTCTTTATAGATTCTGGATACCAGTTCATTACAGTATATATGTATTGTGATTATGTATTGTGTTTTTTCCCCACTCTGTGGCTTACCTTTTCAATTTCTTATCTATAATATTAAAAGAGAAGAAATTTATAATTTTGATGAAGTCCAGTTTATCAAATTTATAGTTTATGATTTCTTGATTTTTATTTAGGTAAACACTGTCAATTCTAAACACACAAAGATTTTCTCCTATATGTTCTTTTACAAGTGTTACAGTTTTGCTTTACATCTAGTTCTATTTTGAGATACTTTTTTAATTATGGTGTGAGGTAAGCTGTTTATTTTTCCCATAAAAATATACGGGTGTTCTAGTGCCATTTGTTGAAAAGAAATTCCTTTCTCTGTTTTGTCTAATATTAATGTAGCAACACCAGCATTCTTATCCTGACTGTACATATATTTTTCCTTCCCTTCATTTGTAAACTTTTTATGTCTTTGTATTTAAAGCGCATTTTTTTTTTTTTTTGTAGGCAGTGTATATAGTTGGGTCTTGCTGTTTAAGCTTGTCTGACAATATCTTCTTTTACTCTGGAATGTTTAGCCCAACAATTGACAATTGAAATTAAAAGTATCATTTATAATAGTGTAAAAACAGAAAACACTTTGGAATATATTTAACAGAATATGTATAATTCTGTATGAGAAAAACTACAAAATATTGCTGAGAAAAACTACAAATACTAAAATAAATGAGAGATATACCATGCACAATTTAACAGTTCAAACTGAAATCAGGTGTTATGTGTGTCTGTGTGTGTGTGGTAAAGCCAAAAAATAAAAAATAAAAATAAAAAATCAAAGAAATTCATCATACCCTATACAAGCAATTTTTCTGCTGTCTTGTACAGCAATTAACTGGTGGAATTAAATCTGAACCCAGAATTGTCAGCCTCTCAAGTTCATATTCTGTTTGCTACATGACACTGTCCTTCTGTTTCTACTTCTCATGTTTAAATATTGCCTAATTTCTGAGAGCTTCTGACTTGCTGAACTGGAAAAGAATGATGGATTGGGCAACAACCTAGATCAATGGGTGTTGGCCTAATGCATTGACTTTGCCTGGTTCCTTCCTAATATCACATGCTCCTAGCTGGGTCGGAGAGGGTAATGACTCTGGTGTTGAAACATTCCCCATAGCACAGGGCAGAAAATGAAGATGCAACAAGGCAGGTGGTAGGCAGAAACCACTTCAAATCTCTATTTAAGAATTTATGTACTATTTAAACACAGTTTTAAAAGTTGGGTTTTGAGAAGTATGGGGATTTTAATAGCTGAGAATCCTTTTGTGAGTAAGTGAGTTTGTTCAACTAGTGGAAATTAGGTGCACTGATGGTCTAGATATTTTAATAATGTAAAATTATAATTCAAAATGGTCAAGTGCATAGAAATTTGGGGATGGGGGAAAAGATGGGAGTCCCTGAGGTCCTCATCTCAGAGAACCCGAGGAGGTAGGATTGCTAACAAGCTGGATGGGTCTGAAGAGGCAGACCGAGATCAGTGTAGCACAGGCAGGTCTGTGGGCACCAGATAAGCAAGTCTTTTCCTCTCAGTTTGATGACATGGAAAAATGCATAGACTGAATTGATTTGAATCTTGTCTCTGACACTTCTCTGTAATCTTGGGCAAATTCCTCAAATTCTTTGATTAATTATGTGTAAATTGGGAATAATCACATATACTTCCTAGGGATGTTAGGAACATTAAATTAAATAATGAATGGTGGATAATAAATGCTAATTCTTCCATTCCTTGATTTCCTTCCCTAGTCTTCTTCTTCCATCATATCGAGGGAGATCATAGATGTTATTGCAATTAACAGAGGAGGGGGGTCCAGGTCAAAATTAAGAAGGAAATATTGATGGGGTATAAGAAGCTTCCTTCTGAAAAAGGATCATCTGAAATCTATTTTGGATTACACTATAAGTTGCCATATTTCAGCCATGCCCCAGGAAGTCTTCCTTGAATCATTTCGTAAGGAAATTAAGAATTATAAAGTAGGAGATCTGAGCTTCACCACATCATTTACGTGTGCCATTCCCTTCTATTTCCAGATAGTTAGCGTGAAGCCCTTCCCATGAGATGGTCCAGTGGACTTGTTTACTGGATTACAGTGGCAGAGGGACCTGAGGATATTCTGACTATGAAGTTAGTCTTGGAAGAAAATAACCTAAACAGTAGTATAGATGACTCATTTTAAAGGGAGAAGAAAATTTATTTCAGAAAGAAGATGAAAGGAGTGCCAGGTGAGCCAAGATGGGAGTAGACACTAGGTTTGGCAAGGACTCCTATCTAGGCAAAATTTATTATTACTTGAAAGCTTTAAAAAGAGTCAGACTGAAAAAACTACAATAGGCCTGTGGATTCTTAAGAATAGGAGCAAAAGGAACGGTCAACTGGAGAATATTATCATAATTTCATGGATTTAAAGATTATTTATTTTTATTCATTCATTTCACAATCCTATTTGAAAGCCTACTAAAAACTGTCTTTGTAAGATGCTGAAGGTAAAGAAAAGATTCCAACATGGTCTTTGCCCTCAAGGGAAGTACTGTTTAGAGACAGGAAATATAATCAGGTACTTATAAAACAAGTGCTATGTCAAGTTATGCTAAGTTTTGCAATAGTAAAACAACACCCCCTAATTCTTAGTGGCTTTGCATAAGCTTTTATTCCTTGGTCATGCATTGTTTGCTGTGGGTCCAGGTGCCTCCTACTGCAGTTATCCATGTGTTGGCTCATTGTTCCAGCTGCTTTATCTTGTGAAGTGCCCACATCAATAGGCGATTTCATGTTCTTCACGGCAGGACAGGAGAGAGCTGGAGAGTAGAGCATCAGCAGTTAAAAACTTCTTACTGAAAGTGACACTTATCACTTCCATTCATATTTCATTGCCCAAACAAGTTTTATGACCATGCTGAACTTCAAGGGGAAGGAGAATGCAATTGTCACATGTGCCTGTTAGTAAAGGAAAACCTGGTATTAGTGAAAAGTGCACGTCTACAGTATGCTATATGATAGTGGTATACACAAAGGCTTATGGGTTACTAGTCAGTTAGTAGCAGAGTAAGCATGGCCACTGATTTTATTGTCCTTTCATTGTGGGACAAAAAAATAAGTTGGTAAGTTCTGACATTTATAAAGGGGAAAGGCAGGAAGTCATTAAAATGAGAGTCTCCCTGTGTAGTCTATGTTCTAATCCAGACACTTAACAATATTCATTTTGCACCTACTTGGGAAAAGTCCTATGTAAAATGCAAATAAAATAGAACACATGATTTTTGCTCTTAAGGATCTTATGATATATTGGCGTTTCCTCAGCAAAGCTCAAGAAATGCTGTAAAAGCTGATCAATCTGATAACCTATGAACTGGAAAACTTTATTACTCCCCTGCATATATAGGACAATGATATTGATGACCCCGAGACTCTGAACAACCCTGAAGTGCTTTCAGAATCATTAAAGGAAGATTAAACTATTTTCAATATAGTTTAGGTTGGAGGCTATTACTGAATTTTAAAGCTAGACAATAGGTTATTTATTCATGATATATATGACGTATCTCTAGTAACCTGAATGTGTGATGAACTAGAATACCCCACTCTCAGATAATTTATAGATAAAATTAGAGAAACTTTATTTACAAATAAATTTACATTTGCTCCCAGAAACATCTATACAGAATTGCTTATGCATAAATCGTGGTGGTTTATGTAATAGGAGTGAGATAGAAATAGGTTAAAAAGAGGTTTATATAAAGAGGCTACCTGAAGAAGCTAAATGTGTTTTGCAATAGAGAAGAGAGGTGTTTTGGTCTGCAGGTAGTTAAATGTAGAGGAAAGCATCTCAGAAAAAGAAATCGGGAGGTTTAGAGACAGATTGTGAGCTTGGTCACAGTAATTGTGCTTATGTGGCTGGAAAAAAGAGTATATAATGGAAAGTTGCAGGGGGAAGGAAACTGTGGTAATTGGGTAATTGGTAGAGTCTTAAAGCTTACGACCAGGAGTTTTTGTTTGGTTCAAGGTGCAAATGAACATTCATTCAGTTTCTCAGAGGGCAGTCTTGGAGAACAGTTCTTTGATTTGTTTGTAAGGTGGGTTGGACAAGGAGAAACTGCCAAGATGGAGCACAGACATGGATGACTAGGAACCAACAGAAGAGAAGGTGGATCCTAAGATGACAGGAAGAATCGGTAGGTTGGATATTCCTTTGCTTTCTGTCCAAGGTAATCTTCTTTCACTGTTTTAGTGATCCCATCCATCTATATACTAATGATTCTTATCTATAAACAGAGGGAAAGCATTGGATAGTGGTAAAGTGTGCTACACCAGAGACTGCCTGGCTTGGAAGGCCAGCCACACCACTAGCCATCTATGTGACTTTAAGTGAATTGCTAAACTTCTCTGAGTTTCAGAGAAAGGAAGACAGTTTGGCAGATCCTCCAAATGTTAAGTATAGAATTGCCATATGACCCAGCAATCCCAGTTAAAGGTATATATACCCAAAGGAACTGAAAGAAGGGACTTGAACAGATATTTGCACACCCATGTTCATAGTGGCATTATTCACAATTGCCAAAAGATGGAAACAACCCAAGTGTCCATCAACCAATGCATGGATAAACAAAATGTAGTATATACATACAATGGAATATTATTCAGCTGTAAAAAGGAATGAAGTTCTGATTCATGCAACAACATGGATGAACCTTGAAGACATCATGTTGAGTGAAATAAGTCAGACATTAAAGGATAAATCTCACTGCATGTTCTCACTGATATAAAAATAATAAGTATAAAGAAACTCATAGAGTCAGAATCTAGAATATAGGTTACCAGGGGTCAGGGTTGGGGTAGGGCATAGTGAATTTGGTCTTAAAATATATAGAGTTTTTATTTGGGATGATGGAAAAGTTTTGTTAATGGTCGGTGGTGATGGTAGTACAACACTGTGAATGTAATTAATAGCACTGAATTATATATTTGAATATGGTTAAAGGGGAAATTTCAGATTGTATATCTGTTACTAGAATAAAAATTTTAAAAATATCCCTGGAACTGCACAACACAGTGAATCCTAAGTTAGAGTATGGACTAGAGTTAACTGTACAGTTATAAAAACATACTTTCATCTATTGTAACAATTTACCATACCAAGGCAGGGTGTTAATAATAGGGTGGGAGCACAACATTGTGAATGTAATTAACAGCACTTGGTTATATATTTGAATGTGGTTACAAGGGGAAATTTTAGGTTATATATATGTTACCAGAATAAAAATTTAAAAACAACAGTTAATTATACCTTCTAAACTAACAGTTATGTTGTATAGATTAAATGAGTTAGTGCGTGTAACACATTCATAAAAGTACCTGGCACACACTAAATGTTCAACAAATGTTAGCTATGCCTATGTGTCTACCCAGATTTCTTTTTCTGAGACAGAAATTTAAAATATAAACATATATATATATATATATATATATATATATATATATTATAAATACATTTAAATTCTTTTATCTATCTATCTATCTATCTATTATCTATCCATCATCTGTCTATAGGTATTTCTGTATTTTGGCTGTCTCCACTTGGATATCCAAGAGAAATCTTAAGCACAACCTATATGGGAGCATTCTCTTTATCCTGATCCACTGTAGTGCTATTTTCCCATTTATTCAGCCTCCTGAATATATCTTCACCATGTTCATTGTTGTATATCCACACAATTTACCACATAGTAAATGGTCAAAGTGTATTATTATGAATCAAGACCAGACAAGAGCAATGAAAGAATTGAATTTCGAGGATGACTCCAGGGTCATAAACTTAGGTAGAAATGAGATTGAGAACTGTAGGGAAAAGAATGTGGGCATGCAATATAGTCTCTATTGCTGACATTACTTGAGCTTCTTTACTTAGCAAATCCTTTATATTAACAAAGCCAAAGTATCGAGAAGGCCTTAGAAAAGGCAGGTTTTTCAGCAAGCAGTGTTTCGTTAACTTTCAAATGTTTTCCATATGTTACCTATTCCATCCTCTACTCCTTAAAAAATACAAACAACATTCTGGCAAAGAAGTGTAGAAAATCAAGATGATAAAATTCTCCACCATCAAGTTACCTCGTCCTTTTGGTTTTATAAACACTTAGAAGTGAGAGTTGACATCCTCTGGAAAGATCCCCAAAGAACCTTAGTTAGTATTGTTTTACAGAATCAAAAGGAGTGATTTGATGGTTGGATGATAAAAGCATGATAGAAGAATAGGATATTTCAAGTGAAAGAAGTGACAGATTAAAAGGATTAGTCAAGGGTTAAGCAATATATGAAAAGATCAACATTTCTTGTATAATCATTCAAAACTATTCAACATGCAAAAGGCCAGCTGGCAATTATACAACCAGAATGTGTAAGTTAAGTAAAGGAAGCAGTCTAACTGAGCTCAACCTGTCTGCCAATACTTATTTACTGGTCTCTGGAATAAAATACTGAAAAACAAGCACTTGATGTGAATAAAATTGTATCCGATTTACAATCAATTAAAAAGTTAGTGGTCTCAGAGCTAAAAAATAACCTTTAATTGAGCTTCTTTGTAATGGATTTAGTCTAACCATCTGGAATTCTTATTTGAAAAATTTAAAAACTACTATCTTATTCAGTCTTTTGGATGTAGGATTTTCCTTTTAATAGGTAATCTGCTTCTTTTTATAAAATGAAAGTCAACGATAACTGGTGTTCTGCACATAGTGGAAGCACAATAAAGTTGACACAGAAATGGCAGGCACAGCCTCTACTCTGAAGAGACTTGACAGTCGATGAACTAGAAATATATGAAAAAGGATATAAGGGCATAAATGTCATGGGCACGCAGCTTGATGGACTGGCGTCAGTTTGCAATTCAAGGGTGCTTTATTGTTTGCCAGTCAATTTAGGTGATAAGTGATAATTGAGGTTCTGTGCTTAATCTAACACAATGATGTTGATGATAACTCTTCAATAAAAGGGCAGCTTAAAGTCAAAATGTTCCAATTAAATAGTATTCCAGCCATGTACTAATACATGTAGTACAATTTAGTAAAATTTCCATTCCTGAATAGGATAAAAATAAGTTCTGAAACACAAAGGGGTAAATTTTTATCACCTGGAAATTTCTCTTTCATCATGATGCTGAATAAGTTAGATGTTACTATACTAAGAAACATTGCCTCTTTCATCCTGCATTACATATTTTACAATTACATATATTATGTTAGGACAAAGGGAGAGTTCAATAGGTTAGAGTTTTGATGTTGTAAAATGTCAAATAATTAAATGTAATGTTTTATCTCTATATTTGCAAGTGATGTTGAGAAACTGTGGCAATCTGTGGACGGTTCGATCAAATCAACATACATTTGGATGCCAACCCCTGGCAGTGTGAATGCTTCAAATACAGGGGCATAGAGTCTCTACTCTCACTGACCCACTTATTGGACAGCCACTAAGTTGGGCCTAGAGATAGAAAATAATACAATCTTACAGATTACTGACACAAAACAGAGTAAACTGGGAAGCAAAGCAGGGGAAGGCACATTTAATTGGAGAAAATTGGCAATGGCTTTCTAGAGAACGTAGCATTTAACATGGGCCTTGAACGGTGGATAGAATTGACCTACAAAGAGATGAGGTAGTAGAACATTTCAGGGACTGTAACAGCACAAACAAAACAAGCAGGTAGGAAAGAATGAGATGGATTTGGGGGGATACTGAGTAATTCAATGTGAAACAAAGGATACTGAACAGGGAAGGTTGTAGATAAGTTTGGAAAACTAGATTAACTATCCAAGGCTCTAAATGCCAGACTAAGGGTTTTGTTTTCCTTTCATGCAAGCATGTTTGTTTAGTCATGAAATCTACCCTAAACAAGAGGCCAACTCGAATTCACGTTTGAGTAGAAATAGACCAGGTCTCAGAATCTTCACCAAAATGCTTGGAGAGGTGCCTGATTTAGATTCCTTGGGTTCTCTTAGCCTTCTGAAGGGTATGTGGGCAAACTATTTCTTTTCTTACTGATTTATGAGGAGTTCAACACTTGCTTTATTGATACCATTTACAAATATCTATGAATAAAAATATTTTATGGCACTTTTTTAAAGATATAATTTGCATACCATAAAATTCACCCTCTTAATGTATACAATTACTAAGTTTTTTGTATGTTCACAGGGTTGGCAGTCCTCAGCACTATCTACTTTTAGAACATTTTCATCACCCCCAAAATAAACTCAAACCCATTGTTGTTGCTCCCCCATTCCTTCTACCCCTTACTCTGTGTCTAAATATTCTGGACATTTCATTTAAATGGAGTCATACAATATATGCTCTTTTGTGTCTAGATTCTTTTACTTAGCATAATGTTTTCAAGGTTCATCAGTGATGTAGCATGTGTTGGTACTTTATTCTTTATGGCCAAATGATATTTTAGTGAATGGATATATCACATTTTGTTTATCCATTCACTAGTTGATGGACATTTGGATGTTTCCAAGTTTGGGCTATTATGAATGGTGCTGCTGTGGATATCTGTGGACATGTTTTGTTTGAACTTAGTTTTCATTTCTCTTACGTGTGTATCTACAAGTAGAAATTGCTGGAATATGGTAACTGTATCTTAAATATTTTGAGGAACGACCAAATGTTTTTAAAGTGGCTGCACTATTGTACAAACTCATCAACAATGTATGAGAATTCCAGTTTCTCCACATTCTCATCAACACTTGTTATTCTTTGTCTTCTTAATTTTAGTCATCCTAGTATGTATAAAGTGGCATCTTATTGTGGTTTTCATTTTCATTTCTCTAATGACTAATGATGTTGAACATTTTTTCATGTGCTTATTGGCCATTTGTACATCTTCTTTGGAGAAATGTCTTTCAGATCCTTTGCCCACTATTTTATTGGGTTTTCATTTTATTGTTTAGTTCCATACGTCCTCTATATATTCTGGATACAACTCCCTATCAGATATGTTATATGCAAATATTTCCTCAATTCTGTGGGTTTATCTTTTTACTTTTTTATTCCTTAGAAGAATACAACTTTAAAAATTTTGATGAAGTCCAATTTATCATTTTTTGTCCCTTATGCTTTTGATGTCATATGTAAGAAATCATTGCCTAACCTGATGTAAGATTTACTCCTATGTTTTCTTCTGAATTTTATAGTTTTATCTCTTACATTTAGATTTATGATCCATTTTGAGTTAAGGTTTGTTTATGGCTTGAAGTAGGATTCCGACTTCATTCTTTTGAAGATCAATATCTAGTTATCCCAGCACTATTTGTTGAATAGATTATTTTTTTCCCGTTGAATTGTCTTAGCACTACAAATACAAAGTTGTTTTAATGGTCATCAAACATGTTTGAGAACATACTTACCCTTTACACAATTCTTTCATAAAATTTTAGATTAATTATGCTATTATCCAGGTTAATGTTTATGGGAAACTTGGATGGATTTATTTCTTGAATGAGACTTTGGTGACCTTAGAAATTGACGTAAGAACATTGCCTCCAGTTTAGGAAATAGCAAAGTTGAGTAAAAGAGAACTTAGCATGCATCTAATAATGCCTGAAGTAAAGAAAATTTTACTGCAATCTGTGTCATAGGGTATAAGTACACTTTGATAATGTCCACTCAATTTATCTACAGCCTGCTTTTCCATGTTTATTTTGCCTTATATCAGATCCTAGTATCCCTATTCAATCACTAAGCATGGGGCCTTCATAGATATATCTCATTTGCTCAATGACCTTCACCATTCCTTGAAACTGTCACTGAGGTGATCCTAATACACCCTGTGTGAAGCCACAGGGACTCACATTTATAAAACGTCTCCAAGGGGACATGCCCTTCAGCTCAGGCAGTGCTCTGGGCCCTGCTTGTCATCTCATCATCATCTAGAAAACTTTTTTTTGTTTATGTTTTATTTTTGTCACCTGCCTTTCTTCTTTTCATTTAGCTTCATACTTGTATTATCTCTTTTTGCCTAAATTGATCAGAGACTATTTTGGGTGTTTACCTGGCTCCAAATCCAAAATTTTCCCATGACGCATCTTAGTTTTTAATTTTCTATATTTTAAGTGTTAGGGATTCAAAGGCCCCCAAAAATAGCTCCTTTCTTTTTTTACCCAAGTTCTGAATCAGTTGAAAAATAAGACAAAATAAGAAATGGAGTTTGTGTATGTAAACCAGAATATTTAAAAAATTTTTTTTTTTACTGATAACGCATGTGGGAGAAAGTGGCTGATATCTGTGACAAATGCACTTTCTAATACTGAAATACAGGTTTGGACACACCCAGATGTAGCAGCCTTCCTACTTTGGATGCTGTGCTGCACGGAGCCATGACCCTCCTTCAGGATTCAAAACTCCCCAGCTACTGGGAAGGCCCACAGTCACGGCCCCATCCTGGAACTGCCAGCATCTAAAGACTGGTCAATGCCACCCCTCACCCAACATGGGAGAACTCTGGTAAGACATTGCAGCTTGAGAGCTCTCCATGGAGTCATCTAAGTCCTTGTTGTGACTGCCCCACAGCCCAACAGCTCCCACGGCACAACCTGCCTCTTTCTTTTCACTCCTCAAGTGTTGATGTGAAGATGTCTCCCTATTAAAGTTTTGTAGGCTGATCTCCATTTCAGAGCCTTCTTCCCAAGGAATCAACCTGAGACACCTACAGTGAGGCAACAGGAGCTGTCCTGTGAGACTTATCCATGGTGAGCACAATTGAGAGACCAGGATGTCTGTGGGCAGATAAACTCAAAAGACAAGGAGGAGAGGCAGGCTCCAAGTAGGACTGTCCAGTTTCTCTCTCCTAACTAATAATAAGAGTGGAGTGAATGAGCGCATGGAGGGAGACTGGGGTTGTAAGGCTAACACATGGTCCTCTGTAGGAAAGGAAACACAAGGGATGGAGAATAAACATTTCCCCAAAGCCATGTACCAAATCTCTCAGGCAGGATGCCAGGCTCTGGTGCAAGTCTTAATTGTATTCTGCCCACCTCCCTACCCCTCCCCACCTTGATTATGCATTGAGGAGGATCTGACACTTATCTTGTTTATCTATGACTTTAAAGGAAGGGTTTACCACCTACACACTGTCTTAGTTTGCCAAGATTGTTGTATAACAAATATCACAACATTGGTTGGTTTAAGCCACAAAAGTTTATTGTCCCATGGTTTTAGAGGCTGGAAAATGAACATCGAGGTACTGGCAGGGCTTTGTTCTCTGGGGTCTGAGGGGTCTGCAGTCCTTCATCACATGGATCTCTCTCCCCTTAGGATGTCCTTCTAATTTCTGCTGGCTTCTGGCTCCCACTGATTTTTTGCTTCTTCTGACTAACTGTGTGCAAATTTCATCTGCTTTATAAGGACCCCAGTCATATATGGATTAAAGTCCACCCTGATTCAGTTTGGCCTCATCTGAATAGGATCTTCAAAGATCCTATTCACAAATGAGTCGACACTTTAGCTAATAATCACATCTTCAAAGGTCCTATTTACAAATGGGTTTACCATTATAAGACTGGATTTCAGGAATTGAACATGACTTTTAGGAGGCTGATTTAATTCCACACACACCCTATAATTGTTTTGTGTGTGTGTGTGTGTGTGTGTGTGCCTTTCATAAGAAGTCAGTCACTGTAGGTGATGAGTTTTTCTTTTCCATGCACTCAAAAATCAACTAACTCATGAACAGGCTCAAAGCTATTTCTTCCCTGCTACAGACAAAGAAGACATTATCACCAGCTTTTTGGTCTAAATATACCCAAGTTTGGGATGCAAACTGATGACAATTCTATTTTGGGCCAAGAATTCACTTCTGCGTCCTACAAAATGACATTTTTGGCTTGACTTTATATGGAGCCAAAGGGAATAGTTCATTAACATTTGCAAGCTGCTTCTTTGTATTCATGGTCTGATGAAAATGACTCAGGAACCACAAAATATGAACTGAATTTCTAACTCCGTCATTGACTCCATGTGTGTCCTTGGACTGAGCACTTAATTTTCCTAAATCTATTTTTTCCATTGGTAAAATGGGGATAACAACAGTGTTTAACATTTGCTTTTTTTGGTCAATTTCCCATTCATAATCTTAAAAAATCTCTCCCACCAATGAGGAGCATACAATTAAGTGGCTCATGTGAATAAATTTTGAAAAGTCAAAGTCCTATTTAAATGCAAGTCTCATTGATATAACTCACTTTAAGAAACATACACTTTTATAAAAATTGGGTATGAAGTACAACACATCATTCTTTTACATGTTCAAAATGATGATGTGCCCACATTAAAAATTGTTGACTTCAGCATATAATAGCAATCATTGAATTATGATTTTAGTAAAATGGTTTTCTCAGGAAGCAGATGTGTCCTTATTTCCAAAATTTCAGTACAAACAGTTTTCTAATAATCTCTAAGTTAAAGCAGACTTTCGTTTTGTGTTTCAGAGGAGAGCATAATATCCAAGTCCACATAATAACATGCTAGCTGTTATGTAGTTCTACAGCATAAAAACCTAGATAAAATAGACATATTTGGGAGTGGTTTCAGAATCTCTAAATTTTTTTTAATTCTACAAAAAGGAACAAATTTAATGTTTTCCTTAAATAACAAGCTCACATTTCAACCACGTATAACATTCCAAGTTTGCACAACTTTTAGGGAACATCTGTCACAAGAACAAGACACACTCTACTCTCAAGTCACGAAATGTAAACAACGTTTCAGATTGCGTTAGATTCTTGGGAGCTGGCGAGTCTCTTTAGATGCAGCATGTGGCTCTACTTCTTCCGAGTAAACTTCCATTTTAAAAATGCCCCTTGTGTAAAAGAAAGCTCTTGGTTGTTTCTGGGACCCCACAGTAGCACTTACCTATTGAATCTAAAGAGGTTTATTTTGGTTCCATTTGCATTTTATGATATTCATGGGTTGAATATATGATTTAGTTCTATTCTTTCACACGTTATCTTAGTTGCGTTAGTGGGAGGTGTTTAGGTTAACCTTGATTTTGCTGAAATACTGACAGTAAGGCTACCTCAAGGTACTTTTTCCATCGTAAAGTGGCTCACAGAGTAAGTGAAGGTCAAGTGGAGACTGAGTCCTTCGTTCGGTAGTCATTTCTCAAATACAAAGACAAATTGCTGGAGTTCCTCCCTGTTACATTTTCATTTAGCTGGTTGGGGATGTGGCCTGGGAAATTAAAGTAAAAAACAAACAAACAAAAAATGCTTTCTAAGTGACTCTGTTGTCTAGCTGTGTGTGGGATTTGAAAGCTCCCTGAATTCAGGGTCAACTTCATGTAATTGAGTATTGCCCTCTAGTTCCAGCATTAACATTTTGAGACCCCAGCTCTAGATACTATTTGAGCTTATTTCCTACTCATAGTACTTGTATTCTGCTGGTGCCTTGGCTTTTTGGCTTCTTTCATTTGAGCTATAAACATCATGTTTGTTTACTTATTTTTCCTGTTTCTGTTCTAATCTACACAAATTTGAGATTTAGGACTGCCTCCAAGTATTTAAGCCATTTATTAATTTATTCCTTTCGATTCTATTGAGTATCTAATATGTGCCCAGGAGGAACATTTGTTACAGGTATGAGAGGAGGAAACTCCAACTTCAGGAAGCTTTTTCTGAAGATGTAAGCATCAAATAGAGATATTAAAGTAGGTGAGGTGAGAAGGACAGTGTTCTGGTTTGCTAATGCTGTTGTTATGCAAAATACCGGAAATGGATTGGCTTTTATAAAGCGAGTTTATTTGGTTACAGATTTACAGTCCTAAGGCCATAAAAGTGTCCAAACTAAGGCATCAACAAGAGAATAAGCCAATGGTGTCCGGAACACCTCTGTCAGCTGGGAAGGTATGTGGCTGGTGTGTGTCTTCTGGTCCTTTGTTCCCAGGTTGTGTTTCACAATGGCTTTCTCCAAAATGTCTCTGGGTCTCTCTTAGCTTCTCTGGGGGTTTCATCTCTTAGTTTAGTGTCTCCAAATGTCCTTCTGTCTTCAACTGTAAGCATCTCTCAGCGTCAGGAAGCATATGGGTTTGTGTTGGCTCTTTTTAAAGGATGCCAGTAATCTGATAAAGACCCACCCTGAATGGGCAGGGCCACACCTCCATGGAAATAGCTAATCAAAATGTTTTACCTACAGTTGGGAGAGTCACATCTCCAGGGAAACAACCAAATCCTAAATATCTCAGAAGATTGGATTAAAACATGGCTTTTGGGAGGACATAATATATCCAAACTGGCACAGACAACCACAACAAAAAGCAAGATATGAAAAAAGCTAAAATTTGTGTAGTTATAAAGATTGTATAGCTCCTACTCTGCTGTTCTCTGCTGCATCCTATATATATAATAATAACATAGGGCATTAAATTAAGATTATTTTCAATATGGGCCATCCTTTTATGTCTTCAAAGTGGCATGCTCATATAATAATCTATTCTATAATGTTGTTTCTGCCATAATTGGCACAAGTGTGTCACTCACTGTGCTATCAATGATTGAGATACAAGTGAAATGTGAACTGACCGATTACTGAATTGGAATTGGATTCGTGTTAAGATAAAGTAACTAATACATGGATGAAACTATCATACATGGATGAAACTATCTCCAGTCTAGACTTCTTGGTAACTTTTTCATTGTCAAGTCCTAAGGTCAGCAGACGAATTACAGGCATACTTGTTTTATTGAGCTTCACTTTATTGTGCTTGGCTGATAGTGCATTTGTTACAAATTGAAGTGTTGTGGCAACCCTGTATCAAGCAAGTCTACTGGCGGCATTTTTCAAACAGCATGTGCTCACTTCATTCTCTGTATCACATTTTAGTTTCTCTCCATATTTCAAACTTCTTCATTATTATTATATCTGTTATGGTGAACTGTGGTCAGTAAATTTTGGTGTTACTAATGTAATTGTTTAGGGACACCACAAGAGGCACCTATATAAGATGGCAAACTTAATCGAAAATGTTATGTGTGTTCCGACTGCTCCACCAACTAGCTATTCCTCCATCTCTCTTCCTCTCCTCAGGCTTCCCTATTTCCTGAGAAACAACAATATTGAAATTAGGCTAATTAATAACCCTATAATGGCCTCTAAGTGTTCAAATGAAAGGAAGAGCTGCAAGTCTCTCACTTGAAACCAAAAGCTAGACATGATTAAGCTTAGTGAGGAAGGCATGTCAAAAGCCAAGACAAACTAGGCCATTTGTGCCAAACTGTTAGCTAAGTTGGGAATACACAGGAAAAATTCTTGATGGAAATTTAAAAATGCTACTCAAGTGAACACACAAATGATAAGAAAGTGAAACAGACTTATTGCTTATATGGAGAAAGTTTTAGTAATCAGGCTAGAAGATCACACTAGCCACAAGATTCCCTTAAGCAAGGCCCTAACTCCACAATTCTATGAAGGTTGAGAGAGGTGAGGAAGCTACAGAAGAAAAGTTTGAAACTAGCAGAGGTTGGTTCATGAGGCTTAAGGAAAGAAGCCATTTCCATAAAATAAAAGTGCAAGATGAAGCAGCATGTGCTGATGTAGAGGTGCAGCAAGTTATCCAGAAGATCTGGCTAAGATCATTGATGAAGGTGGCTACACTAAACAACAAGATTTCCAGTGAACCCAAAACAGCCTACTATTGGAAGAAGTTGTCATCCTGGACTTTCATAGCTAGAGAGGAGAAGTCAATGCCTGGCTTCAAAGCTGCCAAGCATGGTCTGACTCTCTCATTGTGGGCTAATGTAGTTGGTGACTTTAAGATGAAGTCTTAAGGCAAAGCTCGTTTACCATTCTGAAGATCTGAGGGCCCTTAAGAATTAGGCTAAATCTACTCTGCTCTGGCTCTATAAATGAAAAAATAAAGTATGGATGGAAAAACAAAGCACTTGTGTTTACAGCATGATTTACTGAATATTTAAAGCCCACTGTTGAGAACTACAGCTTAGAAAAAAAAGATTCCTTTCAAAATATTACTGCTCATTGACAATGCACCTGGTCACCCAAGAGCTGTGATGGAGATGTACAATGAGACGAATGTAGTTTTCATGCCTAATAACACAACATCTGTTCTGCAGCTCATGGTTCAAGGAATCATTTCAACTTTCAAGTCTTATTGTTGAAGAAATATGTTTCATAAGACTAGGGCTGTGTGCCAGTTTGAAACTTTTATGGACCCTAGAAGAGCCATGATCTTTTAACCTAAACTTTTTGGGTGGAACATTTTGATTTGAGTGTTTCCATGGAGATGTGATTCACCTGACTGTGGATAATGCCTTTGATTAAATTATTTACATGGAGGTGTGGACCCCACCCATTCTGAATAATTCTTGATCTGTTCACTGTAATACTTAAGAGAGCTCAAGAGCTGACACAGGCACTGAGGCTTGGAAATGCTTGGAGAAGCAGATGGAAGGATGTTTGGAGATGCTAAGCTAAGAGATGAAGCCCAGAGTTTGCCCCAGAGAAGCTAATAGAAGACTCTCAGATGATCAGAACAAACCACCCCAGGAGAATCAAGCAGAAAGCTGAGAGAAGCTAAGAGAGACAGAAGGCCAGAGACATTTTGGAGAAATCCATTTTGAAACATAACCCAGGAGCAAAGGACCAGCAGACACCAGCCACGTGGCCTTCCCAGCTGACAGAGATGTTCCAGACACCATTGGCCTTCCTCCAGTGAAGGTATCCTCTTGTTGATGCCTTAGTTTGGACAACTTTTTGGCCTTAGAACTGTAAATTTGTGACCTAATAAGTCCTCTTTATAAAAGCCAATCCATTTCTGGCATTTTGCATAATGGCAGCTTTAGCAAACTAGAACAAGCTGCCATAGATAGTGATTGCTCTGGTGGATCTGGACAAAGTCAATTGAAAGCCTTCTGGAAAGGATTTACCATTGAGAGCATTGGTGAATCATGGCAGGAGGTCAAAATATTAACATTAACAGGAGTTTGGAAGAAGCTGATTCCAATACTCATGGATGACTTTGAGGGGTTCAAGACTTCGAGAGAGGAACTAACTGCAGTTGAAGTGGAACTAGCAAGAGAATTAGAATTGGAAGTGGAGTCTGAAGATGTGGCTGAATTGCTGTAATCTCATGATAATACTTTAAGAGATGAGTTGTTGCTTCTTATGGATGAGCAAAGAAAGTGGTTTCTTGAGATGGAAACTGCTCCTGTTGAAGATGCTGTGAACATTGCTGAAATAACAACAAAAGATTTGGAATATTTCATAAACTTAGTTGACAAAGCAGTGGCAGGATTTTTTTTTTATCTTCATTTTATTGAGATATATTCACATACCACGCAGTCATACAAAACAAATCGTACATTCGATTGTTCACAGTACCATTACATAGTTGTACATTCATCACCTAAATCAATCCCTGACACCTTCATTAGCACACACACAAAAATAACAAGAATAATAAGTAAAGTGAACAAGAGCAATTGAAGTAAAAAAGAACACTGGGTACTTTTGTCTGTTTGTTTGTTTGTTTCCTTCCCCTATTTTTCTACTCATCCATCCATAAACTAGACAAAGTGGAGTGTGGTCCTTATGGCTTTCCCAATCCCATTGTCACCCCTCATAAGCTACATTTTTATACAATTGTCTTCGGGATTCATGGGTTCTGGGTTGTAGTTTGATAGTTTCAGGTATCCACCACCAGCTACCCCAACTCTTTAGAACCTAAGAAGGGTTGTCTATATTGTGCGTAAGAGTGCCCACCAGAGTGACCTCTCGGCTCCTTTTGGAATCTCCGCCACTGAAGCTTATTTCATTTCCTTTCACATCCCCCTTTTGGTCAAGAAGATGTTCTCCGTCCCATGATGCCAGGTCTACATTCCTCCCCGGGAGTCATATTCCACGTTGCCAGGGAGATTCACTCCCCTGGGTGTCTGATCCCATGTAGGGGGGAGGGCAGTGATTTCACCTTTCAAGTTGGCTTAGCTAGAGAGAGAGGGAGTGGCAGGATTTGAAAGGATTCATTCCAATTCTGAAAGAAGTTCTACTGTGGGTAAAATGGTATCAAACAGCATCGCATGCTACAGAGAAATTTGTTTTGAAAGGAAAAGTCAATCTATATGGCTGACTTAACTGTCATCTTATTTTAAGAAATTGCCACAGCTACCCTAACCTTCAGCAATGACCATCCTGATCAGTCAGCTGCTAGTAACATCCAGACAAGATCTACCTGCGAAAAGATTATGGCTCACTGCAGGCTCAGATGATGGTTAGCATTATTTAGCAATAAAGTATTTTAAATTAAGGTATGTACATTGTTTTTAGACACAACACTATTGCATACTTAATGGACTACAGTATAATTTAAATGTAACTTTTATATGCACAGGGAGACAAAAATATTCACGTGATTCACTTTTTTTGCAATATTCGCTTTACTGCAGTGACCCAGAACCAAAACCATGTTATCTCCAAGGAATGCCTGAATATTGTTTTATTCTACAAGGTGTGACCTTGGAGAATTGAATGTCATACCTATTTCTATGGATAAGATATGCTTATTATAGCAACATATTGAAAACAAAAAAGCACCACACATTACCAAATTAAAGTTATAATTAAAGGTAAAAGAGAAGAAAGCTTCTGCAGAAATAATGCCAGAATCTCAAGGGACCTATCCTCAGAGGACAGAGACATCAGGATTCAAATTTGATGAGTAATTTTCTTAGGCTACACGGCACCAAAAATATATTCTGACATAGATCTTCCTTTGATTTCCACTTAGGTTTAATGGTTGAATAACCATAGCTCATAAGTTTATCTTTAATAGCAGTCACAGCAGACAGTTTATTAGCAGATTCTGCAGGCTGCAGGGTTGTCATTTGCTGTTATAGTGATTGTCTGTTTAAAATATCACAACTGTTGGTGTTTTATTTATTTATTCATGATTTGATTCCTGCCTCTCCCACATCTCTCCCGCTCAAAGGCAGGCTATTTTCCTTTTCTCTTTGAATTATGAAAGGCTGCTGTGACAGCTCGTAGCCCAGGCCGTGGAGTGTCACACAAGGTCCTATGGTGCTGAACAAAGAAACATGTCTTCCTGAATCAGGCAGAGCTCTTTATGAGAGCTGAGCCTTCTTGTGGGGAGCTTTCTCTGTCAGTGAGTGGAGGGCATGAATAGAATCCTATCAGGGGCTCTGGGCCAGTGAAGATCCTTCTTCATGAGTTATTTTTTTTTTTTTTCTTTTTTTTTTGGCCAGGAGAGGGGGACTACTAAGAGAAATGCAAATGCTCAGGCCTCTACTTTCTTATGCAATATTAGATACCAGAGTGAATAAACATAGGAAGCACTGTAAGCTGCAGTTTCTAAATTCAGCTGAACCAAGAGCTTGGTCATAACACATAATGTCTTTCATTGAGTTAAGGGGGTGGGGGACTGGCTTGGATTGAACAGATGACATTACTCTGTTAGTCTTCAGAAAGGCCCTGTGATGCAGAGCATATATAGAGTGACACCTTCTTATAAAGAGAAATATAAGGGTGCAGCTCTGTCATGGGTCTGGTAGCCTCACATTTCCAAACTTACCTGGAATCTGCAGAGACTGCTGGCTGACTTGGGGTGTCTGGACATGCCCTGAATATAAAAATCCCCCTCCTCTTCCTTGAGGAAATATGCCATGCTCCCCTTTTCCCCTGGGTAAATAAAATACCATTCCCATCTGATGGGTAGGAGTGGGGGACAGTGTCTGATATTCTACAGCTTATGCTTATAATGTGCATCCCCTGGAAAGAGGGCATGTGGTGACTTAAATTTGTATTGAAGTGTAAATAATTCATCTTGGGTAATTTCCTGTGAGCAGGCTTGGATCCCGGGGAGGCTACTGAAAGTAGGGAGAGGATGGGTGTAGGAGAAGATGAGAAAAGGAAAACAAAGAGCACATCTTACCCACTTACTGGTCTTTCCAGGGACATATTCTGCCCTCCACATAGTCTAGAATGTATCTACCAGTTTCTGGCCAAGTTCAGCATAAAGAGATGCCGAAGAGCTCTGTGACTGCTGTTGCTTTGGGGAAGGGGATGCACAATCTGCAAGGAGGAAATAGTCCTTCTGCTTAACTACCAGCAACAGGTTTTGGCTTCCTTGCCTTTCAGTGAGTGCTTTTGTAAAGGAACAGTAAAAGCTAACATGCAATCATATTTCAGAAGTTAATGATGGGTGCTGAGGATTATGGAGCACTTTAATTTTTACTGTTGCTCTTTGCTAATATCTTTATCAAAATGGTGAGCACCAGAAAGTGGTACTGATTGGCAAGCAGAGCTTGAAGAAGGTCTCAGCACTGTGCTCCTTTCCACCTGCCTGGCTCAAGAGGCATTCACTAGTGTCAGGGTGAAATCAGACAGCAAGAGATTCCTTCTAACAGATGAGATGTCTGCTCACAGCAATATCAATATTGTTATCATCATTTCTCACATAGGTGTAGGTTGGTTGTTCTCAAATTATGCCCCCAAAATCTCTGGGAGTCTGCAAGCTGTGTGACAATGTTCCAAGGCTGAAATCCAACAATTAGTCATTGTCAATATAGTAGAAATGTAATAGACCTAATATTAATTTAACAGATACAGTTTTTGTTTAATTTTTAGCTTGTTCACCCATAAATGTTTCTTAAGCCTTTGGCTCTTGAGGATGTTTGTCTATTCATGAATGTTGGCCAATATTTATCCATTGAAACTATTTGTGGAATCCATCATAAAATCCTGTTGACTCCACTTCCATATATCCAGAATTCAACTGGTTTTCATCACAGCCACAACTACTACCTTGGTCTGAGCCACTAAAGATTATGGCAACCACCTCCTAACAAGTCTCTTTGCTTCTGCTGTTGCCACCATATAGTCCATTATTCAGAAAGCAGAGAGAGTGAGCCTTTGAAAATGTATGTCAGATCATGTCACTCTTGCTCAAAACTCCGCAATGACTCTCCATGTCACTAAGGAGGAAAGCTGAAGGCTTTATAATGGCCATTCCTGACTTTCCCTATCCCTGTTCCTTTCACTCACGTTGCTCCAGGTACTTTGGCCTCTTGGCTGCTCCCTGAACATGCCAGGTAAACTCATGCATCAATGACCCCATGCCCTAGCTATTTTCTCTGCCTGGAATGCCTTGTCCCAGATGTCTGCCTGGCTGAAATGATTATGTCTTTCAAGTCTTTGCTTAAACTTCACCTTCTCAGTGCAACCCCCCTCCTAATCCTGCAACCTGCCACCCCATCCAACTCCCAATACCCCTTTGCTTGCCACCACCCCCTCCCCTTTTTCCATCACATCTATCAACATCTAACATTTTAACCTGCTAGAATTAGTATGCAAGTGCCATGAGAAAAGAGATCTTGGTCTTTTACTGCATTTCACAACTTCCAGTTAAGTGCTCCAGAAATTTTTGTCGAATATAGAAATGTCTATTATGTGCAAAGCACTCTATTATATTCTGAAGATATAATAATTAACAAGACATACATGTTTGCTTATAGTTCAGTGGGGAAGACACAATTAACAGGAAGACACAAGAAAATGAGAGAACAAAATAACAAATGAAAAATAATGGGAAAAACATCGAGGGACAATGGAGCTGAGTTTGATAGTTGTGTGTGTGTGTGTGATGTCCTCCTGGTTATGATCTCATTCTGCAAATAGATTGTAATATTTTCTGCCATTAGAATGTTCCTCTAATGCAATTCAATACATCAGTATTCACTGTGGTCTCCAAGGAGCACCATGGCTTTCCAGTGCTCCACACATGAGGAAATTTAAGAACAGACACTTGATTGTGTGATGATTTTCAAAGGGCTGTCACATATTTTTTTCTCATCTAATCCTTACAGCAACCTTCAGTATTCAAGTATCTGTGTTATCTCCTTTAATATGTTCTTCTTCTCCCTGTTTTGACTTTCAAGCACCAAGCAAAGGCGTTTAAGGCAATTTTGTAAATGAAGATGCCTACAGGTTCTGTGAGATCCCTACGTGTTGCTCCTGTTGCTGCCCTGGCTGCTACTCCCAATTTCACCTTTTTTTTCCTCGGTTTCAGTGCCTTGTTATATGTCTTTCTCTCGCATTAAGATTAAATTCTGCAATATTTGCTAGGAGTGGAAAAAGCAAATCTTAGGGCCAACAAATGTTTTCTTACTCTGTAGTCAGCTGGACCCAGACATTGGGGTTAGCTGCTCTTTAAATTGCAGGGATATTTATCTTGTGTTTGTTATGTAAAAGACATGGTCTAAGTAGTTGTAGGAGACAGAGATGAACAAAACATTATCCTTGTTTCAAAACTCATAGTTGAGTAGGCATGTCAGTGTCAATCTCCAGTAGTGTGGAATGCACTGTGTATTCGGCTCCCTCTGTGTGTGTGATCGTGGGTGTGTAATTCTCAAATAAACTTCTCGTCTTGGAATAGATTTAGATTTTCAGAAAAGTTGTGAAGGTAGTACAAAGAGTATCCAACACACGGTTTCTGCATATTGACTTCTTGCATTATTATAACTAATGGGCCAATATTGATACATGATTATTAACTAAAGTCCACACTTTATTCAGATTTCCTTAATTTAGTCAACCTGTTTCTAGGATCCTCTCGACTGTAACAGGTTCTCAGATTTTCTTAATTCTCAATGACCTTGACAGTTTTGAGGAGTACTGGTCAGGTATTTTGTGAAATATCCCTTAGTTGGGATTTGTTAGATATTTTTCATACGATTAGACTAGGTTATAGGATTCAAGGAGAAAGACCAGAGAGGTAAAGTCCCATTTTCATGACATCCTTTCAAGGGCACATATTATTGACATGTTGTATGGTTTTTGATATTAACCTTGATCGCCTGGTTGAGGTGGTATTCCTCAGCTTTCCCCGTGTAATCCCTATGTTTTTTAGTATCCGTTACCTTGACCAAATCAGGATTGTACAGCAACTTCCTCAAACTTTCTGTCTTAGGTCTATACCCTTCAACCCCTGTACCAGTTTTCTTTCCTCACATTTTCAAGATTTGCTATATGTTTTTTTGTCCTTTTGGGGTGTCAAATATTTGTTTGGTGCCACTCATGGAGATATATTAATTTGTTTTTTTTTTGTTTGTTTTGTTTATTGTTTCTTTAATGACAATTTAATTATGAGTTGAAAAACCTTCATTTAAGAACAATCAGGCCAAGGAAAGTAAAAAAGAATTCTAATGATTACTTTCATGGATTCACAGAATTCTAAAATAAAAGTAGCTTAATTTCAACTTAGAGATGTAATGCATTGTTTAAAAAGTTATAACACAGAGAAAATTATGCAATAAAGGAAACAAAAGTCACCTGTAGTTATTGAGACAATTATTGTTATCAGAGGATTAGCTTCAATTTTAAAAACATTTCTATATTTGTGTATATTAATCTGCGAGTCTACTTACCTTCATTTATCTTTTGATATTCTTGTGATCATCTTATGTGTATAGTTTTCTGTTTTGTTTTTTACACTGAATATCATATATGGAGAATTCCCCCCATTAGTTAAGTTTTTTTTAAATTTAATTTTATTGAGATTGTTCACATCCCATACAATTGTCCAAAGATCCAAAGTGCACAATCAATTGCCCATGGTACCATGATGCAGCTGTGCATCCATCACCACAATTAATTTTTTTTCTAATTTTTAGAACATTTTCATTACTCTAGAAAAGAAATAAAGACCAAAAAAATAAAAAATAAAAGAAAACTCAATTCCTCCCATACCCCTAACCACCCCCCTCCATTATCGACTCATAGTATTGGATAGTACATTTGTTAGTGTTGATGAAAGAATGTTAAAATACTGTTAACTGTAGTACATAGTTTGCAATAGGTATATTTTCCCCCTATATACCCCTCTATTATTAACTTCTAGTTACAGTGTCATACATTTGTTGTAGTTCATGGAAGAGATTTCTAATATTTGTACAGTTAATCATGGACATTGTCCACCACAAGATTCACTGTTTTATACATTCCCATCTTTTAACCTCCAACTTTCCTTCTGGTGACATGTGACTCTAAGCTTCCCCTTTCCACCACATTTGCACACCATTCAACACTGTTAGTTATTCTCATAATAACATGGTACTGTCACCTCTGTCCACTTCCAAATACTTAGGTTCAGCCTAGTAGAACATTCTGCTCATAATAAGCAACCACTCCCCATTCTTTAGCCTTGTTCTATATCCTGGTAACTTATATTTCATGTCTATGAGTTTACATATTACAATTAGTTCATATCAGTGAGACCATGCAATATTTGTCTTTACGTGTCTGACATTTCTTTGAATGTAGTACCCTCAAAGTTTCTTCATCAACCCATTTTTTTTAAGATGGTTTTGTTCACCCACCATACTTTTGGTCCTAAGTAAACAATCGATGGTTCCCTGTATAGTCACACATTTATTCATTCATCATTACCATCATGACTATCTATATAAGGACATCTCCCTTTCTTCTATAAAGAAGGAGGAAGAGTCAAAGAAGATAGAGACAAAAGAAAAAGAAAAAGAAAGAAAAAAAAATGACAGCTAAAAAGCAACAAAAGGAAAGACAGAATTAAATAAAGTAGAATAAAAGAGTCAGACAACATCACCAATGCCAAGAGTCCCATATCCCTTATGTCACCTTCTTGTAGGCATTTAGCTTTGGTATATTGCCTTTGTTACATTAATGGAAGCATAATACAATGTTTCTGTTAACTATAGTCTCTAGTTTGCATTGATTGTACTTTTTCCCCCAATACTACCCTATTTTTAACACCTTGCAAGATTGACATTCATTTGTTCTCCCTCATGTAAAAACATATTTGTACATTTTGTCACAATTGTTGAGCATTCTAGGTTTAACTGAGTTATATAGTTCCAGTCTTTATCTTTCCTCTTTCCTTCTGGTGTCCCACATGCTCCTAACCTTCCTCTTTCAACCATACTCACAGTCATCTTTTTTCAGTGTACGTACATTCCTGTGCTACCATCACCCAAAACTGTGTTCCAAACCTCTCACTCCTATCTGTCTGTCGTGCTCCCTTTAGTGTTTCCTGTAGAGCAGGTAGCTCGTTCACAAACTCTCTCATTGTTTGTTTGTCAGAGAGTATTTTTAACTCTCCCTCATATTTGAAGGACAATTTTGCCAGATACAGGATTCTTGGTTGGCAGTTTTTCTCTTTTAGTATCTTAAATATATCACACAACTTCCCTCTTGCCTCCATAATTTCTACTGAGAAATTTGCACTTAGTGTTATTAAGCTCCGTTTGTAAATGATGGATTGCCTTTCTCTTGCTGCTTCAGGATTCTCTGTCTGATATTTGATAATCTGATTGTTAAGTGTCTTGGCATGGGTTTATTCAGACCTATTCTGTTTGGTGGATGCTGCACTTCTTGGGTCTATAATTTTATGTCTTTCATTAGAGATGGGAAATTTTCATTGATTATTTCCTGTATTATTGCTTCTGCCCCTTTTCCCTTCTCTTCTCTTTCTGGGACACCTGTGACACTCCATTCATGTGCTTCATGTTGTCATACAATTCCATGAGATGTTGCTCATATTTTTCCTTTCTTTTCCCTATCTGTTCTTTTTTGTGTAGGCTTTCAGGTGTCTTGTTCTCCAGTTCCTGAGTGTTTTCTTCTGCCTCTTGAGATCTGCTGTTGTATGTCTCCATTGTGTTTTTCATCTCTTGTGTTTTGTCTTTCATTTTCACAGATTTTGCCAGTTGTGTGTCCAAACTTTTGATTTCTACCTTATGTTCTCCCAGTGTTTTCTTTATAGCCTCCATGTCTTTTGTTATATCTTCCCTGCACTCATTGATTTGGTTTTTGATTTGATTTAGCATATTTACTTGAAAGTCTTTAATACATTTTTTCATTAAAGTGAAACAATATCTCAACTGTATGTTTATTGAGGTGTAAGTTTGTTCCTTGACTGGGCCATATCTTCATTTTTCCTAGTATAGATTGTAGTCTTCTGTTGTCTAGGCATTTGGTTTCCTTGGTTTCCCCAATCAGATTTTCCCAGACCAGCATGGGTTCAGGTCTCAGAATGGGGTTATATTCAGGGTGTAGCTTTGAAGAATGACAGACTTTCCTGTGAGGTCTCTAATGTCTGTGCTTTTCCTAACCTGCCCAGCAGGTGGCGTCTGTCAGCCTGTCACTCCCAACTGGTGTAATGGGTTGTGGCCCCTTTAGTTTCTGTTTTGGCTGTTTTCCCCCAGACTCTGAAAGGAAAGCTGGGCTCCACCTCCTTACTCTTAGGGAAGATACACCCCCTAGGGAGTTATCATCTGCATTTGAATTATCTCTCTGACTCTGTTATTTCTACCCCTGCCTGGGTCAGAGCTCTGTGAACTGAAGATGGCTGAGGCTTTCTTGTCTGAGCCCCTCAGTTTGAGAGAGTGAAAAATGGAGAGAGTGAAAAATGGACAGAAAGCCCCCTTTTGGAGCCAGTACTCAGCCCCCCAGTTTCACTCATCAGCCAGAAGTAACACCTGGTCTTCTGGGCTCCCCTTCCCTGGACAGATGAGTCCTCTTGTTCTTTAAGGTCAGTCACCACTAAAAGCCTCTGTCTGCTTTTTGGAGGGTTGTACCTTGTATTCGTAGTCCACATTTGTTAATGAAAACCCAAGTTGGAGCTCAGCTGAGCTTTATTTGCTCACTCAGAGAGTGCTGCTGTTTCTACCACAGTGAGGTTTTGCAGTTTAGCCTGCTGTAGGGGGAGGGGGCTCTCAGCACAGTTCCACAGCTTTTACTTACAGAATTTATGCTGCAATCTCAGGCATTCCTCCCAATCCAAGTTGGTGTACGATGTGTGGACAGTCACAGTTGTCCCCCAGCAGTTATTCCAAATTATTTACTAGTTGTTTCTGGTTGTTTATTGGTTGTTCCAGGGGACTGACTAAAGTCCACTCCTCTCTATGCCACTATATTGCCCCTCCTCCTAGTTAAGCTTTTTAAAAATTATGAGGATTAATTATAATTTATTTAACTACATAGTTAAACAAATTTTAGGGTTTTTAGTTAGGGAAATAATATTTTTTTCCTCTCTCAACAATTCTGTGATGGATATCTTTGATACATCTTTTCCATAATCTTTGACTACATTTGTGATTTTTTTCCTATTATAGTCATGTCAAGCTCATTAATTTCCATGCTTTTGGAAGGTGGCTGGATTGTATGTTCCACAATCACAGAACTTACCATCTTCCTTTTTTGAAAACCAAGGCAACCAGGCTGGTGTCTCCAAATGAAATAGAATCTGACGTATTGTTTTTTTCTGCATTTGCTCTAGGAATTCATGATTATGTGGTTGCTGGGAACTTTTAGATTTTTTTAATGGATTGCAATATTATATATACATATATATGCATTTGTATGTATGTGTTTGTGTATATAATAAAGGAATATATATATTCCTTAAGTGTGGATAAAACCAACTTAGACTGTGATCCTAAAAAATTAATTAAAATTTAAAATTCCTTGATAAATTGGATAAATTATTGTTCTGGTTTGCTAATGCTGCCATTATGCAAAATACCAGAAATGGACTGGCTTTTATAAAGGGGGTTTATTTGGTTACAAATTTAGAGTTCTTAAGGCTATGAAAGTGTCCAAACTAAGGCATCAATAAGAGGATACCTTCAGTGAAGAATGGCCCATAGCATCTGGAACACCTCTGTCAGCTGGGAAGGCATGTGGCTGGCATCTACTCTGCGTTGTTTTTTTTTTTGCATTTCAAAATGGTGTTCTCCAAAATGTCTCTGGGTCTCTCTTAGCTTCTCTGGGGCAAACTCTGGGCTTCATCTCTTTGCTTAGCATCTCCAAACATCCTTCTGTCCGCATCTCCAACCATCTCTAAGCTTCAGCAAGCATCTGGGTCTGTGTCAGCTCTTAAATACTCCAGTGAACTAATCAAGATTTATCTTGAATGGGCAGGGCCACACCTCCCTGAAAATAATCTAATCAAAATTATCAGCCACAGTTGGGTGAGTCAGATCTCCATGGAAACACTCAATCAAAAGTTTCTACCCTAATCAAAAACTAATAATTCTGCCCCCACAAGATTGCATTAGAGAACACGGCTTTTTAATGGGGGGTATAGTATATCCAAACTGGAACAATTATTGAGCTTGATGTTTCCATTGATATCTTCAGAATAATTCACTCAGGAAGAAATAAAAAAGAAATGGAGCACACTTAATGAGACAAGTAAGTAGGCAGTCTAGTGAATAGATATAGAAGCTGGTGTGATTTATTCAGACAAGTTGTATATAAACCTTGTTGAAAAGGCCTAGAATGCAAGTTAATAGAATCAATAACACATGTACATAATTTCAAATCAAGCTCTTAAAGGTACAGAATCAAACCCTGAAATGCAGACATTAAATTGTGGTGTGATTCTCCCGCTATAGTTCATGTGGTTTGGGTCTTAACTGCTGTTGCGGTGAGATTCATTTTAATCCTATTATTGATCCAAGAAATTGAGAATTTGGACAGGATCCAGAAGAAGTGAGGAAAAGAAATCATTAAAAGGTTGACTGGGAAATTCTGTTCTCATTAGGGTTACTGAGTTTGGAGCAGGCTGAGGAGAGACTTAATGCCAGTTTTCTGACTGTGTAAGTGAGACTGTGGTATGATTAACTATGTGTAACTGATATGAGCTTTCACTGAGGAAAAGACACATTTACATGACTATGGATTTGCTTTGGCTAATGAGAAGATATAATAGGCTTAGAGACAAAGGCAATTTGTTATCAACTCTGGATACTTTGTAGCCAGGAGAAGGAAGGCTCACAGCTTGCGAGGAGAGGACAACTGAAATGGGTGGAATTGACGAGCAGAGCACTGCACAGACAGGGAAGTGATCTCTGCCTCCTCCAGGTCACATGCATTTTAATTGGCACCACAGCAACAATGAGAAACCATCTACCCTCTAAAAAGTAAACCTCTCCCACTGAGCCTCCTCTACCCCACTCAGCCTTTTGGTTTGGGAGCTGTTGAATATGGGATATTGTCCCCTCTGTTATTCTACTGTTATCTGTTAATCTACTGGATTCTTCTTTTGAAGCAATAAAGTGTAGTGTTAATACCTTGTGCTTTTGAATCACCCAGATATGGGTTTGAATATAGACTCCATCTCTTTCCCATTTGGGAAACTTGGCCAAGTTTCTTAACTTCTTGGAAACTCAGTTTCTTCCCAGTGAAATGAAGATGCTAATATCTATGATAAAGGCATATTGTGAGGATTAAATGTGGTAACATTTGCAATAGACTCAGCAAGTCTGACATATATTAAAACAACAACAGAAAAATGTAGCTTTTTTAAATTTCAAAACTTTCTTCAACTCTGAGACATTACTGATTCATTCAGTAAATATTTGTTGAGCACTTATTATGTTGTGAGCTTTGTGTATAATGATGTACGGATAGATTCTGCTGGTAAATAATTAACCATCATCATAATAATGATTTAAAAAGACAGTCTTTACATCCATGGAGCTTATAGTAGATTGTGGAACACCATCCATTTAATAATAGTTTTGCAAGGAAAATAAGGAAGGCTGCATATTAAATGAATACAGTAATGTTAAGGTACATCTTGAATTCAATAATATGAAAATGAGAAAAATGTATACCTTACCTTAAAAAGTGCATAATTATTGCTCCCGTCCAAATATAAGACTGATCAATTTCTGAATACTCATCATCATCTTGGATTTTTCTTTGATTATATTTGCTCTATCCTCTAGCCAACCTGTTTCTCCTCAGTTGTCTTCACAGGACCCCACTCAAACCCACAGGTGCTTGTCTCTGGTATGCTCAGCCTTACCTTTGCTGTCCTTCATTCTGCTAATTCTCTGGGCTATGCTTGAAAATCCCAGTCCTGCCACATTCAAAGAAGCACACTAAAGCAATCAAAAGTAATTTAATGTACTTCCAATAATCACTTTTTGCTTCCTTTCTTGAAGAACATCCAGTTTGTCACCCCCGATGCAGTATGTCTCTAACCCCCCTTCCCCTACTCCTCCTTCCCTCTATATCCCTTAAACTGCTCAGCCTCTCCAAAGCCTCTCTTTCCAGCTCTGATATTCTCAACATCTCTACTTGGCATCCCCCTAATTAAGGCATATCTCTCCTCCTCTTCCAATTCTTATTTTGCTATTTTTAAATTTATCATATGTACTCACTGATAATTTGTTAGGGAATATTTTAAATTGGGATATAAGCATATTAGATTCATTTTATCAGAGTAAGTACTGAATTTATAGAGAATTGAACTTCTAGGTCTGGGATAATGTTTTAAAGACTGCTTCTCCACACTTGTCTCTTGCACATCATAGACCTTCCATATAGGTAGGAAAGGCTCACAATATAGAGTTAATAAGGACAGTAACAGAATTGGGTTAAAACATACCTTAATGACTCATTTACTTGGGGCCACCTTATGATTGAGACATGACTTTTGATAATTTTCCTTTAGACTTTCTGGGAGTAACCAAATTTAGAATGATGTGCTATCATACCACTTTTTAAGAAACATTTTGTGTGCCTTTTTGGTGATCGGTTAGCAATGCGTCAGAGAATGTTGTTTGTATAAATTTCATTAATTCTTTCACTTTGAAAATAATGAAAGTGTTTTTAAAAATTTCAGATAAGATCTAAAACAAAACCAGATATAAACTGGGATTTAGAGCCACCAAGAATTTGTTTTAGGAGCAAAACTCTTTCCATGGATTTATGATGAGTATTTTAAACTTATTTGTAAGGTTACTGAGTTTAAAATATGCTAAACTTTTCATAGAGTCTGTCAGACATTTGGTGTCAGAGACATCTAGATTTAAAGACTGCCAAATGTTGAAAATGGACGTTCTAGTTATTCCATAGCCACCACTCGATGTCTCACTGCATAATTATGCAGAAGAGTTGGGGAAAATCCTACAAATTATTTGAACATTTGAAACTATACCCTTGTTATTCCAGTACATAGAGAATATTCGTGATCATGAGAGAAGAGTAAAATAAATATATAAATGAATAGACAAGATATGGTTTTCATACTCAGAAAGGAAAATTTTTTCTTTCTGTCATGCAAGCAAAATATAAAAATCACTAACTCCTTTATGATTCTTTAAGGCTAGAATTTCCAATTTTTCACTATCAAATAGGAACACTTAGAATATTCAGGTATTAAGTTTTGTGCCAAACTTGGATGATCTAACCAGTGTAAATTTGTTTTTCATCTTTTATCATATTGGTTTCTTTCATTTGGAGAAATAAATTAACATTTTAATTTTACCTTCCTGTGTGAAATATCCCATCATTATTTCTTGTATTTGCCTTGTTGTCAGCCATGAACATTAGACCAAACTTTGTGAAACAGTGGTTTGGGGAATCTATAGCATGTCCAAAAACCAACTTGACTGATTCTGTCTCTTACAATTTATTAACATATCATTTTGTATATTAGCATGCTTCTTTTCTTTTAGATTACAGAGTATACATCAAAATCAAGCATCACATAACTTATAGCCCTGGTCTGCTGTATGAGAAGGTCAACCAAGCCTACTCAATTCTGTCTTTACACATGACTCCCACCTCGGATAGCTTCAGGAATCTTCAGCAATACTAGAAAAGTCTCCATAGTAGCCCATTTCCTAGCAGCATGGAAGAAAATAACAAGGGAAACAGCATATGTCTTCCCCTTATTTTAAATAAAAATGCTGTAAGAGCTGGAAGTAGAAAGATATTTATGTTTTCATCGAGAAGGTTTCATATCTTCCAACTAAGAATGTCATGAGGGAAAGAAATTTGAAAATAAAATACATGGATGATTTTTACAAAGTGCCATTGATTGATCATTGAAGTAAATAACACAGCTAACTTAAATTTAAAAAAAAAAGGATAAGAGCACCCCATCTCTCTTCCATTTCTGACACCAATACACATGTTCAGGCCTCCATTGCCAGGTAATTAATCCTATTGCAGAAAACACACAGATTCCCTCATGTATAATATGAACCTGGGTCCATCTCTATGCCCATAATCTATTCTATACCACACATTCTGAAGGATTTTGAGTAGGAGAGTTACATAATGAATGTTTTTCTATTCCAAATGTAGAGATGGTATAACATTGGGGATTCAAAGATGAGCTTGGAAGCCAGGTTGCCTGGGTTTCAAACCTGACTGTACCACCTTGTAGTTGTATACCTTTGGACAAATTTGTGTATCCTTATTCTTTGTCCTTAATTCCTGATCTGTAAAATAGTGATAAAAGTATTAGTCTCAAAGGATTGTGATAATTCATTAATAGATACAGACACAGAATTTGGAAAATAACTGGCAAATATTACCTATATTAAAATTAAAACAATATATATTATGGATGATGTTTTATAATATATACATAATTTATTAAACTTCATATCATATAATATATTATTGTTATTATGTGAATATTTTAGCTTGGCATCCCAGGCTGTCTGGTATGTTCTCAATTCACATTTGTTAATTATAATAAAATGTCCAATTCAGAAACCAACTCTTTAAAGTAGAAATATAGTTAACCACTCACATTTTAGAGACATTCTACCTGTTTTGAAATCCTAAGTAACACTAGCAGTTGTGTGCTTTGGAGCTTCAATTACCTTATCTATAAAGTGATGAAAATAATAACTCTCATCATGTTGATGTGAAGATTAAATACAGTAACAGCTATCCAGTGAGGAGAACCTGGTAGGTTCTCAATAGTACAATTTCATTATCATCATCACTACTGCTGCTGTTGTACTTATTTTTAATTGGGGCACTGTTTCCCATTCCAATGAGATGTGCTCTACTACTTTCAAACCTTTTAAATCCTATTCATGTACTTCTCTAATGGCTTTAACATAGCCTGAAATTGTAGCCCTTTGGATATATGATTCATTGCTGATAATTCAATTACAAGTTATTTAAAAAAATTTTCTTGATCAGGCATTGTTCAGCATCAATTCTCCTCCTCCTCCTCCTCCTCCCCCTCCTCTCATCATCATCATTTGCAGTAGCTAGTACACAGGAAACAGTCTGTTGAATGAATGAATGAATGAGAAGAAGTAAAATAGTATTTTCTATATCTGCTAAGAGTGCAAAATAATATAGCATACAGCACAGTATTCTCAGCACCTGAGTTGTGTGGTTTACAGTTTTATTCATGTCAGTATGACCACATTAATTATCCAGGACCAATAAGAGATTACAAAGGTTGGCTTAATACTTAAATGATATTTTAATGCAAAATGAAAGCCATATGCCCTCATAGCATATAATAGAAATGTCAGTTCTGCAGTAATTCAAATAAAGAGGAGTGGTAGAGAATTGAATCACTACAAGTCACACAATAATTTAGGCATGACAAACTTAAGAGAATATTTGTCATAGTAATTAATTCAAATCTGGGTTTTGAGTGGAGATTCATTTTCAGCAAAATAATATAATCCATTACATTAAATTTTGGTAATTTCAATTTTATTCATTGTTTTATTTATTTTATTAGTTGTTAGAAAATTGTGGGTATGCTAATGAGTATAAGACTATATATTTACTTGTATAGTTTTTACATGTATAAATATTTAAGTAAAATAATAATAAAATATTTTCACACTAGGAGTTCATGAGGCTTGTTTTCTTTTAAAAGGAGACTATAACCTTATTCAAACTTGTATATGCACCATATGACCCAAGTATTTATGCAGTAGAACCCCATCTGAGCACAGCTTGTTAGTGCATAGTTTTGGATATATATGCTCTCAGAAGCATCACGGCAACATACCAGAGCCCAATATATCAGAGTTAATCTGTGAAGCAGACATCAATCCAGCTGGTACAGTCTCTTGCTGTAAGTGCTTCATGCTATTTTTGGTGGTAATTTATTTGGCATTCAGATTGAGATCTTACATGGGAATAACAAAATAGACTCAACTCCTGAGCTTCCTAATTCTCTTCCTAAGAGCCACCATGTGAGGATGCACAATCTTGGGCCCAAGATGGCTGGTAACTGTCTGTTTTCTCCCTCCCCTCATTTATATATACTATCTTGAATAAATAATGAATAACTTCTCTTTCCCCCACCCCAACAAAAAGTCTCATAATTAGAATTTGCTACTACTTTTAATACATTCCATTTCTACTGATTCAAGTATCTTCAGGTCAAATGCTGTTAGAAAACAGCTAATTATGCCCTTTCCCATGGGTAAGAAAATCTTTAAATTGAATCAAAAGACGTTAACGCCTTCATATTAGGGTCTCCCTCCCAATGGATTTTTTCTGCAGGGTGACTTAAAGAGCCAGGCTCACTATTAAAATTCGCTATAGCTATTACTTGTTGTTTCTTCTTTAAAACAAATTTATTTTTGTTGAAGGATATTTTGAATATTTTAATTCCATTCTTTTAATCATGCCGCTGCTTTCACTCTTAAAAGCATGGATTAATCAAGTAAGTTTGCATGCAAATTTAAAAAAATTTAAATTTAAGTTAGACTACCATCTTTCAGTCTCAACATTCTCTTTGACATATTGATCAATACATAAGAAAAAGTACCAGAAAAAAATCTTAAAAGAGAAAAGGAAAATGTTGAGTACCACATCTGAGATATGTAAGGTTCAAATATACAGGATGTTTTGACTTTTATGAGAGAAAGCTGAAAAAATATTTTGCTATTTCCCTTTTCTAAATTGGAAAAATTTGAAGAGAGAGCTATCTTGGTTTATTATCTTCCAGGAAGCATGAAAGTCAAGTCAAACTGTATGTTTTTTCCTTGACTTAGAAAAAAACTTGCTTTTTATTAAAAATTGGACTTAGAAGAAAAGAGAAATCCAGATGTTCAAAGAAAGGAAGCAATCAAGAAAGAAGCAATTACATAATATCCTTCAGTGGCTTTCTTCCTCCTCATTCTTCCTCCCTCTCTCCCTTCCTCTTCCCAGTTCCCTTCCCTTGTTTCTTCTATCCCCCCCGCATTCTTTTATTCCCTTCCTTCCTCCTCTTCTCCCTCCCATACCACTTTCTTCCTTTTCTTCTTTTTTTGACCAAAGACTTATAGAAGACAATTAATAATGTGGGCACTTCCATTCCCACTCTCTTTGAATCAGCGTCATTGAAGGGTAATTAATGATGCTAACTGTTGTTACTGATTCAGCAATTAGGCATTGGGGCATCACTGAAGACTTTTGAACAGAGAAATGACATCAGGAAAGTGATCTTTTAGGGTGATTCATCTGGTGATGATGGACAGAAAGAATTGAAGTGGGGAGACTTGTAAATAGTTTTCTAGTTCTCAGGCAGAAGGTATTGAGGGTTTTGAATAGGCCAGCACGGTGAACATGGAGAGCACTTCACATTGAGAGATATTTAGGAAGGACAATTAACCAGTACTCAATTGGATATAGAAAATAAATAGAGGTGAGCTAAAGATTGCTTTTAGCTTTCAAGCGTGAATGACTAAGATAAATGGAAGTGTCAAAAATGGAGGCTGAGTGAGAGAGCAGGTTGGGTGAAAAGGGTAAATTCATATTCATATTATGAAAGTATTTCTAGGTATGAATAGCCAAATCAACTGCAGACCTTTGAAGAATGTTGGAGAAACTAAGGAAATAACCACTTCAGGGAGTTGTTGCATAAACTCTCTGAACCTCCTGATATATTACCAATTAATTTATCTGCATGTGTCCTACCATTTCCTTCATCGGCCTTGGTGTGATAGGAAAGCAATACTTTTAACAGGAGAAAATTGAGTTGTTTATATTATAATTCCTTATCTGTTTTCTAAGGCAGGTGGAACCCAGTAACTGGAGGTTATTTTGCAAACTTAGATTTTGTTAAGTGAGGGTTTGTAGATACATGTTTAGAGGAGAGAAATTCATGAGTAAGAAATGGTGAGTACTACAGTAAGGCCAGGAAGGAAGAGAAGGTCACTTGGGGAGCTATGGCAGCTATTGTTAGGAGACAAAGAAAATACTGGTAGTAGGAGCTGAGGGAGTTTGGAGGTAGGCATAAGAATAGCTAGTGATTAATTTTGAGTGAAATGCTGCAGATGTTTTGTTTTCCAACTATTCCATTTATACTCCCATAACTCCTATGGAATTTAAATCAAATATTTATTTCTCAATACTCCAAACGGAATAGATTTTCTTTTCATGGTAAAAGAAGTTGTGGAAATTAAGCCCTTATAGGGTACGTGGCTTCCAAGTATTTTCTCCCCTTCTGTAGGTTGTCTTGAAGTACTATTTCTCTATGTTCTCTTTTGTTGCTGTGCTTTTGGTGTAATTAAGATGTTTCCCTATGTTTTCCTCTAGGGGTTTTATAATTTTGGTTATTATTTTTATGTCTTTGATTCATTTTAAGTTAATTTTTCTATATGGTGTGAGGCAGGAGTCCACCTGCATTTTTTTTCTTGTGGATAACCAATTTTCCCAACACTAATTGAGTTGACTTGGCACCCTTGTCAAAAATCAATTGAATACTATGTGATTATACTGGGAATAACTATGTGATTATACCAGGATACTTATGTGATTATCCTGGGATAAGCTATATGATTATACTGAGAATGATTGATTGTACACTTAGGATGAATTGTATGGTATGTGAATAAAACTGTTTAAAAAATAAGCAGCAGGATAAAAGGGCTGGAGAAGATGTAGAGAGAGAGAGAGAGAGATACCTATTCACTGTTGGTAGGGAAGTGAAATGGTGCAGCCCCTCTGGAGGGCAGTGTGGGAGTCCATAGGAGACTAGTATAGGGTTGCCACCTGATCCTGTGACCCCTCAAGGACTTGGAAGAACTGGAAGCAGGGACATGAATGGGCATTTGCACACGAGTGTCTATAGTGGCATTATTCATGATTTGAAGTCGATGAACAGAAGAGTGTAACATGGGGTATACATACAATGGAATATTGAGCAGCAGCAGCAAAGAATGAAGTCATGTGGCATGCAACTAGGTGAATGGACCTTGAGGACTTTATGTTGAGTGAAATAAACCAGAAACAAAAGGACAAATAATGTATGGTCTCACTAGTATAAACTAACTGTAATGAGCAAACTCTGAGTATTGAATTTGAGTGCATAGGTTATCAGGAGATAGAAAGTGGGCAGAGAATGTAAAATCAATGATTAAGGAGTGCAGAATGTCCAAATAAGGCTCATTGCACAGGCTCCTAGATTGTAAGCTCTTAGAGGAATTACATATATTCCTGAGTTTTAACTGTTATTTCTAAATTTTGAGATGCTGTACTCTTTGTTTATAACCTGATAGTTCCCTGGAACATTGGGTATCTGTGTGACACCTGAGACTCAAGAGTTAGAGTTAGACAGCTCTGAAAGTCAGTATTACTCCACACAGGAACCATTAAAGAAGCTGAATAAGAGATAAGACTCCAATTAGAGATATGAATGACACAGACCTGGTTAGGTTTAAGGTAAATCAGCATACAGGGTAAAGAATGACATTGTTGCTCAGATGTGACCTCTCTAAGCCAACTCTGCAAATAAACTCACTATACTCCCCCCATACGGGGGCCATGAGTCCCAGGGGTGTAAATCTCCATGGTAACAAGGGACATGATTCTGAGCATGAACCTGGCATCATGGGATTTAAACTGGCTTCTGGACCCACAGGGGGATAAATAAAGTTTCAGTGGCTAAGAGATTTCAAATAGAGTCAAGAGATTATTCTGGAGGTTACTCTTAAGCAAACTTTAGCCAGATATTACAAACTGCCATAGTAAGCCAAACCCCAACCAAAAGTATTCCTGAAAACCCTAAGGAGTGTCCTGGGCTCTATCCAAGTTTCTATAAAAGTTTTTCTTAGTAAGATTATTTTTTTCAGAAACCTAAGGCCTCCAATTGATCCTATGCCAGATAAGCCTTGAAACCCAGAGGTACCAGTCTCTCCAAGAACATCAACCTGTTTTGTGCATCTACCACATAAGGTCAACATCCCTTTCCAACACAAAGAAGTTAAAATGGTCACTGCCCAGATATCTCTGAAGATTGAAAGATCAAATGAGAGGGAGGAGGTGTAACTGAGAAATTCGGATTTAACAAATGACTGTCAATACTGACTCATTATGTAGATATTTCTTTTTAGTGTCTAATGTTGAATTGTAATCCAGTAGACTTGATCTTTGTTAATGATTGTAAAATTATATAGCAAAAAAAAAACAAACAAACAAACAAACAAAAAAAACACGTCAGTTGCCCTTGTTTGTATGGATCTACTTCTGGATGTTTTGTTCTATCCGCTGATCTATATACCTATCACTGACAATACTACCTTGTCTTAGTTAACCTACCTCTATTGTTGGTCTTAAAATTGGGTAGAGTCAATACTAGTGATCACTAAGAGGGAGGGGTAAGAGGTATGGGACGTATGGAGTCTTCCTTTTTCTTTTTATTTCTTTTTCTGGAGTAATGCAAATGTTCTAAAAGTGACCATGGTGATAAATATACAAATATGTGATCATACTGTGAAACATTGATTATATAGTTCAGATGAATTGTATGTTGTGTGAGTATATCTCAATAAAATTAGGTTTTAAAAAATCAATTGGCCATAGATGTGAGGGTTTATTTCTGAACTCTCAATTCAATTCCATTGGTCCACATGTCTGTCTTGTGTTGGTACATCCTATTGATTACAGTAGCAGGGTAATAAGTTTTAAATTCAGTAAGTGTAGGTCCTCCAAATTTGTTCTTTTTCAAGACGGTTATTAATGCCCCCTTACCCTTCCACATAAATTTGATGGTTGGCTTTTCCATTTCTGCAAAGAAGGCTGTTGGAATTTTGATTGGGATTGCACTGAATCTGTAAATTGCTTTGGGTAGAATTGACATCTTAATGACATTTAGTCTTCCAAACTATGAACATGGAATGTCCTCCATTTATTTAGGTCTTTGATTTTTTTCCAGCAACGTTTTATATTTTGCCATGTACAAATCCCTTACATTCTCGTTAAATTTATTCCTAGGTATTTGATTCTCTTAGTTGCTATTGTAAATGGAATTTTTTATTGATTCCTTTTCAGATTGTTCATTACTAGTGTACAGATACGTCACTGATTTTTGCATGTTGGTCTTGTACCCCACCACGTTGCTCAATTTGTCTTTTACCTCTACAAGCTTTTTTGTGGATTTTTTAGGATATTCTATATGTAGTATCATGTAACAGTGGTAACTGTGGGCATCTTTGTCTTGTTCCTGATCCTATAGGGGAAAGCTTGCAGTTTGTCAACAGTGGGTATGTTGTTAGCTGTGGGTTTTTCTTATATGCCCTTTATCATGTTGCACAAGTTCCCTATTTTCCAAGTGTGTTTTTAATGCAGAAGGGGTGCTGTATTTTCTCAAATGCCTTTTCTGCATCAATTGAGATGATCATGTGGTTTTTTCCCTTTGTTGTGTTAATGTGGTGTATTACATTAATTGATTTTCTTTTGTTGAACCACTCTTGCATAGCTGGGATAAATCTTACTTTATTGTGGTGTATATTTTTTGTACTATTGGATTCAGTTTGCTGGTGTTTTGTTGAGGACTTTCATACACATTCATAAAGGATATTGGTTTGTAATTTTCTTTTCTTGTAGTTCTTTATTTGGCTTTGGTATTAGGATGATGTGGGCCTCATAGAATAAGTTTGAAAATGCTCCCACCTCTTCAATTTTTGGGGGGAGTTTGAGGAGGATTGGTGTTAATTCTTCTTGGAAAGTTTCTAAAATTCACCACTGGGCTTTTCTTTGTTGGAAAGTTTTTGAGTATTGATTCAATCTCTTTACTTGCTATTGGTCTGTTGAGAACTTCTATTTCTTCTGGAGTCAGTTTTGGTAGTTTGTGTGCTTCTAAAAAATTGTCCATTTCATCTAGATTATCTAATTTGTCAGCATACTGTGTTCATAGTATCTTCTTATAATCCTTTTTATTTCTGTGGGGTCATTAGTAATGCCCCCCATTCATTTCTGATTTTAGTTATTTGTATCCTCTTTTTTTAATTTGTCAGTCGTGCTAAAGGTTTGTCAATTTTATTGGTCTTTTCAAAGAACCATCTTTTTTTTTTTTGATTCTCTTTATTATTTTTATTCCTTATTTTATTTATCTCCATTCTAATCTTTAGTTTGCTCTTCTTTTTTTCTAGATCCTCCAGTTGGGCAATTAGGTATATGATTTGAAATCTTTTGTCTTTTTTAATGTAAGCATTTGTAGTTATTAATATTCCTCTCAGCACTGCCTTTGCAGCACCCCATGAGTTTTGATATGTTGTGTTTTCATTTTCATTCACCACAAGATATTTCCTAATTTCCTTTTTTGATTTCTTCTTTGACCCATTGGTTGTTTAAGAGTGTGTAGTTTTATTTTCACATATTAGTGAATTTTCCGGTTCTCCCTCTGTTATTGATATGTAGTTTCATTCCATTGTGGTCAGAGGGTATACATTGTAGGATTTCAACAGTTTTAAATTTCTTGAGACTTGTTTGGTAATCTTTCTATAATATTCTCTTTGTTGTTCTCCAATACACCATGCCAATTCCTGACTTTAGCCTACGATCCTGCTGCTTTCTTAGGGATAGAGTTCTTCTCCTCAATTCTCAATTCAATACTATCTATTGTTTACACTCCAGAGCAAGTCATGACTCCTCAGTAAGGTGTCTTAAGTCACATTTTCCAGAAGCAACCCTTGGGACAAGGATTCCTGAGCAACTGTTTTATTAAGAAATATTCTCAGAAAACAACAACAACAACAACAACAACAAAAACCCAACAAAAAAACCTGATACCAGAGTGGGAAGGCAGTATAAGGAAGGAGAAGAAGTCAAACAAATGTTCAAACTTCATCTTGATCCTGTGGGGAGCTCGGGAATATAAGTTGCACCTCAAGTTTGTCCTGCCTTGATGCAAGGGAGCTGGGCTCTCATACTACCACACTGCTCAATCATTGGCTGATGGCTTCCCCCAGGAAGGAGATGTCGGCAACATAAACTATGAGGTAGTTCTGATTTGTGGTGGTTTGAAGCTGTATGTACCCCAGAAAAACATGTTCTTAAATGTAATCCATTCCTGTGGGAATGAACTCACTGTACATAGGACTTTTTGATGAGGCTACTTCAGTTAATGAATGACCCCCCTCAATCAGGATGGGTCTTAATCCTATTACTGGAGTCCTTTATAAGCAGAATGAAATTAAGATATATATAGAGAAAGACACAGGAAGCAGGAGACTAGACTCACAAAAGAACCAGGAGATGCTACCGTGTGCCTTGCAATGTGAGAGAAGAGCCAAGGATGCTAGCAGTCAGCCCCAGAACACCAGCCTTTGGGAAGAAACCATTGCCTTGATGATGCCTTGATTTGGACTTTCTTTTAGCCTCAAAACCATAAGCTAATAAATTCCCGTGGTTTAAGCCAACTCATTCATGGTGTTTGCTTGAGCAGCCTAGGAAACTAAGACATGCTTCTTAGCACATACAGGCAAAGCTGTTCCAGTAGCCTATGACCAGGTGCTCTAGTTTGCTAATGCTGCTGGAATGCATAACACCAGAGATGGATTGGCTTTTATAAAAAGGGGTTTATTTGGTTACACAGTACAGTCTTAAGGCCATAAAATGTCCAAAGTAACACATCAGCAATCAGGTTCCTTTGCTGGAAGATGGCCAATGGTGTCCGGAAAACCAAAGTTTCAGCTCCAAAGTTCTGGTTTCAAAATGGCTTTCTCCCAGGATGTTCCTCTGTAGGTGCAGTTCCTCAAATATGTCACTCTTAGTTGCACTTGGGGTATTTGTCCTCTCTTAGCTTCTCCGGAGCAAGAGTCTGCTTTCAATGGTCATCTTAAAAATGTCTCTCATCTGCAGCTCCTGTGCTTCCTTCAAAGTGTCCCTCTTGGCTGTAGCTCCTCTTCAAAATGTCACTCACAGCTGCACTGAGTTCCTTCTGTTATGTCAGCTCATTTATATGGCTCCACTGATCAATTTAGACTCATCGTGAATGGGCGGAGCAACACCTCCATGGAAATTATCCAGTCAGAGTCATCACCCACAGCTGGGTGGGGCACATTCCAAAGAAACACTCAAAGAATTACAATCTAATCAACACTGATAACATCTGCCCACACAAGATTACATCAAAGATAATGGCCTTTGGGGGGACATAATACATTCAAACTGGCACACCAGGCCTCTGGAGACAGTTTCAGGTGTAAACCCTTTTAAGGAAAGCATGGAGAAGCTGAGGTTTGGATGCACAGAGTGGGTAAAAGGGATTCTAGGATATCTGGATGGAACGCTGGTAGGGTCTAATGGAATAAGGCATTCCGTCCCTGCTCCAGCCAGCCTAGTTTCTTCTATTAAATTCTCTGGCAGTTATTCTGTCAGCCACTCAGACAGTGAACATGGCTTCTTTTAGGTATGCCCTGGTCCCCAGCTGATTAGCATGCACAAAGAATGGAAAACATTTTTTTCCCATGTAACCTTGGATGTCTAAAAAGAATTTCAAATGGACTAACCTTCTTGAGATTCCTCCCAAGCTGAGGAACCAGCCAATGTCCAGGGAAGATTTTTCCAGAATGAACATCAGCTAAGATGGGCCCTTGGGTCCATTTCACTCCTAATCTGAACCCTGTACTAATCCTCAGAGTCTATAAGGATGCTTAGAGTTCAAGAACATGAGGTAATGTACCTGTCAATCCAAGTGTAAAACCATGGGAATGGAGACTAATTTAGTCAGTTGATAGTAAAGCATCAAGGGACCCTTGGTGACTCCAAAATGCAGTTTGCCAGCATGGAACCCGTTCAATTGTAATAGCTCTTCCAAGTAATGCAGTGGAAACTGGCTCAATAAGTGCATTTTAAAATGAAAAGTATGGTAGAAAATTGACTGTCAGCCATTTGGGGAGACAGTAGGCCTTTTCCTTCTTTCATTTCTTGTTTTTTGTAGATGGATAGCAATCTAAGACATTCACATGTAGAATGAAGCCTGGGAAATTGCTTAACTAAAACGCCTTTCAACCTGGACTGTCAGGAACAAAGTGATGCCGTTGATTTCTTGGGTCTAAATCTAAAATGAATACACTGCATTTATGCATGTTTTTCTTCCCTAACATCTCTACCTTTCTTTGAGGAGGGGAGGGAAGTAAGAGTGGAGAAAAGTATCTTGCTTATATGTGTAATCTAGCTCTTCCCTTTTGTCTATTTAGGACAAGCAATGTCTGCTGTCAAGATTAAAGCAACAACTACAACTTCCTTTTCTGATTTGTAAAGCAAAGAGGTAAATCACAGAGAATGTAGGCATTTGCTGCTGGCTCGAGTGCAAGGGAACAGGTTAGCATGTACCGGTAATCTGACTTCTTTCATATTCTTTTTTTAAACTTGTCTTCTTACCTGGACTATTTCTGTTCTCCAGATTTGAAATGCTGGCTTCTTCAAGTTTGTCTAAACTTTCTGGATTGGAGGACTGGGGAAGGGCTGCTGGAGCCATTTGATATCCTGGATTAAGTCTGCTTAATTATCAATCATCGAACTTAAAAGACAAGGAAATCTTGCATATAAATGTCAGCCCTTAATAATCTATGAACAATCTTTCTCTATTTCCTTCTTGTTTTCTGTTACAATTATGAGCCTCATTATTATTATTTTTTAGTTGTTTTACCCTGAGAAATGTGAATATCAGAAACAAGGGTTTTAGATTCCAAGTAAGCTTTCCACTGAATACCAAACAATTCAGAATATGTCACTACTGCTCTTTAGTAGATGGGAATGTGTCTGAATAATTAGTAAAATTTCCAAGGTTGGCTGCAGGAATTCTTTGGGAGCTGGGTGCATAATGGAGGCAACTATGACAACCATCTTAGCACCAGGCAGGAAAAAAAAAAAATAAGCAAATAGATGCCAAATTTTCTTTTCTTAATACCAATCTAACACAAAATGGCTACATCAGATAAAATGGCTGTACTCCTGTCATTTCTGTAAGGAATTACTATTATGTAGAAATACTTAGAAAAATTATTAGTGTTTATTATAATGTGTTATTTGGATTGTATTAGTATCTTAAACCTATTCAAGTTACAAAGTATTAGTTATTATTTTAGTTAGTTGGATCTCATTGCTTTTAGGGAAAATGTATTTCTTACAGTAATATCATCTATTCATTTATTCACACCACAAACACATATTGGCTCTTCCTGCCTTTCAGGCACCAGGTTATGCGCTACAGATTCAGTGATAAGAGGCACATCCTTCCTCACATATTGTTTCCCCTCTAGTTAGGTATGGCAGTCAGGGCTCTTAGTTGTAAGCTACAGAAGCTCTGTTGTCTGAGCTGATCAGGAAAAGAATTTCATTAAAAGATACCAAGTTGCTCATAGAGCACTCAGAGAACAAGAGAATCAGATTCAGGTCCCAATAGCCAGAAATGATGTCCAAATTCATAACACCCTTCGAAGCACTGAGGCCGTCAGTCCTGCACACACAAACACTGAAACCGAAAACACTAGTATGGGGCACTGGCGGCTGCCTCTTTCACCTCTGCACTGTCACCCTAGCAAGCAACATGATCTTGCTGCAATTGCTGTCATCACCTGCACGAGTTCCTCCCTGTCCCTGCTTCTTTGCATTATTGGTCTTAGTTTTAAAATTCAGGTGGATCTGTCTGATGGGAGGCCTGGGTTATATGCCTTGCCTGGCTCTGAGAAAGGTCAGGTAAGTGATCAGCTGGTATTTTCAGCTTCTGTTGTGGATTTCTCCAAAGTTAAGCATGGTATCGGTGCGCAGGAAAATGACTTTGACAGATGTCCACTACTGTTCCCGATTTTTGTTTACCAAACATCAACACAGATTCTCCTTTCTTTACCTGTACAGCCTGTTCTGACAACGTGTGTGTCTATAAAGTAATGAGCTTGCATGATTGTTTGTTAAGGAAATGATGTCAGTAAAACAGAAGTTACATTGGTCTATTTATGATTTATGATTTTCCCCAGCATATACATACATGTTTTATGCCACCAACTAAGGATGAATAAATGCTCTTACAGCTGAACAGGGGTAACTGTGGAAAAGTGCTGTCTGATGCACAATGCCCATTCACACTTCTACTTCCCATTTCATTTTGGGCATGTGCTCTCTCCTACAAGTGCTCATTGTGTGAGTCTCCCCAGTCTTTGTGCATTTTTTTCCTATCTCCATAAGTCTCCAACCCTTTTTTATCTACTCTCCTTTTTTTTCTTTTTTTTTTTTTAAATAAAGTTCAAAATTTTCTTGGTAGTATTTCTTTATTTATTAGGAATTATAACATATTTTTAAAAAACTGGGCTAGAATATTTAGAATGGTTATTGTGCTTATTATTTCTCTGGTTAAAAATTTGCATAGGCTTTGAGTCCCAATCTATTTTTTTCCAATGAGACAAAACTAATTATTTGTAAATGAGTTTGTAGGACATGAGGTTTTCAAGAGCACGTAGATTTATTATAGCAGAAACACTTGAATTAAAAAAAAATGCTTTCATTAACATGATGCAAAAATCTCTTTTACAATCACAAATGCTCTTACCCCTTCCCTAAGAGCATAAAATTTGTGATTTTTCCTGCTAGTCCCGAGCCTAGACCTCTGGATTCTGTCACAAGTCTAGTTATAATGTGTGGACTAGACTGGAAAGTTCACTCCCATCCAACACAACTACACAAGACAGTGGGGAAAGGGGAATGAAAGAAGAAGAAAATAAGTTAAACTCTATACACAACATAGGTAAGTGTCCTGCTCTTTATCTCTGAAGCTGGTGCAGAGCCATAACTGAGGGTCATAATTTCCTTCTTTACCACCGAATCTGTGTTTCCTTTGACTTCAGCCACCACTTTTTCATTCCCTGACCAAGCTGTTATCACCAAAGGATCTGAGTGCTTTGTAGTTCTGCCTGTGTAGATTTGCTATTGTTTTTCATTAAATTTTACCATCAGAAAGAGAATTATAAGGGATGCTCTATGTCCTATCCATTCTCTTCCTTTTCCCATTTTGCAGCAGCAAACTTTATTTCCTTTTGATATCCCAGATAAGCATTCCATGGGCTAATGGAAACATTCCTTCATTAGGGATTGAGAACACTAAACTGACGTCATTAGATCATTAGGCACCTGTCCCACTTCTAACCTTTGGTTCTAAGATACATATATCTTTGCCATGAGAGAAATAGTGCTACATATCAGGTAATTGTTCAGAGAATTTACTGTATTTGGAGGACAGTATCCAAAACTCATGAGGTGTATCCAAAACCTGAGTGTTTAATAGGCCACCCCAGTTTTTACATGACTTTATGCCCTTAGGAAATGCAGTTCTAAGCCCATGGTCTTGCCTTCATTTCTATAAAGTGGGAGTTCCCTGGTTAGAAGTGATGTTTGTGGCACACCACAATGATAATTTGGGCATTTTTTTTTTTTTTTTTTTTTTTTTTTTTAATTTCTCAGAGGCTGATGTGGTTAGAAGCCTGGTAAGCAGGGGAAGCAAATGCATCCCAGATAAATATCTAATTACTACCCGTCCAATGTAAATGAACTTCAATCAGATGGCTAGCTCCCCTGAGATATGATCCCATATTCAGGGAGGGTCATTCACCATTGGTTACTGCTACTGACAGATTGGTCACTCATCAGGGGAAGTAGATAGGTCAGCCTTGGGGAGGTGAGGTCCATAATGTTAAGCTCTTGCATAATCTTCTTCCTTGACAGCATGACCCTTTGTTTTGCACCTATTGAGCAAGGAAGGGTTAGAGTGACTGTAGAAAGAGGTCAAACAATGTTCACAACGAGAGTCATCCTGTCCACCTTGAATATTCACCTGGGACACCAAAGTTCTCCCATTTTGAGCCCATCTCAAGAGGTCTATCCATGATGTTTCATCAAATCTCCTTCATACCAGGCTTCCATTTGTTTCAGGTTGTAAAGTCTTTACTTGGGCCATATTTTCTTCAAGGGAAAATGGAAAATCAAATATGCCTCTCATAGTTCTGCCTTACCAGGAAGATTTATTTCATCTTTTAAGGAAAGACTAGTTACCTCAACTGTCAGCAGACAGGCTCCAACTATCATCTCCTTCAGGTCTTACTTCAGCTACAAGAATCACCTTTCCAAAGGTACACCTTTTCCAGGGCATTCCATACCTGGTGATGGATTGAGGTGGGAGGATGACGGTCCAGCCATTTTTGTGCAATGCAGGAAAACTCTGAGGGACATGCTTCTGAGTCCCCCAGGGGAACCCATGGGATTGTCCAAGTCTTTGTTGGTCCTTCAACACCATTTGACTTTTTCCTCTGCCCAATCCTGCTTTTCCTCTCTTCCTTTCTCAGGTGCTGATTCCTAAGAAATGTTTTGCATTCTAAACTCCATCTTAACATCTGGAGAACCTAACCTGTGATACCATCTATAAATCAAGCTGGACTATTTTCCTTCTTAGTGAACAGGTCTAGGGAATGAGCCACAGGTAGAGATGAGGGAGGTTTGACCATGTGGCAAGATTAGCTGCATTGGAGTAAGAGCTTCCTGTTCATAAAACATATTCGTGCTTTCAAGACTTGTGTAAGCCAGATCCTCTAAGTGCCGCTTCCACCTCATGATGGATGTGCTTGACTTTATGGCTAGCCTTTTAAATGAAATGAGTTTACAGTGAATGGTTTAGATCATGCATTCATCCATCAACTCATGGTCAAGCAGTTAGTCCCAAGATTAACAGCTGACTATCTAAAAATGAGACTAGTAGCTTTCCATAAGGACTCTGCTTCACTTGTAAACCCTTTCAGACCTTTCCTGAAATTTTCTTTTGAGACTTGGCTCATGTTCCAGGTACTTCCAAATGTTGCAGACACTGTGAGCACATCCATCAGCATGTAACAGAAATGTGAGCTCACATTCCATTGTCTTAGTAAAGAAATGAGTTCAGATGTACATGGCAGACATCCACCAATAGGCTCTTCTTACTATTACATTTCAGAACCGTATGATAAACTTCACAATGGAGCAAAACACAGCTGATTAAGGATGTCCATGCTGGTGATGGTGGCATATCTAAGCCAATGTGGGGTAGAGGATGATTCTGGGAGTGATCCTTGGAGTCAGGGGCACCTGAGATGGGATTTGAGGAATGAGTCTGAATAGGGGGATGAAAAAAGGGAGCAAGGGCATTCCCAGCAAGGGCATTCCCTTTTGACAATGTCGTATTCTTTTTGGTTATCTCTCTTCACCACTTTTTTTTTTTTTTTTTTTGGTTTTGATTTACATTTGTGTTTGTTGCAATCTTCAACGTGTACAAAGTATAGTGAGGGAGGCACATTTACAGAACTGCAAATTTTGAAATCAGCCTTGTATCTCATCTAATTTCCAGGAACCCTAGCCTATATGGGAACAATGCAAACTGTATAGGTAGGGATTGTTTACTATTAGTGGAAGAAGCCCCAGAAAGGTGTCCAAGTGTCATAATAAATGTTTTTGTTCTCTTCTATCCCCCTGCATGGAGAGAAAATTTGTGGCAATATTTTTCAGATTTTACCCAGGAGAAAAATATTTTACAAAGGAGAAAAAGGAATTGGAAGAACCCCCCACATTGCCCTCTTTTAGTCCTTGGGAAAATGCTCTGGAAGGAGATTTATTTGTGTGTATACTAACTTATAGTATGTCACAGCACTTGAGAATGTAGACTGTAAGTTCATTGGCTCCATAGCATATTTATTATGAAACACTGAGCAAGTTACTCACCCTTTCTGAATTTCAGTTCCTTTGTCTATAAAACGGAGAGAATATGTCTCTAAATAATGATGTTATTGTAAGGATTAAGTAAGATCTGGCCTATAAAGTGCTCCGCAAGTTACTGGCATATGAAAGTTGCTCCAAAATTAGCTATTATTATTTAATTATTAAAATCACTTGAAATGTTGGTATGATAACCTACAAATATCAGAATGTTTAGATTAGTATGATATGATGTTGTATTCTTTTTAGTTCTCTCTCTCTTCAGCACTTTTTACCATGATCTTGATTCTCTCTTCTTTCCCATGGTACTACAGGATGGCTACATAACAACTTTCAAGTGCATGTTCATTATTATTGGGATAATAAAAAAATCTATTTTTTTTATGCCATCAAATCATCACAGTTATGTATGTATTTAACTCTGCTACTCCAGAATGAAAGTTAATCTTCATGGCAGAGAAGAACCATTAGCAAATTTATGAATTTGAATTCCAGTTAGTTTTATTGATAAAAATAATGATTGAATATTTAAGTAATTAATTTACATAAATATCAGGGATACCAGGCATATTTGTGATATTCTGCACTAAAAAGATAGGCATTTGTATTCTTTAACCCATACTCTCTGCATCTTACTGAGTATCAGGAAGCATGCTATATAAAAAATAGAAGACAAAGGCTTGTTTTCCAAAATGTGTTTTGTAAACTGCTAGCTGCTTGAACTTATTAATAGTTCTTATATGAAAATGGGTTACATGGTCAAAGGGGTTCAGAAAATAAAGGTTTGAACAAAGTTAAACAGGATTCCTTACTGTAAGGCCTCTCAGGAATTTTGTCATGTAGTTCTATATTGCAGATTTCTGAGATGGGCTACAGTGGTGCTGTCCAGTAGAAATATAACATGAGCCACATTTGTATTTTTAAATTTTCTAAAAAAGTAAAAAGAGAGAGGTGAAATTGATTTTAGTCATATATTTTACTTAGCCCAGTAAATCCCAGATGCCATCATTTTATCATATAATCAATATAAAATTATTGATGAGATATTGTGCATTCCTTTTTACCATAATAAGTACTGAAATCCAGTGTGTATTTTAAACTTACAGCACATTTCAATTTGGACTAGTTACATTTCAGTTGCTCAACTGCTATGTGTGCCAAATGGCTACCACATTTGACAGCGCAGGGCTGGCCTATGCAGTATTCCTTGAACTTGTTTTTTCCATGACTTTCTTTTCATTGGGCCATTTTAAGGGGTTATATTCCCTGGAGCATTTTCTGAGAAACACTGATTTATGGAGTAGACTAATGGAGATATCACCAGATGCAAGAGAAGAGATGGAAAATGCCATCCAGACATCAGATCTGAGCAAAGGTGAGGCCCCTGTGGTTATTAACCTAGCATCACAAAGACATCACACCTTGGTGGGCCCATTTATATGCAGAAGTGGACTGACATTTAACTGGGTCAACTGAAACATTAGCAAGAAGTATAAGGTGCCCACTGGTGCTCAGAGCCAGAGACTCAACAGTGTACCCGGTGGAGCCTTGCAGAGCAGACCCTGCTGCTCAAATAGAGGACCCTGGGAGCTCCTGGCTGTAGGACCGGTGATGGGTTCCTCTAAATTTAGTTATTTTCCCAGATGAGGGGAATCCTGGAAAAGCAGTGTTCAGCTCTTGGAACTCTTTATACATGAGTCTTTCCTGGATAGTTTAGGTGAAATCCAATAGATAAGTTATTGGAAAGGGATTCGGAGTTTTTTCATCCCAATCAAGCTTGGTTTGGATCCACAGGGATTTAATTTTTTCTATTGTGAAAGGTCATAGCCTCAGATGTTTCTTCCGCCTCAGTGACTGCCTTCTTGGCAATGAATTTTATTCTCCTGGCCTGAATAAGTTCATCGTTCACTTCCCCAAGCACCTAGTTTATTCATAGGGTGTTAGATCAAAGAGGATTCATGCACAGAGTTCAAAATAGGTTTCAACTTTCTGTTATTTCTGTCCTAAATAGGAATTACAAGAGAACCTTATTCACAGACCAGACCATAGCCTTTTTCTGCTAAAACAGATTAATTTAGCAACATAAAAAAAAAAATTCTTTTCACCACATTTGCTTAGAGGATCCTGAATTTAAACCCGAAGAGGAGAGGAAGGTGGGGCCAGGTAAGAAGAGATGTAATTTGTATAATTGCAGTGCTATGGATGGGAACAACAATATTGCCAAATTTAATTATTCCCTTCATCTCAACTTATTTCACTCTTGAAGATCAATATGCTTGTTCTCTTTGTAAGCAGCAATGATTTCTACAATATAAACACAAATTTAATCATGTGCTGCCATTCCAGTGTTTATAGACTCTGTCAAAGACATGGCCCATTATAATTATTTTCTCAATCATTTGCCACAAGAGAAACACTTCAGGCAACACTAAAACTTAACTTAATCACTAGAAACAATAAAGGTTCAACAAATTGATCTTATTAGATGGCCATTTAAAAAAAGTGTAAAGCTCATTTCCCAATACTTTCATCTTCTGCTAAATTTCAAATTGTGTTTACATGCTGAAATGAGCTATTGCTTTATTTTATATAAACCATAAATGCAATAGAGTCATGGAAAGTGTTAGGAAAACTGATTCCCAATGCAGCATATGCAAATTTCTAAACCATAAATCATGGGGGCGGGGGGCGGTAGTTTATTTCCTTCCACTCTAAAAACAAAATGTATTGTTAATACTCAAACTGAGTTATAAATGCAGATTACGGAAATAGCTAAAAATAAATAAAATGTAACTTCAGGATGCAGAACATTTATCAGAAACTTAGTGATTCAGATGACTTGTAAAACTCTTTCAGATCCAAGAGCTTTTTGAAATGAAATTAATGTAAATTAAACAAACATATGTAAGAAATCCATGACTTTCCAGCAGCCAGTATATGAACCAGTAATGCCACATAAATACCTGAAATCGCACATACATCTTGTGCTAGTTTGAATGTATTGTGTCCCCCAAATGCCATTATCTTTGATGTAGCCTTGTGGGGCAGACGTTTTGGTGCTGATTAGATTTGCTTGGAATGTGCCCCACCCAGCTGTGGGTGATGACTCTGATGAGATATTCCCATGGAGGCATGGCCCCAACCATTCAGGGTGGGCCTTGATCAGTGGAGCCATATAAATGAGCTCACTCAAAGAGAAGGAACTCAGTGCAGCTGAGTGACGTTTTGAAGAGGAGCAAGCTTGCTAGAGAGGAACGTCCTGGGAGAAAGCCATTTTGAAACCAGAACTTTGGAGCAGACGCCAGCCACGTGCCTACCCAGCTAACAGAGGTTTTCCAGACGCCATTGGCCATCCTCCAGTGAAGGTACCCGATTACTGGTGTGTTACCTTGGACACTTTATGGCCTTAAGAGTGTAACTGTGTAGCCAAATAAACCTCCTTTTTATAAAAGCCAATCCATCTCTGGTGTTCTGCATTCCACAGCATTAGTAAACTAGGACACATCTATTTTGTAATGAGATACTATAGCCCAAATATCTGGAAATTCAAATATTTATACACTGGTTAAAAAATAAAAACATGATAGTCATTCAATCATACAAGATCATGTTCGGGAATAATGCATTAATATAGAGAAATAATATGTGTGTGTATGTGTATGTGCTTGTGTATATGTGTGTACATGTGTGGGTTTGTTAGTATGTCTGTTTTAAATAAGTGTGAACTTCTATTTATATGTGTGTGTTTCAAACATGATTATGCTCTGTAAGTAAAATATACTTGCTTAATACATGACTTGCTTAAAGTGTTTTAAAGACAAAAGTAGGAATTATTAAACATCATCAAGCATTTTGTTCTAATTTTTTTGTTTCAAAATTGCTATTTAAGAATATATACAAATTCATGACAAAATCAGGTAAAATTCTATCAATTTCTTTTCAAAGACGTCAGGAGAGATTTCTGATTAAAATGATGTTAAAAGAAACTTCAGAGAGTACATTTTATTCTGTTATTTTTTTATTAGCTATTCAAAATCCACAAATTGTAGAGAACAATAAAACAAATACCCTGTAGCTACTTCCTCATAGGTTTTAGTAAAATGTTACCATTTTGCCATATTAGTTTCTTTTTAAAAGAGAAAATGTTACACATTTCCTAGAAAGCCCTATATATCCTTTTCCAAATCCATTTCCTTCTTTTCCTTCCTACAGGTAAGCACCACCCTGGAGTCTATGTCTCCTTCCCAGCCATGATTTTGTAGTTTTAATACTTAATCATGTTAAACATGTAACACATACTTGGCATGTTTTAAATTTTATTGAAATGACATCATATTGTATAGATCATTCCATGTTTTTCTATGTGTTCCAGTTTGCTAATGCTGCTGTTTTGCAAAACACCAGAAATGGACTGGGTTTTATAAAGGGGGTTTATTTGGTTTCACAGTTACAGTCTTAAGGCCACGAAGTGTCCAAGGAAAAACATCAACAAGTAGGGTACCTTCATTGGAGAAGGGCCATTGGCATCTGGAAAACTTCTGTTAGCTGGGAAGGCACGTGGCTGGCATCTGCTTGCTCCCAGGTTGTGTTTCAAAATGCTGTTCTCCAAAATGTCTCTGTGTCAGCTTCTTGGGGCAAACTCTGGGCTAGTTCCTCCAAAGCATCAGCAAAACTCTGCTTTCAATGCCCATCTTCAAAATGTCTCTTAAGTTGCAGCTTCTCTCCAAAATGTCACTCTTGGCTTTAGCTTTCAATGGCCATCTTCAAAGTGTCTGTCTCAGCTGCAGCTAGTGTCTGGGCCTGTGTGGCTCTTTTTAAAGTTCTCCTGATCCAATTAAAACTTAACCTCAATGGGTGGGGCAACACGTCCATGGAAATAACCCAATGAAAGTTCTCACCCACATTTGATTGACTCACATCTCCATGGAAACACTGAATCAATAGGTTCCAGCCTAATCAACACAAATATGTCTACCCCCACATGATTGAATTAAAGAACATGGCATTTTGGGGGACATAATACATCCAAACTGGCACACTATGTTTGCCTAAAATTATATTTTTTATTTTTATTTTTTTGTTATTTATTTATTTATTTTGATACCTCTAGTGGATTCACTTTAACTGCCATGTAGTATTCACTGTAAGAGTATGACACATTTCTCTATCCTTTCTCAAATTGATGGACATTTGTTATTGCCAAATGTTTTGCTCTTCTAATTGATCAAGCAAAAGTTATTTTTGTGCATGCTTTCTTGAGCACATGTGCAAGAAATATGCTGTGGAATGTGACTAGAGGTAGGATTGCTGAGTTTGTGGGATGAGCAACTTTGACTTTATTAGGTCACCAAATTGCATTCCAAAGGGTTTAACAATTTAAATTGTGGCATATGAAATTTTCTATTTTCCCACATCCTCCCTGAAATTGTTATTATCAGGTTTTTAGATTTTGTCAATACGATAGATGTGAAATAACTCATTTTTTTGTCGTTGTTTTAATTTGTAGTACTCTCCTGATTGCCAAAATGGTCGAGTCTTGTTTCAGACAAGTATTTGATATTCAAATTTTCTTTGTTATGAATTGCTCAAATCTTTTCTTACAGGGTTATGATATTTCTTGTTAATTTGTAGGTGCTCTTTATATTTTATCAAAGTTTAAAGCCTTTTGTGACATGAGCTCCAAATATTTTCCTAGTTCATCATTTGTCTTTATACTGGACTTAACAGCTTTTTTCCAACATTTTTTCCCATTAATTTTTGCTCTTTTTTTATAATTTCTTGCCATCTGTTTTCTTTTTGTTTACCCTATTAGCCTTTTTCCCTAGATGCTTAAGATGAATTCCTAATCCATTTATTTCCTGACTTTCCTTTGTTTTCCTTTAAATATTGCTTTTAAGGATTTGCTTTGGTTCCTAAGGCTTTCCTCTGGAGAAGATGATTCATCTAATGCAGCAATTTGAACAGTGGGAGTTCACAGGCTAAAGTATGTAACTTTTTTTTTAAAGAGAAGGGACCCCTTTGGATTCCTTGTAATCACATACCTAGTCTGTCAAGTGGTTGGTTGGGGCAGGGTTTGCAGATATAGTACAAATTTAATTATGCCTAAACTGGCATGCCCAGTAATTATGAACAATTGCTGTTTCCAATTAAGAAGCTTCAGCAACACTCCCTTTAGGTTGTCTTATAAAGAAAGAAGCTAGAATTCTGTTTAATAAGGAGATCAGTGAGCCCTAGTCAGTGGAACAACTTCTAGAAACATGACTTTGTATCTAGGGAATTATCCTTAGATAATATCAGCTTAATCCAGTAACCTCTAATTATGCCTCTCAGTACATGTTATTGTCTTTGGAGAGCAATCAGATAACTTTATCTGAAAACCTCCTATTTTTTGTGAAAAGCAAGAAACTGTTTTAAATATATTATATATATATAATTTCCATCTTAAAATGAATGATTTACTGGCAGGTAGTTGATACAAGCTGATTAGCTTATTCTATAGAGAAGAAACCAGGTTGCTTTATTGATCAAACTCGTTTTTACTCTGACTAAAAATAATGTTGAAACTTGAGGTTTAGCAATAAAACTATTTGCCTTATGTATTTAATATCTGCTTATTTGCCAGTAAGTTTTTAGGTGATTTTCTCTGGTAGTTCAAAAATACTTTAAGATTGAAAACCTTTACCCAATAGGCCATTAAAAATCTTCTCCACCTATTGGGCGCTATCTTTGCAGATTCATTCATTATTTATCTGTTCCATTCAGATTGGTTTACATTAATATGGTTTCCTGGGTTTTGAATCATTTTAATCTTTGGCATCATTTTCTATCTTGTGTTTCAGGAAATAAGAAAAAAAGAATGTAAAACTTTGTCTTTGCTATGAGCAGAAAAACATTTCCATTTTTTTTTAAGTCTATACTCATGGATAACTCAGAGACTAAATCTACCCACAGAACCTGCTGTGGAGAGAGCTGCTACACAGCGTGCCAGGGCACAAAAGAAACTTTCAGCAAATGATCACTTCATTACTTATACAGAACAAAGGGTCCAAAAGAGCAAAGGAAGAGATCCCCTTGTGGCAGGTGCCCTGGGGCGGCCAACCTGCTCCAGTCAGGATTGGTGGATGGCAGCTGCACCCTGCCACTGGGACTCCCTGCCTTGATTAGCATCTGGGACTGCTTCTTTCTGTTTCCAGGTTTAAGGGCTGGTTGGGCCTTTTCTTTGGACTTCTTAACGTCTCCCCCAGGTTGTGGAACAGGAGCAGACTGAAACATGGCCGCACGATAGAGGAGGCCATGCAGCAGAGCATCCCTGAATTCCCCTGCACCTCCATTCTGTGGGCCCCATACACAGTTTCTGAAGAAGCAACTGTGAATCTAAACCTACAATTCCTACATAAAGAAGTATTTTGTCTTTATCTTTCTCTCCTTTTTTTTTTCCTTTATTCCTTTTTTAAGAACCTAGATGGGTACAATTGGTCAATGATATTTGGAAATGTAGTTTCTAGAGTCAACCATAGAAATGATTGGCCAATTTTCCATCATTAGATGTCTTAATAATCCACCTTTTACTGCAAAAGTCCCAAGCTTTTTGCCCCTAAAAGGACTTGGAACAATGTAACTTGGAACATTTATACATGAATAATTTAGTGAGGGTTGACTTCAGTGGTGAGCTTATAATTAACAATTGACTTTCTGGATAAAAAAAAAAAAAGCCCCAAATTTTAGCATTTGCTGATTTCTGTAGTTTATATACTCCCCTCAGTGCTGATTTCAAGCTAACAATGTGACGTCACTCAATGCCGAGTTGGGAAGAGATTCACAGTAGCAAACCATTATCTAGTATTTTCACAATACAGATTCATTTCATGTAAATAACCTCAAGAGCATAGAAAATGTCATCAATTAAAGAAGTAATGAGTTTTAAGTATTTATTACCTATGTTTTTAATATAATTTGTCTAACTGTAGGCTTTTATAATTAAATTTTTAGTAATGGCTGTCTAACAAATGGCTCTCAAAATTACTGAAACTTAAGTTACTAACTGCCATGAGCCAGTAGGAGATGGCCCCAACACAACACTGATTGGATTTTTCTTCTGTCTCTTTGATTTTATGATGACTTTATAAACAGTTTCTGCCTGGACCATAATAATGGTGTTTCAGGGAAATTATTCCTTTAACTGGTAGATACCCAGTTTCCGATTTCTTTTGGAAAAATAGATATAAATAAATTATTTTTTTACTATCATTCCATTAATTTCCTCTACTCCTGGTCAACTTATATTTTCACTAAAAATTAATTAATTGTAGTACTTAGAAAAGGAAAATTTATATTCATGTTAAATCTTTGTTTGAAGCTAGCAAATTGCATCATAATTAAATAGCTAAGTTAAAATTAATAGCCTTTTTTAGAGTTACTAGAATGCTTTCATTATTCTATTTTGGATTCTGAAAGGCAAAACGATATACAGTTATCCCTTCCACATTGTGGCAGTTAGGGGCATGGCACCCCTGCGATCTGGAAAATCAGCATAAATTTTTTTTTACTTATTTTAACTTTAAAAAAGAAATTGTGGAAGGAGGCGGGGCAAGATGGCAGACTGGTGAGCTGTATGTTTTAGTTACTCCTCCAGGAAAGTAGGTAAAAAGCCAGGAACTGCGTGGACTGGACACCACAGAGCAATCTGTCTTTGGGCATACTTCATACAACACTCATGAAAACGTGGAACTGCTGAGATCAGCGAAATCTGTAAGTTTTTGCGGCCAGGGGACCCGCGCCCCTCCCTGCCAGGCTCAGTCCCGGGGGAGGAGGGGCTGTCAGCTCCGGGAAGGAGAAGGGAGAATTGCAGTGACTGCTCTTATCGGAAACTCATTCTACTGATTCAATCTCCAACCATAGATAGACTGAGACCAGACACCAGAGACTCTGAGAGCAGCCAGTCCAGCAGAGAGGAGACAGACATAGAAAAAAAACAACACGAAAAACTCCAAAATAAAAGCAGAGGATTTTTCGAGTTCTGGTGAACACAGAAAGGGAAAGGGCGGAGATCAGGCCTTGAGGCGCATATGCAAATCCCGAAGCAAAGCTGATCTCTCTGCCCTGTACACCTTTCCTTAATGGCCCTGGTTGCTTTGTCTATTAGCATCTCAATAACCCATTAGATCTCTGAGGAGGGCCGTTTTTTTTTTTTTTTTTTTTTTTTTAAATCCTTTTTGCTTTTTCTAAAACAATTACTCTAAGAAGCTCAATACAGAAAGCTTCAAAGAATTGAAATTTGGGCACGTCAAGTCAAGAGCAGAACTAAGAGAGCTCTGAGACAAAAGGCAATATTCCAGTGGCTGAGAAAATTCACTAAACAACACAACTTCCCAAGAAAAGGGGGGTGTCCGCTCACAGCCACCATCCTGGTGGACAGGAAACACTCCTGCCCATCGCCAGCCCCATAGCCCAGAGCTGCCCCAGACAACCCAGTGTGACGGAAGTGCTTCAAATAACAGGCACACACCACAAAACTGGGCGTGGACATTAGCCTTCCCTGCAACCTCAGCTGAATGTCCCAGAGCTGGGAAGGGGGAGCAGTGTGAATTAACAGAGCCCCATTCAGCCATCATTTGAGCAGACTGGGAGACTCCCAACACAGCCCAGCAGCCCAGAACTGCCCTGGGGGGACGGCACTCACCTGTGACATAGCACAGTCATCCCTCAACAGAGGACCCGGGGTACACAGCCTGGAAGAGGGGCCCACTTGCAAGTCTCAGGAGCCATACGCCAATACCAAAGACTTGGGGGTCAGTGGCAGAGACAAACTGTGGCAGGACTGAACTGAAGGATTAGACTATTGCAGCAGCTTTAAAACTCTAGGATCATCAGGGAGATTTGATTGTTAGGGCCACCCCCCCTCCCCGACTGCCCAGAAACACGCCCCACATACAGGGCAGGCAACACCAACTACACACGCAAGCTTGGTACACCAATTGGGCCCCACAAGACTCACTCCCCCACTCACCAAAAAGGCTAAGCAGGGGAGATCTGGCTTGTGGAGAACAGGTGGCTCGTGGATGCCATCTGCTGGTTAGTTAGAGAAAGTGTACTCCACGAAGCTGTAGATCTGATAAATTAGAGATAAGGACTTCAACTGGTCTACAAACCCTAAAAGAACCCTATCAAGTTCAGCAAATGCCACGAGGCCAAAAACAACAGAAAATTATAAAGCATATGAAAAAACCAGACGATATGGATAACCCAAGCCCAAGCACCCAAATCAAAAGACCAGAAGAGACACACCACCTAGAGCAGCTACTCAAAGAACTAAAGATGAACAATGAGACCCTAGTACGGGATATGAAGGAAATCAAGAAGACCCTAGAAGAGCATAAAGAAGACATTGCAAGACTAATTAAAAAAATGGATGATCTTATGGAAATTAAAGAAACTGTTGACCAAATTAAAAAGATTCTGGACAGTCATAGTACAAGACTAGAGGAAGTTGAACAACGAATCAGTGGCCTGGAAGATGACAGAATGGAAAATGAAAGCATAAAAGAAAGAATGGGGAAAAAAATTGAAAAACTCGAAATGGACCTCAGGGATATGATAGATAATATGAAACGTCCGAATATAAGACTCATTGGTGTCCCAGAAGGGGAAGAAAAGGGTAAAGGTCTAGGAAGAGTATTCAAAGAAATTGTTGGGGAAAACTTCCCAAATCTTCTAAACAACATAAATACACAAATCATAAATGCTCAGCGAACTCCAAATAGAATAAATCCAAAAAACCCACTCCGAGACATATACTGATCACACTGTCAAACACAGAAGAGAAGGAGCAAGTTCTGAAAGCAGCAAGAGAAAAGCAATTCACCACATACAAAGGAAACAGCATAAGACTAAGTAGCGACTACTCAGCAGCCACCATGGAGGCAAGAAGGCAGTGGCACGATATATTTAAAATTCTGAGTGAGAGGAATTTCCAGCCAAGAATACTTTATCCAGCAAAGCTCTCCTTCAAATTTGAGGGAGAGCTTAAATTTTTCACAGACAAACAAATGCTGAGAGAATTTGCTAACAAGAGACCTGCCCTACTGGAGATACTAAAGGGAGCCCTACAGACAGAGAAACAAAGACAGGACAGAGAGACCTGGAGAAAGGTTCAGTACTAAAGAGATTCGGTATGGGTACAATAAAGGATATTAATAGAGAGAGGGAAAAATATGGCAAACATAATCCAAAGGATAAGATGGCCGATTCAAGAAATGCCTTCACGGTTTTAACGTTGAATGTAAATGGATTAAACTCCCCAATTAAAAGATATAGATTCGCAGAATGGATCAAAAAAAATGAACCATCAATATGTTGCATACAAGAGACTCATCTTAGACACAGGGACACAAAGAAACTGAAAGTGAAAGGATGGAAAAAAATATTTCATGCAAGCTACAGCCAAAAGAAAGCAGGTGTAGCAATATTAATCTCAGATAAAATAGACTTCAAATGCAGGGATGTTTTGAGAGACAAAGAAGGCCACTACATACTAATAAAAGGGGCAATTCAGCAAGAAGAAATAACAATCGTAAATGTCTATGCACCCAATCAAGGTGCCACAAAATACATGAGAGAAACATTGGCAAAACTAAAGGAAGCAATTGATGTTTCCACAATAATTGTGGGAGACTTCAACACATCACTCTCTCCTATAGATAGATCAACCAGACAGAAGACCAATAAGGAAATTGAAAACCTAAACAATCTGATAAATGAATTAGATTTAACAGACATCTACAGGACATTACATCCCAAATCACCAGGATACACATACTTTTCTAGTGCTCACGGAACTTTCTCCAGAATAGATCATATGCTGGGACATAAAACAAGCCTCAATAAATTTAAAAAGATTGAAATTATTCAAAGCACATTCTCTGACCACAATGGAATACAATTAGAAGTCAATAACCATCAGAGACTTAGAAAATTCACAAATACCTGGAGGTTAAACAACACACTCCTAAACAATCAGTGGGTTAAAGAAGAAATAGCAAGAGAAATTGCTAAATATATAGAGACGAATGAAAATGAGAACACAACATACCAAAACCTATGGGATGCAGCAAAAGCAGTGCTAAGGGGGAAATTTATAGCACTAAACGCATATATTAAAAAGGAAGAAAGAGCCAAAATCAAAGAACTAATGGATCAACTGAAGAAGCTAGAAACTGAACAGCAAACCAATCCTAAACCAAGTACAAGAAAAGAAATAACAAGGATTAAAGCAGAAATAAATGACATAGAGAACAAAAAAACAATAGAAAGGATAAATATCACCAAAAGTTGGTTCTTTGAGAAGATCAACAAGATTGACAAGCCCCTAGCTAGACTGACAAAATCAAAAAGAGAGAAGACCCATATAAACAAAATAATGAATGAAAAAGGTAACATAACTGCAGATCCTGAAGAAATTAAAAAAATTATAAGAGGATATTATGAACAACTGTATGGCAACAAACTGGATAATGTAGAAGAAATGGACAATTTCCTGGAAACATATGAACAACCTAGACTGACCAGAGAAGAAATAGAAGACCTCAACCAACCCATCACAAGCAAAGAGATCCAATCAGTCATCAAAAATCTTCCCACAAATAAATGCCCAGGGCCAGATGGCTTCACAGGGGAATTCTACCAAACTTTCCAGAAAGAACTGACACCAATCTTACTCAAACTCTTTCAAAACATTGAAAAAAATGGAACACTACCTAACTCATTTTATGAAGCTAACATCAATCTAATACCAAAACCAGGCAAAGATGCTACAAAAAAGGAAAACTACCGGCCAATCTCCCTAATGAATATAGATGCAAAAATCCTCAACAAAATACTTGCAAATCGAATCCAAAGACACATTAAAAAAATCATACACCATGACCAAGTGGGGTTCATTCCAGGCATGCAAGGATGGTTCAACATAAGAAAAACAATCAATGTATTACAACACATTAAAAACTCGAAAGGGAAAAATCAATTGATCATCTCAATAGATGCTGAAAAAGCATTTGACAAAATCCAACATCCCTTTTTGATAAAAACACTTCAAAAGGTAGGAATTGAAGGAAACTTCCTCAACATGATAAAGAGCATATATGAAAAACCCACAGCCAGCATAGTACTCAATGGTGAGAGACTGAAAGCCTTCCCTCTAAGATCAGGAACAAGACAAGGATGCCCGCTGTCACCACTGTTATTCAACATTGTGCTGGAAGTGCTAGCCAGGGCAATCCGGCAAGACAAAGAAATAAAAGGCATCCAAATTGGAAAAGAAGAAGTAAAACTGTCATTGTTTGCAGATGATATGATCTTATATCTAGAAAACCCTGAGAAATCGACGATACACCTACTAGAGCTAATAAACAAATTTAGCAAAGTAGCAGGATACAAGATTAATGCACATAAGTCAGTAATGTTTCTATATGCTAGAAATGAACAAACTGAAGAGACACTCAAGAAAAAGATACCATTTTCAATAGCAACTAAAAAAATCAAGTACCTAGGAATAAACTTAACCAAAGATGTAAAAGACCTATACAAAGAAAACTACATAACTCTACTAAAAGAAATAGAAGGGGACCTTAAAAGATGGAAAAATATTCCATGTTCATGGATAGGAAGGCTAAATGTCATTAAGATGTCAATTCTACCCAAACTCATCTACAGATTCAATGCAATCCCAATCAAAATTCCAACAACCTACTTTGCAGACTTGGAAAAGCTAGTTATCAAATTTATTTGGAAAGGGAAGATGCCTCGAATTGCTAAAGACACTCTAAAAAAGAAAAACGAAGTGGGAGGACTTACACTCCCTGATTTTGAAGCTTATTATAAAGCCACAGTTGCCAAAACAGCATGGTACTGGCACAAAGATAGACATATAGATCAATGGAATCGAATTGAGAATTCAGAGATAGACCCTCAGATCTATGGCCGACTGATCTTTGATAAGGCCCCCCAAAGTCACCGAACTGAGCCATAATGGTCTTTTCAACAAATGGGGCTGGGAGAGTTGGATATCCATATCCAAAAGAATGAAAGAGGACCCCTACCTCACCCCCTACACAAAAATTAACTCAAAATGGACCAAAGATCTCAATATAAAAGAAAGTACCATAAAACTCCTAGAAGATAATGTAGGAAAACATCTTCAAGACCTTGTATTAGGAGGCCACTTCCTAGACTTTACACCCAAAGCACAAGCAACAAAGAGAAAATAGATAAATGGGAACTCCTCAAGCTTAGAAGTTTCTGCACCTCAAAGGAATTTCTCAAAAAGGTAAAGAGGCAGCCAACTCAATGGGAAAAAATTTTTGGAAACCATGTATCTGACAAAAGACTGATATCTTGCATATACAAAGAAATCCTACAACTCAATGACAATAGTACAGACAGCCCAATTATAAAATGGGCAAAAGATATGAAAAGACAGTTCTCTAAAGAGGAAATACAAATGGCCAAGAAACACATGAAAAAATGTTCAGCTTCACTAGCTATTAGAGAGATGCAAATTAAGACCACAATGAGATACCATCTAACACCGGTTAGAATGGCTGCCATTAAACAAACAGGAAACTACAAATGCTGGAGGGGATGTGGAGAAATTGGAACTCTTATTCATTGTTGGTGGGACTGTATAATGGTTCAGCCACTCTGGAAGTCAGTCTGGCAGTTCCTTAGAAAACTAGATATAGAGCTACCATTCGATCCAGCGATTGCACTTCTCGGTATATACCCGGAAGATCGGAAAGCAGTGACACGAACAGATATCTGCACGCCAATGTTCATAGCAGCATTATTCACAATTGCCAAGAGATGGAAACAACCCAAATGTCCTTCAACAGATGAGTGGATAAATAAAATGTGGTATATACACACGATGGAATACTACGCGGCAGTAAGAAGGAACGATCTGGTGAAACATATGACAACATGGATGAACCTTGAAGACATAATGCTGAGCGAAATAAGCCAGGCACAAAAAGAGAAATATTATATGCTACCACTAATGTGAACTTTGAAAAATGTAAAACAAATGGTTTATAATGTAGAATGTAGGGGAACTAGCAGTAGAGAGCAATTAAGGAAGGGGGAACAATAATCCAAGAAGAACAGATAAGCTATTTAACGTTCTGGGGATGCCCAGAAATGACTATGGTCTGTTAATTTCTGATGGATGTAGTAGGAACAAGTTCACTGAAATGTTGCTATATTATGTAACTTTCTTGGGGTAAAGTAGGAACATGTTGGAAGTTAAGCAGTTATCTTAGGTTAGTTGTCTTTTTCTTACTCCCTTGTTATGGTCTCTTTGAAATGTTCTTTTATAGTATGTTTGTTTTCTTTTTAACTTTTTTTTTCATACAGTTGATTTAAAAAAGAAGGGAAAGTTAAAAAAAAAAAAAAAAAAAAAAAAAAAAAAAAAAGGTAAAAAAAAAAAAAAAGATGTAGTGCCCCCTTGAGGAGCCTGTGGAGAATGCAGGGGTATTTGCCTACCCCACCTTCATGGTTGCTAACATGACCACAGACATAGGGGACTGGTGGTTTGATGGGTTGAGCCCTCTACCATAAGTTTTACCCTTGGGAAGACGGTTGCTGCAAAGGAGAGGCTAGGCCTCCCTGTATTTGTGCCTAAGAGTCTCCTCCTGAATGCCTCTTTGTTGCTCAGATGTGGCCCTCTCTCTCTGGCTAAGCCAATTTGAAAGGTGAAATCACTGCCCTCCCCCCTACGTGGGATCAGACACCCAGGGAAGTGAATCTCCCTGGCAACGTGGAATATGACTCCCGGGGAGGAATGTAGACCCGGCATCGTGGGATGGAGAACATCTTCTTGACCAAAAGGGGGATGTGAAAGGAAATGAAATAAGCTTCAGTGGCAGAGAGATTCCAAAACGAGCCGAGAGATCACTCTGGTGGGCACTCTTACGCACACTTTAGACAACCTTTTTTAGGTTCTAAAGAATTGGGGTAGCTGGTGGTGGATACCTGAAACTATTAAACTACAACCCAGAACCCATGAATCTCGAAGACAGTTGTATAAAAATGTAGCTTATGAGGGGTGACAGTGGGATTGGGAATGCCATAAGGACCAAACTCCACTTTGTCTAGTTTATGGATGGATGTGTAGAAAAGTAGGGAAAGCAAACAAACAGACAAAGGTACCCAGTGTTCTTTTTTACTTCAATTGCTCTTTTTCACTCTAATTATTATTCTTGTTATTTTTGTGTGTGTGCTAATGAAGGTGTCAGGGATTGATTTAGGTGATGAATGTACAACTATGTAATGGTACTGTAAACAATCGAAAGTACGATTTGTTTTGTATGACTGCGTGGTATGTGAATATATCTCAATAAAATGATGATTAAAAAAAAAAAAAAAAGAAATTGTGTATATTTATGTTGTTAAAAGAGAAAATATGTTGCTATTGTACAATTTATGAATGTTTTTATGCATTTCTTAATTTCTAAGCTTTTTCTGTGTTGTCTTCTGTCCTTTTTATGTCATCTGCAGCTTCTGTGAAAACTCCCTAAAAATTCCCATTTAATTTCCTATGCTGAGCTGCAATATATCAAAACCGTGTTGGAGAAAGTGGCGATGTGGACGGGATAATTGTAGTGTGGAGTCAGGGCTTAGAAATCAAACTGCCTTGTATCCAAATCCTGGCCCTGCTATTCAGTAGCCATGTGCACTTGAGCAATTTAGTTAATCTCAGTTAAAGACTCAATTTACCTTCTTTAAAGTGGGAATATTAACCCCCTAATTTAGAGGTTGTGTAAAGAAAAGTGAAAATGTATGTATGTGAGATATTTGATTGCAATTTTGACAATGCTGGATTGGCTTATATCTCTCTTGTTCTGGATTTAATTTTGCAATCATTTATTTTCAAAATGAAAAAGCAATATAAGCACATAGTCAAACAAGATAAAATAAAAAACATCTCCTTCCTGTCTTGCTCCAGAATCCAGTCTCCCTCAACAGTGGCACACACTCCTACCAATTTCGTCCAGTTATTTATTCTCTTACAGAAACAGTCAGTGTGCACCCATTCACATCTATGTATACAGTAATGTTCAGCACTTTACCTTTTCACCTAACAATACATCTTACATATTGTTCCATTAAAGTGCACATATTGCTACCTCATTATTTTGCCTGGCTATGTACAACTTCACTCTAGGGATGTGCCAAAATTCATTTTGACCACCATCCTATTGGTGAAAATTTAGTTTGCAGTATTTTTTCAAACATTACTACAGTAAACATCCTTGTGCACATATTGTAGTTCAGATGTATAGTAATAGCAATATAATAACTTCATTTAAGAGAAATTGTTGTGTCAAATGGTTACAGGCACTAAACATTTTGGTAAATAGCACAAAATTGAACTACTAAGAGACTGCGCCAATTTGTTTCCTCACTTCCCTAAATAGATGTGACTTTTCTTTTCTTGCTGAATAAAAATGTATCACTTTTTTGGGTACATAAGACTTACAGTAATGATTTGCTCCTCATCCGCTCCCTCAGTAACAGTCCACCCCTGACCTCCATCACAGAGCACTGCTACTAAGGTAATGTTTGGCTATGGGATGAGTACATCTGTATCATTTATTACTGGGTAGTGTAAGAAATATGAAGAAAAGCTGGAATTGACTTGTTTGCTTTTAGCAGCAAGTATAGGATTGTGGTTGGCCAGTAGTAGTTTCTGGAATGTATAGTCAGAAACTCCTGGGTTGAAACTCCCTGTTTCAAATTCCTGTTTTGTCTCTTTTTTTTAATGTGAACTCAGTGAAGATACTTTACCTGTCTAACCTTCCATTTCTTTATTCATGTCATGGAGCCTGGCTGAGATAATTTAATGATGTAATTCAGATTAAATGCTTAACACAGAGTCCAGCATACGGTAAGCACTCAGTAAATGTTTGGTATCGTTAGTAGGGCTTGTCCAGCTCTCACTGCAGGATCCATCAGCCCGAGGGCAGCTCTCAAACCGAAAGATGCAGGTGCTTGCCTTGGAGTGAGAGCACTCCCCGGCAGGGATACCTGAGAAGGGCTAGGGGGTCACGAGGAATGTGGGCAGAATGCTGACAGCGCCTGCTGCACCAGCATTCATTAAATTATTTCATTATCCTTAAAAACTGGCATGGATATCATTGGAAATGGCCTCACTGGACCCAGTAATTAGCTTCTAGGTTTAAATGGTAGATCATTCAGCCAAATGATCATTTTGTTCTGTATAATATAAAATAATGAGATTACTGAATTTTTTATTTTTTAGCTGATTACTTTAGCAAGTTCCAGACATTTTTGTGTAAGCATCTAAAGCAAAAGAAGTTTGTTACTGAAATTGATTACTTAAATTTATTCAGTAATATTTACTAGTGAAATCAGGATGTTAAACTACGTTCTCTGATGAAAAAGCCAATAGACTGGAAACTGGTTTATACTCTCCAGTATCAGGCACCCATACTTTCGCATTAAAGCTGATATATCATCTCTGCTATGGGGTTCATGCCAAACCAGGGGCCTCACAAATCCCACTTTTTAATTGGATTTTTTTTTCCTTTTTGTAACAAACAACTCTCTGTCTCTATATTAGGAGAAATGCTTCTTTCCTGCTGAGTGCTTAAAGTTCAACTTTCAAGAAAGGAGGCAGATTTATTCCAGCTTTTTAATTCCACATATTGGATTGGTTTCTTAGTATTTACTGAGCATTCAAAATGTGAAAGGTTCTGAAAACCAAGACCCCTTGCTTCTTGTCCTGGAGCTAATCATGAAATGAAAGGAGAACATTTGAATTAATTAGCTATTCATTTATATTTAAAGGGAGGGCAACTGTGTGTTGTTTCTCAGGGAAAATAAGTCCATGTATTTAACCTTACTGCCATAATAGCTCATATGGAAATTAGGCAGTCGCCCTGTGGTATGCCCAGCTTGGAGCTGTGCATCTTTCTGGTTGCTCCATCATGAAGTGCATAAAATATATACATTGTCAGGTTGCTCAGCAGATTATCAGAACCCAGGTCCTACTTATTGTTCTAGCTGCAGAGCCCCGTCTCCTTCTAGGCTTTTTAAAACATTTTGTGAACTGTTATTGTTTCCAATGATTTGGATGACAGTGAATATGGGGAGTAAGCCTAATATATTTACCAGGAGGAATCTGAGGTGGCTGTAAGGTGTTTCCTTGTGTGGGAGGCAGACTGAACTGCCGTTCCCTAACTTCTCTTAAATCCCCCTCTTGAGGCTCCTATGACCACAACCATAACCAAGAGAATATCTTTCATCAAAGCTGATGTTACTTACTTGAAAAAATAAATGCTTCAGAGTCCAAAGATCTTAACTCTGCAAAGGGACAGTTGCATTCCAAGAAGTGTTTGGTAATGCCTTTGAATTGGTGTAATATGATAGAAATATTTTAGGTTCGACTCTCTGCTACTTCCTGTCTATTCCATAGGGCTGTGCTGTTCTTCCTCTTAAAATCTAGGAGATGAAGTGTGAGAAATATCCTAGGGCAGCACCACACTAATGACCTGATTCAATTTTCCAAGTGGTTTTGTGAGGTAGTGGGAACAGGGATTGGGGAATGGAGTTCTTACTAAAAACTGAGTTCTCACCAAGTGGAAATACCTAGTGCATTTTCCACCATGGTTTTTTTTTTTTTTTTTTTTTGCATTTTACTTTCAATTTTACCACCTCTATGAACCCCTTCTTCCATGCCTACAAACATTTCAATTGACCTTCTAGCTAGTTTTTTTTTTTTTCTGTCCTTGTTTTCCTCTACCCATTTCTAGAATTAGTAGTCTACTCTCCCTTCTTTCACCTCATCCTTACCCCACCCACTTGCCCATTCCTCAGCCTGACCCTCTGTTCCCACCCCTCAACTCTCCAACATAGCAATAGGCAAATCCCACTGCCAGGGTTAGTCAGCTCGCTGATCTTTTAAACTCTCTGACCTGACAAGTCCCTAAATTTGATTTCTGTCCCTGCTTTCCACTGAAACTGCTCTTGCCTGAGATGCCAGTGAATTCATTTTCATTATGATTGATAAAAGACCTCTCTATTGATCTTGGCAGCATGGGGTGTGGTTGACCCGTCCTTCCTTCCTGAAGCACATTCTTCCCTTGTATTCTAAGACACAGACCTCTTCTGGTTTTCCTCTTACCTCTCTGGCAACAGTTTCCCAGCCTTCAGTGTAACCTCTTTTTCCTCTACTTCTTCCTTAAATATTGATATTCTTCAGGGGTTTTTCTTAGGACCTTTCCTGGTTTTCTCCTGGAAGTGTGTGCAATTAGCTCATCTTTTTCGAAGGTTCCAGTTTTCATTTATATGGTAATGCCTTCCAAGTTTGTATCTCCAGAATTGATCTCTCTCATACACATCAAACACATATTTAATTGCCTACTGGATATCTCCTCTTGGATATGATCTCAGATTTAGCATGATAAGACTAGGCACTGTCTTACCCCTCATCAAATGAAGTTAAACCACACACACATACACATACACATACACTATCTCTAGCTACACTTGTATTTCTTACTGAATAGCTCCACCAACCACCTGGTGGCCAAGAAGAAACTCAATATCATTCTTCACCACTTTACCATCCAAACCAGCCACCATGTTTTCTACCTCTACCTTTTGAGTCTTTTCACATTTCTCAGTCCACGTTGATAATATTCAAGACCACGTCTCCTGACTCACTGGCCTCTGTGTTTGTCTCTCCTCTCTATCCCTACATTGCTGCCAGAGGAATTTTTATAAAATTCAAATCTGATAGTTCCTCAACTTAAACACATCAGCCACCTTCTATGACTCTCTGGATAAAGTCCAAACTCCTTAATATGACTCTCAAGGCTCCAGTTAAATGGCCTTATCTTTCCTGACTTCTCTTTTACTCTTCTCCATCTTGTGCTTTCTGCTCTAGTGTACTTCATTCTCATGCTAAGCTTGACTTTCACACAGCATAGAAATGTTCTTACCAATTCCTCACCCCTAAACCCCTGCTCTTAGAGGTCACTTTCTGCTAGGCTCCTTCCCCAAACTCCAGTGCCTCTCCTGGAAGACATACCACCCTGCGCTTCTCCAAGCATTATCAACTTGCAGGGGACTCTCAGGTTTACCTGTCTATAGCCCTCACTGGACTGTAGGCTCTTTGATATCAGAGACCATCTACCTTGTCTATCTTTGTAACTCTGTTCTTCACACAGTGCCTGCCACATGCACGATGATCATCCACAATGATTTAATAAATAAATTATTCCTGATTCTGTGTCTCAGCTCTGGCCTACTTTATGTAATTTCACTGCCTGCTGAGCATCTATAAGTCAATCTCCAGCTAGTATCTTCAATTCAATATACCCCCAAACTCTACTCACTTACCTCTTGCACTTTAGACTCTTTTCTCTCCATGGCAATACTATTATTCCAAACCCTTGGACTCCAAACACTGGCATCATCTTTGACTCCTCTCTCTCCCTGCCAACCACATCCAATGAGTCATCAGATCTGTAGATTCTACTTTTACAAAGTCTCTCCAATCTTTCCTTTTTTATAAAAGTCCCACTTGCACATCCTAATATAAAGGATTCATTATATTTTGACTGGATGCCTAAAATAGATAGTCTCATGGGTTTCAATCTCCAGCCTTCTTCCAATACATCCCACTATTAGATTAATTTCTGTGAAGTACATTTCCAATTATATCACTTCCTTGTTCAAAATTATCAAAGATTCCCTAGTCCCTATTTAGTTTAACAACCAATACTCAGCCTGGCTTTTAAGATCTTCATAATACAGCCCCAATTTCATTGCCCATCCTTATTTCTTAGAGGTTTCCTATTAGAATGTGATGCTTCAGTCAAACCACACTGTTCCACCAGCAAATTCTATCCTCTCTCACTTTGGAATGTTTGTTCACCCTCTCCTCCATTAGTGGAAGTGAGCATTTCTTCATATGTTGAAATCTGCCCCTCCCACACATCAAAGTTTATTGTAGGGACCACTTCCATCATAAAGCCTTCCCAGATTTCACTTGATGAATGAGATTATCAAGCTTTTAAGCCCCCAGAATTATTTGCTCCTCTCATATGGCGCTCATCAGTACCATATTTGTTCTTTATTACAATCACATGACCCTAATACTCTTTTACTCTTTCTGAAAATTCATTGAGTTAGGAATGATATCTTGCTTATTTTTGCTATCAATCCACACCTGCCAGACACAACTCCTCTTTTATATGGTGTACAAATATATACATTTTAAATGGAGAATACCAGAATACACTTTGTTCCTCCATGAAGAAAAAAGTAAAGAAACATCCATCTCCCTACTCTCTTCGGTGCATATATTCATTCAGGAAACATACAATAACATGTGTGGAAACACATGCTTGTATATTCCCTTAGGATCTAAGGCATGTCTCACTCCTTCAACTGTGAAACCCTTTGTTTAACTAATCAAGACTAGGGGCATTCTAGGTCAGCTCCTTTCTCTCCTGAATATTTGAGCCTTCACTTTCCTAGAGGAGGAAACCCCCTTTTTGGAGCTGTACACCTATCGAAGGTGGTCTGCCTTGGAAATATCTGCATCTCTATGTCTCCCAAGGGATTTGGACAGACCAGCAGCCCCAAGGCAACATCAGAGAGCCCTGCCCTTCCCAGGTAGGATTTGCGTCCACATTCCCAGGTTGAGTTGCCAGCCCCTCTGGGACTTGGGAACTGGGGGGTTGTTCTGAGCCTAAACAAAAGGGACTTCATGACTGACTAGTTCCCCCGGGAGAACAAATACGGACATGCTAATGCTCACCAGGGCACGGTTGCAAGCTGAAAAGGTCTGGGTATATTCATCCTCTTCCTGTTTAGAGAAATGGGGAGCCCAGCTGGGACACTTCCTGGGTTCACAAGAAACAGATAAAATTTTGGCAAGTCATTGGGAGACCTAGCAACAGGATCCACTTTCCCCACCCCTTTTCCCATACATTTGAAATTCAGGTTGCCTCAAAGCAGCATGAAATCCCTGGGAACTTCTTGTGCTCTTTCAACAAATCAGCTCAATAAAGAGAGATAATTCAGTCTCCTTTGCCCATGGAAAGTCAGAGCCAACTCTGGCTACCGGCAGTCTTGGCTTCACAAAAGGACAGTTTATCCCAGGTCCCTCCCAGCTCCAGTCAGTCTCCCTGATGCTTCAAGTGGTTTCAGAGAGCGGGTGCGTACTCTGTTTAATCATCACTGTTTCTGTGGAAATAGCTTTCTGATGATCTGTATATGGAAATGCACCTTTTAACAAATGGACACCTTCTATAATTGCCAAATAGAACAGCCCTATGTAAATGAGAGTACTCTTCTTTTACATTTAGTAAACTTTTTTGCAAATGCAGCAGATCAGCTCTGGCCAATTATGAACCGGTCCTGCTAACTCTCAGCAATTTAATCTGGGAACTGCTTACTTTCTTTGCTTCAGCAGAAAGATTTATAAGTTGAACACACACACACATACACACCCACTTTTTTTTGTTTGTTTTAAGAAAATATGTCTAATGACTCTTTGTGTCAGTCTGTAAACCAGTCCTGAGTTTGCCTGGACCAAGAGTGGCTGATGACAAAATGAGACATGGAGACACATTGCTTGATGGATGAGAGAAGCCACCCAGCCATGATATCTCATTTTTCTCAGAAGGTGGAGTGGCTGCACCTTTGCTTAGAGGATATAAATCATAAGGTCAGAGGTCAGAGGTCATTAGTCTATAAAGCTTTATGATATGCAGCTGACAGTTATTTCTCCTGGATGGAGAAGCAGGAGAGAAAAAACTGTTCTTGCTGTCTATTGCATGTTCACTCTCTCTGAGTTTATTTTTCTTGTTGTTGCATTCAGTCCCAAAACATTGCTTGCTCAGCATTTCTATTATTTATTCTCCATTTCTTATTCCTTTTTGCAGTTGTTTGCTTTAGGCTCCTATTTACCTTTTCACAGTCATGTTATTACAGTTTCATTTGTTTCAGCCAGCTCTTTATCCTTCTTCAGCAACTTGTGTTAGTTGTACCTTGCTTACTGAGAAATTTCTGTCTTCTTGAAGAAATGTTGAATTAAGCCATAGAGATAAACCCTTTTTATTCCTATAATGTTTTCTATTATGATTTTTTTTAATCCCACATTTTATTTTTGGTTTTTCTACATTTTATTTTGGTTTTAGATAGAGGGACATAGACTGAAAGGGAACAAAAGCAACACTATCTTTTTTTCACATTTATTTCCAATTTATTGCTTTCTAATTTATTCAGAAATGTAACAAGTTTACATAAAAATTAGGTTAAAAAACCCTTATAAATTTCTCAGCAAATGTAACAACAAAATGTACCTCAGTGCATACATACATACGATTGATTTGGAAGGACATATTTCTGAGTATTAATAGAAACATGCTCATTTCAGCTGCTTAAACAATAGAAAGAATAGAAATGAAGTAAATAGGAGAAGAGCAGAATTTAGCAGACCTCCATCACACAGCCAAAAAAAAAAAAAAAAATGGTCTGGAATGTGGTAAAAGTTGCTCAGAGGCAGAGAGAATGTTGCAGAATGAATCTGTGGCAAGTCATATGCCCCTTCCACATGCATCTCACCCATCACAACTGCCATTTGACTGCTCTGACTGAGTCTCAGATGGCTTGCAAGTTTCTTGGAGGCAGCCCTGTGTCTTGTGTGGAGCTCTATCTCTACACAGCAGCACAATTCTTGACACACGAGTGCTCATTAGATGCGTGCGTAGTGAGTTCAATGCCTGGATGAATCATCAAAGGCTTATGAAAATAGGGCTCAAGTTGTGTTCCTCTGTGCATGTATCTGTTGTCCTCTATCAGACAGTTGGCCGTGTTATTCTTTGTAGTTCTTCAAGTGCACTGTGCTTTTTCACACACTGTTCTGACTGGAGCAGTGTCCTCTCTTTACCCTCCTTCACCTATTGATTATTTTTAGCTTAGATAACCCTTCTCTGGGAGTTGGATAAAGTCCTACTGCAAAGCACACATTCCACTCTATTTGAATTGCATGTTTGACTTGCCTGTACTTCTTGCTAGAATAAAAGCTCCCTGAGGATATAAAGAATATCTTACATATCTCTATATTCCCACTATTTACCCAAATCATGCGACAGAGTGGACATCTTTGCTGAATAATAATAATAATAATAATAATAATAATAACAATAATAATAAATGAGCGACAACAACAAAAAGCAATGGAAAAGCAGATACTGGTTAGAAGGGATGTACTATTGGCAAGAGCTGACCTGCCCACCTTGATAGTGCAGAGCAGAATCCTATCAGAAAATTCCATTGATTTTGATTCTGCTGCTACCCTATATGGCCCATCTGAATGGATATATCTGCTGTTCTGGGAGAATGAAGACAGGTAATGAGGTTGGTTAGGTTAGGGTGTTAAGTTGGGGTACAAATGACTAGAAGGTCCATGACAAGTTGTATGCATGGGTACTATCCTTGCCTAAAGGAAAGACCCATGTGGGTTATCCCCCACTATCTGCTGGACTTTATTCCCCACTCCTCTCTAATATGTGCCTTCTTCTCTGGTTAGGTCTGTATTTGTATTGACGTCATGAAAATACCTTATTAATTTCTATTCCACCAGCTTTTCGCAGTGTCCCTCTTTTTTGTTTTCACTTTTTCTCTTATTCCATGTATGAAATCTGACTCAACTTTCAAGGATCAATTCAAATTGCATTGCGTCTAAACTGATCCAAGACTTCCAGACTAATCTAAGCCTAATGGCTCAGAACATCTGCATTATTGTTGCCTACATTGCACAGCCAAATAGGACACAATTATGAAGAATAGTTGATTTATTGTCCACTGCTTTATCCACCCAATGTGTCTCCTAACCCAACTATAAATGCCTCAGGGAAGGGATTACATTTTAGACTTTTTGTATTCCTTCAAAGCATATGGACTGACAGTATGCTATTTACTCAATAAAAAATTGCTGATTAAGAAAAATGGGTTTACAGATAACTTTAAAATATATATATTTACGAAATAACATAGGCCTCAGACAGCTTTCTGACTGCCCTTCCCAAATTGTTACCTGGGCTATAAAATTTGGGGCATCCAGATTTTACAGTTCTATGTGGAAATAGGTATGTAGGTATATATATATAGGTTTGGTTATAGATACAAATGTAGAGACATAGAAATAGATATTTCACTGTTACATTGAAACTTTATATTCAAGAAATTCTTATATTTGCAATCTTCTTTCCCCTTATTCCTTTCTAAGAGGGGATGATAAACAGTTGTTTACTGCCCTTTGAGTGATACACTGCCACAAATACTACTTCTGATTTTCTCCTTTCTAGGCTAAACAACCTTAGCCCCTTTAGAAATTTAAATGCCATGAACAGCTGCTCAATAATATTACTTGGTAGTTGGGCATAATTTATAGTGATTATTTATGGAAGCAGATGAAAATAGAAGCATTATGTCTTTTTAAAGCTTTTCTTTCACATATGGTATCCTTTACAAGCAGTAAGGATTTGAATGAATGGATAGATGAATGCAGCCTAATATTCTCATTTCAGTCTCATCTAAAAAGGGGGTGGCATAGGAAATCTTGGAATGGAATTGAAAATGCACAAGATGCTATTTTAATATTAAGTCAGTCCTTTCGTATGCCAGATGGTGTTGGAGGAAAGCCTTTGTTTTCCATGATGATGGCCCTCTCTTCTTGATTTAGTCAACCAGGCACATTTTCTCTCTTCTCAGCAGTTACAGACACAGGGCCTTCTTTCATACACTTCTTAGATACAGTAGCTTGTTTGGCATTTCCAGGCACTGTATGCCCTTCCAGTGGTCTCTGGGAGAGGAAACCATGCTACTTGATCTATTAGAATCTTCAAGGATTTGAATAAGCATGTGTGCTACTGTAACACTCTGTAATAGCACTTACCATGTTAACATGCCATTTATCTATTTTTATGTCTGCCTGAAACCCATGCTGTGCACATCTGGTTCCCAGGAGTCCTTTCTGATTTATCTTTCTATTCCAGAACCTAGAATGCTGCCTGACACACAGTGGATGTCCAATAAACATTTCTTGAATTCATGCACAAGTGAAGATCAGAAAATTGAAACCTACCCAGACACTTAAAAAAAAGTCTTTATATTTCCTGAAGTTAAATGATACAGAAGGAACATTTACTATAGATGCCTATGCTGCATCTGGAAGAGTGCAAATGTTACCTCAATTAAGCATTTCCAGAACTCATGAGCTATTCTCTTATTTGCTGCCATTTGTTGGTTATTTACCTGTGTGATATACTCTATACCCTGTCTTTTAAAGTATTTACCCATTTAATATTTTTAATAATCTTTTGAAGCAGGTATGGTTCTCATTTTTAAAGTAGAGAAGTTGAGGCCCAACAAGAGTATAACTTGGATTTGAGCCCAGATCTAACTCCAAAATCCAAACGTTTTCTACTTTACCCTCATGACTAGAAGAAAAAGTGGTTGTGATAAATGAGTCATTTATGTGACTCTACTTCTTTGATTTTGTTTTTTTTTCCTCTAAGACCTGTGTTTCAGTTTGCTAAAGCTGCCAGAATGCAATATATCAGAAATAGGTTGGCTTTTTCAAAGAGAATTTATTAGGTTACAAATTTACATTTCTAAAGCCATGAAAATGCCCAAATTAAGGCATCAAGAGAAAGATACCTTCTCTGAGGAAAGGCTGCTGGCATCCAGGTTCCTCTGTCACATGGAAAGGCGCATGGCGGCATCTGCTGGCCCTTCTCTTCTGGTTCTGGTTTCAATATGGCTCTCTCTCTCCAAAAATGCTCTGGGTGTTTCTCTCTTAGCTTCTCTGAGCTCTCTGAGTTTCTTCTGTCTTATCCTCTCATAGAGGACTCCAGCAAGAGGATTAAGACCCACCTTGAATGGGTGGGGTCACATCTCCATGGGAACAACCTAACCAAAAGATTCCACCCACAACAGGTCTGTCCCCACAGGAATGAATCAAAGAACATGGCCTTTTGTGATGTACATAACAGCTCCAAACCAGCAACCTATATCAACCACCTTCTCCTGGTGTATCTTGCATTTAACACAAGTCTAGACAGAAGACCATATTATTCACTGCTAAATACAGAGAAAACTTATTGGCCATCCTGTAGGCAGCTGGTCCTATGTTAAGCCTTCAAATGTACACCTTTGGCTAGCAATTCTTGTTCTAGTTAATTGTAGCCAGATACTTAAACTTATAATTCTATAACTATTTTAGGATAAGGACCTGCTTTGTCAGCTTTTTGCAGAAGGGGTCTGTGGGTCTGGCAATTGTTCAGAATTTCATGACTGATCATGTTTCATATAGACAATGCTCCCCAAAGTAAGCATCAGATCCTCATAAATAGAATCATTTTAAGCACAGTTAAACAGCATCAAATTCTAATAAGACCTACTGGGTTTATTTAGGGAGCCATTATGGACTTGTTCCAATATACTGTTACATCCAAAATGCCAATACAATGATAGATGTAACTAAAAATGTGTCTGTGTGAGTGTGTGTGTGTGTGCACATGTGTGGGGTGGGGTGTTTGAAGAGGGGTATATGGGAGAAGAGTGGTAGACTGAAAACATTGTTTTAATTTTGTTTTTGTACCATAAAAGGCAAGTCTTGGTTCTGCCCCTCAAGCAAGACATGAAAGCAGAGAAGGGGAAGTAACTGAATAAACAAAAGAGAAAGAGGTTGCCATGCCGATAAAACTAGGTCCTGAGATGGAAAGAACATTAGAGGCCAACTAATACACTTCCCTATGGAGAATGCCATTTCCATTGTCATCAGTAAGACTAAACTATCCTCAAAAGACCAGTTTAGGAGATTATCATTCTTCATTTGCAAAGATGAAGGCTAAAATCATTAACTTGGGAAGGGAATGGGTAGGAAAAACATGAATGCTTTCACCTAACATCAGAATATAGACCTAAAGGCACTTATTAAACCCCAGAGATGGGTGTGTGCTCATGGCACTTAGCTTGGAAGGAGGGAACACAAAGTAGACTTCTTTTCATGAGACCTGGGTTCTGGTCTGGGATCCATCATTGGTTAGTTGTGTAGCTCTGGGCTATATACATGACTTATCTGTACAGCGAAGGCTTAAATGTTCCTAAGTTCTCTCCCAGCAGTACGTTACATGATCCCAAAGAAAATATTAACTTCTTACCATGGATTAACTGTAGTACAAGTCACCCTTAAGTAGTATTGACTTAAAATAAAAATAGGTTTCAGGGACATGGATCGCAGACTTTCTGTTATGTTCCCATTTACTGAAAATGATGCCATCCTCATCTCCGCCCTATAGCCTTGCTCCCCATCTACTTTTCGGGTCCTACAGTTTTCTGTATAAGATCAATTTGCTTCTTCAGGTCCCTCCCACAGACCTCCAGCTGGGTTAGAGGGGTGTTACCATGCACAAGGAGATACCAGAGCTACCACCTATCTTGTGCACAGGTTGTGCACTCCATAAGGGCACCCAACCAAAGGAGTAAGTGGGGGCTGCCAGTGGTATGCCTTGCTGCGGGGTGCATCCACCTAAAAGAAGGCACACTTTTTCTTAATTCACTTTAAGGTATAGTGTTGATTGGGGTGTCTCAGGAGATGAAATTCACCCATTTGATTCATGCTCTGAAAAGGACTGAACTATGCCAATATTTATGAACACCTGTTCCCTGAACCCTAATACATCATATCACAAAACTAATTACAAAGGACTATTTCTTTGGGGCTAAAAAGGGGATGTTATATATCAATTCCACTTAAAGGGCAAAACATTCCAGGCAGTTCAAATTAAACTTTTCTATCAGCCTATTTTGTTGGAGTAAGAGTAAATTAGCATGAGGAGACATATTTTTTAACAAAATTTATTGGACAAAACTTCCTCAGGGCTAACTTGTACTAAATCCTTGCTGAAAGATCTTAAAGGAATAAAACAAATTTCATGTACTGCACTAGGTCTTAGCATGCATAGTACAGTCAAAACAGATTCATACACTTTCTGTAGGAGGGAAAATCTCTTTGAAGCACTTGGTGTCCCTTCTCCCCCATAAGGAATTCTGTAAATGTTTCTGCAGGGGCTCAGCAACCTATTTGTTGTCTGGTGTGCCAATATAGCTGCCCTAGAATTTCACGGAAAATGTAAATTGTCCAAGATCCCTTCCAAATCAAATCAGACTGAAAATGGCTCACATAGCTCTCTCTTCAACCATAAGATGTTCCCATTAGTGCCAATTAATGCTAAGACCCTGGCAGTTCTGTATGCATGATTCATTAATGAGGAGCCTTGTTTACAGCCAAGAAAGCAATGCAATGGAGCGGCTGCAATCACTTTTTGCCTTCTCCACATGGATCTATATCTTGCTAACTGTTGACCTCTCACCTGGACAGGCTTTCCTCCTTCTGGCCTAAGGCTGAAACAGTGGGCAATGGTGACACCAGTGGTGATATCCCACCAAACATCCCAGCTGCCATGCTTACTTAAGACTAAATGTAACTGTGACCTTAACTCTCCCTTCTCAAATGAAATTTCTAATTCAATTAAAGATAGTACAGAGCAGTGGAGATCTCGATTACTCTGGGGTACGTTCTTTTCTACCACTTCACCCGCACCCTCTAAATCTTTAGAAGATCTGCAAGTCTTATTACTAATACGACTCCAATAATCAAACTGTCTCTACAAATTTACATCTCTACTCCATGTCAGAGATGCTGGTTTTTATAATCTATGTATACAAATATTTAATGTTGTCTGAATATTTTATTATTTTGACTCCAGATTACATAGTGATCATTGAAATTCTAATAGCCAAGGTAATTTATTTCCATTCTCTGCTTCTTCTTCCCTGTTCTCCAAAACAGAAGTATAAACAAGAAGTGCCAGAGAGTGCTGGGTGTCACCTGTCTACCACTTCTGCCATAGACAGAAGAGTAGCAGCATCAGATTCTAAACAAATATCTCTGGGTTTTAATTTTAATTAATTTCAAGAGCGAGTTGGGCTGAAATATACTTTTATACTTTCTACAAACAATAATGTAAGTAACACAGAAGAGAAAATGTTATGCTACTTAGGAGAACTGTTTTGTTTTTCAAGCACCATTAAGCCTTTTAGAAGTAGTACATTCAATTCAATATCCCAGCTGAGCCATTAAGGAGCATGTGACCTTGGACAAGTCCCCAAACCTCTATAAGCCTCAGTCTGCTCATCTACAAAATGAGAACATTGGATTAGATTTTCTCTATAGATCCTAATAGCTCTAGCGGGCTACTCTTCTCTGTGTTGATTGCAAATTACTGTTATCTGGGTGATAAAAACCAGTGGCCCGAAACACTCTTGGAATGAATGTTAGGTGTTTCCAGCTTCTTTCTCCTGGTTAAAGATGGAAGCAGCAATTATTACCTGAGGCCTTGGGGGCTACTTGCTTGTACTCTGGCTTTCTGAAAAGTTGAGATGCATTAATTAATTGGTTTTCTTCTGGGCCTAAAAGCTGGTTCTTTGGGGATTTTATATTTTCCTGGTGAGGTTGAGCAGTGGCTAGATACTCATAAATACTTAAACAAAAGAACACAGTTCTGCTCCCCAGTGTGGGGTAGGATGAGAGTATTCCAACTAGAACAAATTTCAGCCCTACTTAAACCTCTGGTATTTTTTTTTTTTTTAGGGATAGAGAGATTAAAAATTACCCAGGCAAATTATGCATTTCTGTTATGTTTCAAAAATCTGAGGCAAAATTTTATGTATTTCACAGGGTCAGGATGATGCCAAGTAAACTGCATTAACTGTTCTGATATTTATTATTAACCATCAGCTCCCAACATGGCCAGGGTTATCCGTGAAGCTATAAGCTCTATATTTGTGGCTCGCCATTTATTTTAAATGAATACCTGGAAGAATTCAGTGACTATAATGTCATTTATTTTGTATGTCTATGTAGCCAGATGAAGAAAACATTAATAATACCAGTTTGTTCTTTTCAGAGCAAAGCAAAAGCCTGCAGACTGTACAGACAGGAATTTCACAGGAATAACTGTGTTCTTATAAACCCCATATTGCAAAGGATGATAGGACTTTGGCTTCTTTCCCTCAATGGCCATATCTGTGAAATAAGTGCTATAATTTCATTTCTTGTAGAAACTATTCAGATAACCCTTCACACAGAATTATAGCTTCTATTAAAAATGTGTATTCTTTCCCAAAGCCATTTTCCTCTCTTGTTTTAATATGAAACAATTGAGAGTTATATCAGCGCATTGGGAAAGAATTATTATCCTTGTCAAGCTCCTTAGGGGGCCTGATTAATATAAGAACTGCTTTCTCCTAACTAATGACAGTACAGGCGGCAGGAGCCTTCTCCAAATAATTGTGTAATTCAAGTCTTTTGTATTTGGGATGTTTTTGACAGACTGGTCAATAGCTTCTGCTGAAGAAAAGTACTCCTCTCAATTTCAATCACAAGGGAACCTCTAAGGAAATTCTCAGATCCAATAATTAGACTGGACTTTAAACATCAGGCTCACCTGGGGCACTCTTGCTTCCATAGAGATGTTGAATTTGAAAGAGGAGGCTATACCGGAGAGTGGAGTATGAATGACAGTCAGAGGTCATGTAGTGTAGGACAAAGACAACCAGGTAAAAACCTTACTTTCTACTATTATATGACAAGGCAAGCAATAATAAAAGCTATTATGTATTGAACACTTATTGTGTGTCAGGTAACCTTCCAAGTGCTTTACATGTATTAACTAATTTATTCCACACATCAACTTTGTATGGTGGTTACTATTATTTTCATGTTGAGTTTATAGATGAGGAAACCAAGGCATGGAAAAGACAGGTAATTGCTCAATGTACACAGGTATCAAGAGGCAAAGCTAGACTTTGAAATCGAGTGGTTCGGCTTCATAAACTGATCTCCTCATCGTTATCCTGTGGGATATGTGCCCAATGTTGAAGATGAACAACCTACAAAACGGTATTAAAAGACAACAGGGATGAGTTATAATTCCACAATCTAGAAAACAGCCACTTGTAATCTTTTGGTGTATTTTAAGGTATTCTATTTTCTATTTTTATTTGAATTTACAATTTTATATGATTGCATTAATAGAGCTATGATATGTATTGTTTTGTTTGCATTTTTCTATGTCATTTTTAAATGTGATTTGTGAAGGCTGCTAACATTTGGGTAATCTATAACTTCATTCTTTCATTCCAATATTGCAGACTTGGCTTGGAAGTCTCCTCTGGCAAGAAAGGGCAGAAAAAAATTCAGAAAATGCTGCGAGGGACATGGAGGTAATGAATACAAATTTTATCCTGTTGTTTCTCGATGGTTTCAATTTTATAAATCCCTTTCTTCGATAGATATTTGATTCTGTTTGTGATTGTGTCAAAATGACTAGTGATAGATTTGGTGCCACAGAGCATTTTAGGTGTCTTGAATTTAGCCATTTCCCCTTTAAACAGCTCAAAGAAATTTGCACTGAGGAAAACAAGTCTTGATAAACCCTCAAGACACATATCTTGAAGTTGTTCAGTCAGAGACCCAGGCCCTATTTCTTTAAGTCACTTAACCCAGGCTATTTAGTAACAAGAGTGCAAGCTTGTGGCGGGAGCTTAGCAGAAGCAGGGTGGCTTCACAGTCCTCTGAGCAGTGTTCAGCATTCTGCACTCCTCAGAACTGCTGGACAATGGAGCGTTCCATGACTGTGCACTCTTAGGTGCTTCCACAGTGCAGCTCAGAGCAATGACAACCCCGAGAATAGCCTCCTGATGGTCCTATCTTTCCACTGCAGAGTAGTGTCTTGAAACCAGCTTTTCTGATGCCCATTTTTTACTTTTTCCAGTAAATAGGCTTAGACAATTTTAGAATATTCTGGGATTTGAATATTTATAAAATACTAATTACATGTCTAGTACTGTACTATGGGGTAGTGGGAGAAGGATCCAAAATAATATTGACAATTAGTTGAGCTTATGTTTTTTCCTGAAGGGGTCCAAATTCCTCAGTCTCTGAGATGTGTGATCTCATCACATCACCATGCTGGGTACTCCTCAGGCCTTCTGGAAAATAAGGCCCACTTAAAATTGGGAGTATCATTTAAAAAACTGACACAACCTTTGATGGCAGAGCTTTGATGAAAAACTCAAAAAGAAAAAAAAGGCATGCTATAATTTTTAAATACAGATGTTTGCCTCCAGAGAGACACAATCAAGCATGTTTGCCTGCGCACGCACATACACACACACTCACATAAACATTCCTTCAAACCATGCCTTTGTTTACCCATTGAAGAGTTCAATCACTTTCAGTACTGAGAAATCTTTTCTTATAGCTGATCTTAATCTCAAATGCAGCAGTTTATCTATTTCTTCTTTTTAAGTCCTCAGTAAAATGAGCGAACAGCTGGTACCAATCCTTTTTATGTCAATTTTTCACACACTGGGAGACTTAAAATGGCAAGATAGGTCATGCCTGCAGATAATAATAGCAGACTTGAATTTCACATAACCTTGATTCTTTTAGCTCCCTACACATGGGAAGGAGATGGTAGGCAATAACTAGTGTTTGGCAGGATTCCATATACTGCCCATAATCTTACTTTTTTGGCTCAAATTTGTCATCATCATATTTTCACTACTTCTTTAGTAAAATATCTAGGGAAAATACATAGAAAGAAATCAACAAATTCCTTTTGATCACAATTGGAGAAAACTAGAAAGAGATACAACCAAATCCCTCTGACTCTTCTGTGTTTTATTAAATAAACCTTGTGGCTCTAGAGATTCTGCAACTGTTAGCCCTTAGATTAAACATAATGGTTTTAGACTTTTGTGGAGTAGCTTGGTGAGACCAACTCTCTCACAGATAATAGATCTAAATAGCATTTTTTTAGAAAAAGCAACTAGTTTAAGACCGGAGAGTGGCCCCAAACAAGCAGAAACCGGAGAAGAGACTTCTTTCAGAAAGATGAGCTGCAACAGGTAAAATTTGCCATCTTGTGCCTTTTTGCCTAAAATGTATCAAGAACAGCAGGAAGATACAACTTTACATGCTTGAGGTGTCAGATAATGTAGTTTGGGAAGAAATCTTGAAAGATAAGAGACTACAGGGGGAGTGAGTCTGAAAATAAGAATATAAAATAAATCCAAATTCTTGGCTGACCATGAAATTATCCATGTGTGTGTGTGGTGGGGAGCAGTGGGTGGAGGCCAAAATTACTGGGTGGACAGCTAACCTACTGTTAATGCTGAGGAGACAGAGTTTGGCTATTAAATTAACCACCTGCTAGAATAAAAATCACTCTTCAGATAAATTCATCCGAAGTCTCTACAGTGTATCATTCCTAATGCCTTGTATCCAAATAAAAGTCAATAGCCATGTAAATGTAAAGGAAAATGTGACCCTGACTTACGAAAAAATCTCAATCAGTGGAAACAAACCCCAGATGTTGCAATCAGTAGACAAGGACATTAAAACAGTTATTAAAAACATGCTTATGGTCTTAAAGGGAAATATGTGCATAATAAATGAACAGATGGGGAATCTCAGCACAGAAACAGAACTGAAAAAAAAGCAAATGGGAATTATAGACCTGAAAGTTACAATAGTTAAAATGAAAATTTTACTGGAGGGGTTAAAGAGCAGTTTTGGAATGGATGGCAGAAGAAAGCATCAGTGAACTTGAATTTAGAATAATAGAAAACATCCAGTCTAAAATCAGAGAAAGTAGAGACAGAAGATACTTGAACAGAGACTCAGAGATCTATGGGACAAAAAAAGAAGTCAAATGTACATGCAATTTGAGTCACAGAAGGTGAGGCAAAAGAGAATGAGGCAGAACAACAACAACAACAACAACACACACTGAAGAAATAATGACTGAAAAATTAGCAAATTTGGTGAAAGACATCAATTGATAGATCTAAGAAGCTCGTGAACAACAAGCAGTTTACATACAACAAAAATCACACGTAAGTGCATCCTAGTCAAACTGGTGAAATCAAGAACTAATGAGAAGATCTTGAAAGGAACAAGAGGGAAAAGAATTGTTACCTACAAGGGAAAGCAATACAAATGAAGGTAACTTTCTGTCAGTCAAAATGGAGGACAAGAGACATTTGAATGATATTTTAAAGGCTTAAAGAGAGAAATAAAAAGCCTGTCAAACCAGACTTACATATAAGAAAAATTATGCTTCTAAAATGAAAGTGAAATAGAGAGTTTAGATAAAAAGAATTGAATTTATTCACAAATGACTTGTACTACAAAAATGTTGATGGAAGGTATTTAGCTAAAAGAAAATGACATGAGATTGTAAGTAGAATCTATAAGAAAGAATAAGTATCACCACACATTATAAATATGTGGATAAATATATCTATATATTTATATATGTCTCTATATATCTGTATCTTTGTATCTATCTATATACATGTTTCTTTAAAAGACTTATGACAGTTTAAAGCAAAAATTACAACATTGCATCATGGAGTTTATAATATATGTACATATATACACAGTATATGATTGCACATAGTGGCAACTGTAGCACAAAATATGGGGGGGAATAAATGGAATCACTTGCAAGCTTCTAGTATTTTATGTAATTTAGCTCAAGAATAACTCTAAGTTGCATATTATAATCCTCAGAGAAACCCATAAAAATAATGGAAGGGGCATAGCTAAAAAGGCAATGGTTGAATAAAAATGGAATATTATGCATTTTTTTTAACAACTTAAAAGAAAACAGGAGAAGGAAAATAGGGGAACAAATACTGGTAATACAAATAAGAAATACACAGCACAGTTATTGATCTAAATGCAATCATATCATTAATTATATTAAATATCAATCAAATAAACAGTACTATTAAAAGGCAGTGATTGTAAAACATGATACAAGACCAAGATGTGTTATCTACAAGAAAAACTCTTTAAAAATAAAAAAATAAAAAAAAACAGCAACATTAAGTTCAAATTGAAAGGATAGAATAAGCTCTTTATCCTTCCATGCAGAACTGGCTGTATTCATGTCAAACAAAATAGACTTAAAGACTAAGCATAAATACTAAGATAAAGATGGGCATTTAAAATGATAAAAAGGGTTAATAAATCAGAAAGTTATAGAAATTACAGATTTCTTTGCTTCTGACAACAACCAAGCTTCAAAATACATGCAGGGAATGGAGAACACTGAAAAACCAAGAGAGTAAATGAATAAATAGATTAACATAAAATCATTTTTGGATATTTTAGCATCCCTCTCTCAATAATTGATATAGCAATTAGAGCAAAAAATCAGTTGGGATATTGAAAAGATATGGAGAGGCGGGGCAAGATGGCAGACTGGTGAGCTGTATGTTTTAGTTACTCCTCCAGGAAAGTAGGTAGAAAGCCAGGAACTGTGTGGACTGGACACCACAGAACAATCTGACTTTGGGCATACTTCATACAACACTCATGAAAACGTGGAACTGCTGAGATCAGCGAAATCTGTAAGTTTTTGCGGCCAGGGGACCCGCGCCCCACCCTGCCAGGCTCAGTCCCGTGGGAGGAGGGGCTGTCAGATCCGGGAAGGAGAAGGGAGAACTGCAGTGGCAGCCCTTATCAGAAACTAATTCTACTGATCCAAACTCCAACCATAGATAGACTGAGACCAGACACCAGAGAATCTGAGAGCAGCCAGCCCAGCAGAGAGGAGACAGGCATAGAAAAAAAACAACACGAAAAACTCCAAAATAAAAGCGGAGGATTTTTGGAGTTCTGGTGAACATAGAAAGGGGAAGGGCAGAGCTCAGGCCTTGAGGCGCATATGCAAATCCCGAAGAAAAGCTGATTTCTCTGCCCTGTGGACCTTTCCTTAATGGCCCTGGTTGCTTTGTCTCTTAGCATTTCAATAACCCATTAGATCTCTGAGGAGGGCCCTTTTTTTTTTAATCCTTTTTTCTTTTTCTAAAACAATTACTCTAAGAAGCCCAATACAGAAAGCTTCAAAGACTTGCAATTTGGGCAGGTCAAGTCAAGAGCAGAACTAAGAGAGCTCTGAGACAAAAGGCAATAATCCAGTGGCTGAGAAAATTCACTAAACACCACAACTTCCCAAGAAAAGGGGGGTGTCCGCTCACAGCCATCATCCTGGTGGACAGGAAACACTCCTGCCCTCGCCAGCCCCATAGCCCAGAGCTGCCCCACACAACCCAGTGTGATGGAAGTGCTTCAAATAACAGGCACACACCACAAAACTGGGCGTGGACATTAGCCTTCCCTGCAACCTCAGCTGATTGTCCCAGAGTTGGGAAGGTGGAGCAGTGTGAATTACAAAGCCCCATTCAGCCATCATTTCAGCAGACTGGGAGCCTCCCTACACAGCCCAGCAGCCCAGAACTGCCCTGGGGGGACGGCACTCACCTGTGACATAGCACAGTCATCCCTCAACAGAGGACCCGGGGTGCACAGCCTGGAAGAGGGGCCCACTTGCAAGTCTCAGGAGCCATAGCCAATACCAAGGACTTGTGGGTCAGTGGCAGAGACAAACTGTGGCAGGACTGAACTGAAGGATTACACTATTGCAGCAGCTTTAAAACTCTAGGATCACCAGGGAGATTTGATTGTTAGGGCCACCCCCCCCCCCTGACTGCCCAGAAACACGCCCATATACAGGGCGGGCAACACCAACTACACACGCAAGCTTGGTACACCAATTGGACCCCACAAGACTCACTCCCCCACTCACCAAAAAGGCTAAGCAGGGGAGAACTGGCTTGTGGAGAACAGGTGGCTCGTGGACGCCACCTGCTGGTTAGTTAGAGAAAGTGTACTCCACGAAGCTGTAGATCTGATAAATTAGAGATAAGGACTTCAATTAGTCTACAAATCCTAAAAGAACCTTATCAACTTCAGCAAATGCCATGAGGCCAAAAACAACAGAAAATTATAAAGCATATGAAAAAACCAGATGATATGGATAACCCAAGCCCAAGCACCCAAATCAAAAGATCAGAAGAGACACAGCACCTAGAGCAGCTACTCAAAGAACTAAAGATGAACAATGAGACCATAGTACGGGATACAAAGGATATCAAGAAGACCCTAGAAGAGCATAAAGAAGACATTGCAAGACTAAATAAAAAAATGGATGATCTTATGGAAATTAAAGAAACTGTTGACCAAATTAAAAAGATTCTGGACACTCATAGTACAAGACTAGAGGAAGTTGAACAACGAATCAGTGACCTGGAAGATGACAGAATGGAAAATGAAAGCATAAAAGAAAGAATGGGAAAAAAATTGAAAAAATCGAAATGGACCTCAGGGATATGATAGATAATATGAAACGTCCGAATATAAGACTCATTGGTGTCCCAGAAGGGGAAGAAAAGGGTAAAGCTCTAGGAAGAGTATTCAAAGAAATTGTTGGGGAAAACTTCCCAAATCTTCTAAACAACATAAATACACAAATCATAAATGCTCAGCGAACTCCAAATAGAATAAATCCAAATAAACCCACTCCGAGACATATACTGATCATACTGTCAAACACAGAAGAGAAGGAGCAAGTTCTGAAAGCAGCAAGAGAAAAGCAATTCACCACATACAAAGGAAACAGCATAAGACTAAGTAGTGACTACTCAGCAGCCACCATGGAGGCGAGAAGGCAGTGGCACGATATCTTTAAAATTCTGAGTGAGAAAAATTTCCAGCCAAGAATACTTTATCCAGCAAAGCTCTCCTTCAAATTTGAGGGAGAGCTTAAAGTTTTCACAGACAAACAAATGCTGAGAGAATTTGCTAACAAGAGACCTGCCCTACTGGAGATACTAAAGGGAGCCCTACAGACAGAGAAACAAAGAAAGGACAGAGAGACTTGGAGAAAGGTTCAGTACTAAAGAGATTCGGTATGGGTACAATAAAGGATATTAATAGAGAGAGGGGAAAAATATGACAAACATAAACCAAAGGATAAGATAGCTGATTCAAGAAATGCCTTCACGGTTATAACGTTGAATGTAAATGGATTAAACTCCCCAATTAAAAGATATAGATTCACAGAATGGATCAAAAAAAATGAACCATCAATATGTTTCATACAAGAGACTCATCTTAGACACAGGGACACAAAGAAACTGAAAGTGAAAGGATGGAAAAAAATATTTCATGCAAGCTACAGCCAAAAGAAAGCAGGTGTAGCAATATTAATCTCAGATAAAATAGACTTCAAATGCAGGGATGTTTTGAGAGACAAAGAAGGCCACTATATACTAATAAAAGGGGCAATTCAACAAGAAGAAATAACAATCGTAAATGTCTATGCACCCAATCAAGGTGCCACAAAATACATGAGAGAAACACTGGCAAAACTAAAGGAAGCAATTGATGTTTCCACAATAATTGTGGGAGACTTCAACACATCACTCTCTCCTATAAATAGATCAACCAGACAGAAGACCAATAAGGAAATTGAAAACCTAAACAATCTGATAAATGAATTAGATTTAACAGACATATACAGGACATTACATCCCAAATCACCAGGATACACATACTTTTCTAGTGCTCACGGAACTTTCTCCAGAATAGATCATATGCTGGGACATAAAACAAGCCTCAATAAATTTAAAAAGATTGAAATTATTCAAAGCACATTCTCTGACCACAATGGAATACAATTAGAAGTCAATAACCATCAGAGACTTAGAAAATTCACAAATACCTGAAGGTTAAACAACACACTCCTAAACAATCAGTGGGTTAAAGAAGAAATATCAAGAGAAATTGCTAAATATATAGAGACGAATGAAAATGAGAACACAACATACCAAAACCTATGGGATGCAGCAAAAGCAGTGCTGAGGGGGAAATTTATAGCATTAAACGCATATATTAAAAAGGAAGAAAGAGCCAAAATCAAAGAACTAATGGATCAACTGAAGAAGCTAGAAAATGAACAGCAAACAAATTCTAAACCAAGTAGAAGAAAAGAAATAACAAGTATTAAAGCAGAAATAAATGAGATAGAGAACAAAAAAACAATAGAGAGGATAAATATCACCAAAAGTTGGTTCTTTGAGAAGATCAACAAGATTGACAAGCCACCAGCTAGACTGACAAAATCAAAAAGAGAGAAGACCCATATCAACAAAATAATGAATGAAAAAGGTGACATAACTGCAGATCCTGAAGAAATTAAAAAAATTATAAGAGGATATTATGAACAACTGTATGGCAACAAACTGGATAATGTAGAAGAAATGGACAATTTCCTGGAAACATATGAACAACCTAGACTGACCAGAGAAGAAATAGAAGACCTCAACCAACCCATCACAAGCAAAGAGATCCAATCAGTCATCAAAAATCTTCCCACAAATAAATGCCCAGGGCCAGATGGCTTCACAGGGGAATTCTACCAAACTTTCCAGAAAGAACTGACACCAATCTTACTCAAACTCTTTCAAAACATTGAAGAAAATGGAACACTACCTAACTCATTTTATGAAGCTAACATCAATCTAATACCAAAACCAGGCAAAGATGCTACAAAAAAGGAAAACTACCGGCCAATCTCCCTAATGAATATAGATGCAAAAATCCTCAACAAAATACTTGCAAATCGAATCCAAAGACACATTAAAAAATTCATACACCATGACCAAGTGGGGTTCATTCCAGGCATGCAAGGATGGTTCAACATAAGAAAATCAATCAATGTATTACGACACATTAACAAGTCAAAAGGGAAAAACCAACTGATCATCTCAATAGATGCTGAAAAAGCATTTGACAAAATCCAACATCCGTTTTTGATAAAAACACTTCAAAAGGTAGGAATTGAAGGAAACTTCCTCAACATGATAAAGAGCATATATGAAAAACCCACAGCCAGCATAGTACTCAATGGTGAGAGACTGAAAGCCTTCCCTCTAAGATCAGGAACAAGACAAGGATGCCCGCTGTCACCACTGTTATTCAACATTGTGCTGGAAGTGCTAGCCAGGGCAATCTGGCAAGACAAAGAAATAAAAGGCATCCAAATTGGAAAAGAAGAAGTAAAACTGTCATTGTTTGCAGATGATATGATCTTATATCTAGAAAACCCTGAGAAATCGACGATACACTCTAGAGCTAATAAACAAATTTAGCAAAGTAGCGGGATACAAGATTAATGCACATAAGTCAGTAATGTTTCTATATGCTAGAAATGAACAAACTGAAGAGACACTCAAGAAAAAGATACCATTTTCAATAGCAACTAAAAAAATCAAGTACCTAGGAATAAATTTAACCAAAGATGTAAAAGACCTATACAAAGAAAACTACATAACTCTACTAAAAGAAATAGAAGGGGACCTTAAAAGATGGAAAAATATTCCATGTTCATGGATAGGAAGGCTAAATGTCATTAAGATGTCAATTCTACCCAAACTCATCTACAGATTCAATGCAATCCCAATCAAAATTCCAACAACCTACTTTGCAGACTTGGAAAAGCTAGTTATCAAATTTATTTGGAAAGGGAAGATGCCTCAAATTGCTAAAGACACTCTAAAAAAGAAAAACGAAGTGGGAGGACTTACACTCCCTGACTTTGAAGCTTATTATAAAGCCACAATTGCCAAAACAGCATGGTACTGGCACAAAGATAGACATATAGATCAATGGAATCGAATTGAGAATTCAGAGATAGACCCTCAGATCTCTGGCCGACTGATCTTTGATAAGGCCCCCAAAGTCACTGAACTGAGTCATAATGGTCTTTTCAACAAATGGGGCTGGGAGAGTTGGAGATCCATATCCAAAAGAATGAAAGAGGACACCTACCTCACCCCCTACACAAAAATTAACTCAAAATGGACCAAAGATCTCAATATAAAAGAAAGTACCATAAAACTCCTAGAAGATAATGTAGGAAAACATCTTCAAGACCTTGTATTAGGCGGCCACTTCCTAGACTTTACACCCAAAGCACAAGCAACAAAAGAAAAAATAGATAAATGGGAACTCCTCAAGCTTAGAAGTTTCTGCACCTCAAAGGAATTTCTCAAAAAGGTAACGAGGCAGCCAACTCAATGGGAAAAAATTTTTGGAAACCATGTATCTGTCAAAAGACTGATATCTTGCATATATAAAGAAATCCTACAACTCAATGACAATAGTACAGACAGCCCAATTATAAAATGGGCAAAAGATATCAAAAGACAGTTCTCTGAAGACGAAATACAAATGGCCAAGAAACACATGAAAAAATGTTGAGCTTCACTAGCTATTAGAGAGATGCAAATTAAGACCACAATGAGATACCATCTAACACCAGTTAGAATGGCTGCCATTAAACAAACAGGAAACTACAAATGCTGGAGGGGATGTGGAGAAATTGGAACTCTTATTCATTGTTGGTGGGACTGTATAATGGTTCAGCCACTCTGGAAGTCAGTCTGGCAGTTCCTTAGAAAACTAGAAATAGAGTTACCATTCGATCCAGCGATTGCACTTTTCGGTATATACCCAAAAGATCGGAGAGCAGTGACACGAACAGATATCTGCACGCCAATGTTCATAGCAGCATTATTCACAATTGCCAAGAGATGGAAACAACCCAAATGTCCTTCAACAGATGAGTGGATAAGTAAAATGTGGTATATACACACGATGGAATACTACGCGGCAGTAAGAAGGAACGATCTCGTGAAATATATGACAACATGGATGAACCTTGAAGACATAATGCTGAGCGAAATAAGCCAGGCACAAAAAGAGAAATATTATATGCTACCACTAATGTGAACTTTGAAAAATGTAAAACAAATGGTTTATAATGTAGAATGTAGGGGAACTAGCAATAGAGAGCAATTAAGGAAGGGGGAAAAATAATCCAAGAAGAACAGATAAGCTATTTAACGTTCTGGGGATGCCCAGGAATGACTATGGTCTGTTAATTTCTGATGGATATAGTAGGAACAAGTTCACAGAAATGTTGCTATATTATGTAACTTTCTTGGGGTAAAGTAGGAACAGGTTGGAAGTTAAGCAGTTATCTTAGGTTAGTTGTCTTTTTCTTACTCCCTTGTTATGGTCTCTTTGAAATGTTCCTTTATTGTATGTTTGTTTTCTTTTTAACTTTTTTTTCATACAGTTGATTTAAAAAAGAAGGGAAAGTTAAAAAAAAAAAAAAGAAAAACAAGGAAAAAAAAAGATGTAGTGCCCCCTTGAGGAGCCTGTGGAGAATGCAGGGGTATTCGCCTACCCCACCTCCATGGTTGCTAACATGACGACAGACATAGGGGACTGGTGGCTTGATGGGTTGAGCCCTCTACCGTAGGTTTTACCCTCGGGAAGACGGTTGCTGCAAAGGAGAGGCTAGGCCTCCGTATGGCTGTGACTAAGAGCCTCCTCCCGAATGCCTCTTTGTTGCTCAGATGTGGCCCTCTCTCTCTGGCTAAGGCAACTTGAAAGGTGAAATCACTGCCCTCCCCCCTACATGGGATCAGACACCCAGGGGAGTGAATCTCCCTGGCAACGTGGAATATGACTCCTGGGGAGGAATGTAGACCCGGCATCGTGGGACGGAGAACATCTTCTTGACCAAAAGGGGGATGTGAAAGGAAATGAAATAAGCTTCAGTGGAAGAGAGATTCCAAAAGGAGCCGAGAGGTCACTCTGGTGGGCACTCTTACGCACACTTTAGACAACCCTTTTTAGGTTCCAAAGAATTGGGGTAGCTGGTGGTGGATACCTGAAACTATCAAACTACAACCCGGAACTCATGAATCTCGAAGACAGTTGTATAAAAATGTAGCTTATGAGGGGTGTCAATGGGATTGGGAAAGCCATAAGGACCACACTCCACTTTGTCTAGGTTATGGATGGATGAGTAGAAAAATAGGGGAAGGAAACAAACAGACAAAGGTACCCAGTGTTCTTTTTTACTTCAATTGCTCTTTTTCACTCTAATTATTATTCTTGTTATTTTTGTGTGTGTGCTAATGAAGGTGTCAGGGATTGATTTAGGTGACGAATGTACAACTATGTAATGGTACTGTAAACAATCAAAAGTATGATTTGTTTTGTATGACTGCGTGGTATGTGAATATATCTCAATAAAATGAAGATAAAAAAAAGAAAAGATATGGAGCATTTGAATGACACTATCAACCATCGCAACCCAGTTGACCAAAACAGAAAACTATACCCTACAACTACAGAATACACTCTCTTTTCAAGTGCACATGGAATGATTGCCAAAATAGACCACTTATATTGGCCATAAAACAAGTTCATTACATTTCGAAGGCTGAAATCATAGAACAACTGTTTTCTGACCACAATTAAATTGAATTATAAGTCAATAATTCCAATAATTGTAAGATAGTTGGAAAATCCCCAGATATTTGGAAATTAAATAGTACAATTCAAACTAATTCATGAGGCAAAGAATGAATCATAGGGGAAATATAAAATATTCTGAACTGAATTATAATAAAAATAAAATATATCAAAATGTGTGTGAGGAAGCTAAAGGTATATATATATATATATATAAAAGGAGTTTTGTTTGTTTGTTGCTTTAAATAATTACATGGGAAAAGAATAAAAAATTAAGATAAACTATCACAGTTGCATATTTAAGAAGCTATAAAATGACAAGCAAGGTAAGCCTAATATAAGTAGAAGAAAGGAAACAATGAAAGTTAGAACAAGTATAATTTAAAAATAGGAAATAGAGAAAATTAACAAAGCAAGAAATTAGTTCTTGAAAATATTAATAAAATTGATAAACACCTGGGAAAACTAATAAAAAAAAACAAAAGAAAATACATAAATTACCAATATCAGGAATGAAAAATGGGATAGTTCAAAATCTACAAAATTATAAGGATAATAAGGTAATATTAAAAACATTTTTATGCTAATATAGTTGACAACATAAATGATAGATTACTTGAAAAACACAATTCACTATAAGGACCCAAGAGGAAATAAAAACATGAGTAGCCTTATACTTATCAAAAAAGGCATTTGCTATTTAAAAATTCCCCTCAAAGGAAAATCTAGCCCTGGATGACTTCATTATTGAATTATTTCAAGCATTTAATGATGAATAATTCCAATCTTAAGCAAATTCTTTCAGATAAACAAGGAGGAGAAAATATTTCCAAGCTCATTTGATGAAGTCAGCACCATACTGATAGCTAAACCTTTAGAAGACATTACAAGGAAAGAAAATTATAGAGAAGTGTCCCTCATAAAATAGTACAATAATCCTCAAAATAATAGCAAGTCAAACACAATGATATCTAAAAAATGATAATGCATCAGGGAAAGTGGTATTTATCCAAGTAATTAAAGATTGTTTTGACATTTAAAAATCAATCAATGAAATCCACAATATTGTCAGAATAAAGGAGAAAGACCATATGATCTATTGAATTATTATTCTTTCTATAGAAAAAATTAAAACATATGAATAAATAGAAAACCTATTTATGATTAAGAAAAAAACTCTTAGCAAACTAGGAATAGAAGGGACTTCCTTAATGTGATTAAAGGGCCCTGTGTTATAATCTACAGCTCATATAATGTTTTCCCTAAGATTGGGAATCATGCAATGATGTCTGCTCTTGCCATGTCTATTCAGCCTGGTATTGGTGCACCTAGTCATTGCAGTAAGGGGACAAATAGAATTTAAATGCCAACAGTTTGTAATGGGAGATGTTAAATTATTCCTATTCAGAGATAAAATGATTGTTTTTGTAGGAAGAACCTAAGGAATTAATAGCATCAAGGAAAGTTTCTCAAAGTAATAAGTGAGGTTTACAAGATCTTAATTACAAGACTGATATGCAAAAATCTATATACAGAAATTGTATACTAGGAGCAAACAATTGGAAAAGAAAAATTTTATAATTTCTTTTTAAATTGTATCAAAATATCTACGAAATACCTAAGAATACATTTTGAAGGTCATACAAAAACCTCTATTTTAAAAGCCACACAACATTGCTGAGAGAAAATAAAGTAGCATAAACAAAAGGAGAGATATATTATGTTCATGGCTTGAAATACTCAATATTTTAAGATGCCCATTTCCCCCACATTAATGTATAGATTGAATGTAATCAAAATCAAAATCTTAGCAGGCATTTTTTAAGAAATTGACAATCTTATACTAAAATTTATATGGATATGCAAAGGACCTAGATTTGTTGAAATGATCTTGAAGACAAAGCTGGAGGATTTGCTCTACCTGACTTCAAGAGTTACTGTATTATAGTCATCAAGACAGTGTGGCATTAGTATAAAGATAGACAGATAGATCAATGGAACAGAATAGAGAGTTCAAAATGGACTCACACTTATATGGCCAGCTGATTATCAATAAAGGTACAAGTCATTTCAATGAGGGAAAAAACAATCTTCCCAACAGAAGTTGCTGGAACAAATAAACATCTACATGGAACAAAAGAACTTTAACCCCAATCTTACACCAACACCATTCACCATACACACCAAAATTAACTTGAGATGGATTATAGAACTAAACATAAAAGTGAAATCTAAAAAGGGAAAAAAATATATGAGATTATTTTCATCAATATTAAAAGCATTAAGAAAATAAATAAGCGAGCTATGGTTTTAGAGAAAAGTATTAAAATACATATTCACAAAGCATATATCTAACAAAGGACTTGTATCTAGAATATATTTGGAATCTCTGCAACTCAGTAATCAAACCAGTTAACCCAATAAAAATATGGGTAATAAACTTGAACAGACAATTCACAAATTAAGCTGTACAAATGGCCAATAAGCACATGAAAAATACTCAGCATGATAAGTTACCAGGAAAATGCAAATTAAAATGATGTAGCACTAAATACCAAGTAAAAACGGCCAAAATTTAAAACACTGACAATACTGATATTTAAAGCATATGGAGCAACTGGAACTCACATACATTTTGTAAAAATATATAACCACTTTGAAAAGAAATATTTAGCAGTTTCTTTTAAACTGCCTACCCTTTGACTGAGCTTTACACTTTCAGATATTTTGAAAACAGAAAACATATATCCACATAAAGACATGGCTAAGAGTATTCATAGCAGCTTTAATCACAATATACAAAAACTGGGAAAAATCCAAATGTTCCTCTGTGGATAAGAAAACTATTTTTATATTCATACAACAGAATATTACTCAACAATTATAGTGAGTGATCTATTGATTCAGTTAACAACATGGATGACTCTTATAAATAATGTGCAAAATGAAAGAAACCAAACACAAGAATATTGTGGAATGATTCCATTTATGTAGTTTTAGAACTGACAAAACTTACCTAATGTGAAAAGAAAACCAGAACACTGGTTGCTAGCTTGGGATGAGCAGAATTTGACAAGAAAGGGATGCAACAGGTGGAATTGCCCTATATGGTGATAGAGGTATAGATTGTGGGTTACAGTTGTATCCATTTTTTAGAATTGTTCAGTCAATATTTGTATATTTCACTATATGTGAAATTTACCCCAACAAAAAAGAAAGTAAAGTACTACTACTAATAATAATCTAGTGGTGATAGAGATTGGGCAAAAGTATAGAGAAAACAAGAATCGCAGAAGTTGATAAATATAGAATCTGGATGATTAAACATACAGGTTCAGTATACTATTTTGATTGCTTTTTAAATAAATGCAATTTTATTGGGATATATTCACATACCATACAATCATCCGAAGTGTACAATCATCACAGTATCATAATATAATTGTGTGTTCATCACCACAATCAATTTTTGAACATTTTCATCACTCAAAAAAAATAAGAACAAAAATAAAAGTAAAAGAGGACACCAAAACTATCTCCTACCCCTCCTCTCTCCCTATTATTCATCTACTTTTTATCCCCATTTTTCTACTCATCTGTCCATACACTGGATAAAGGCAGGGTGAGCCACAAGGTTTTGACACACCATGTAAGCTATATAGTTATATGATTGTCTTTAAGAATCAAGGATACTATGTTTCAGTTGAACAGTTTCAGGTATTCCCTTTTAGCTATTCTAGTACCATAAAAACTAAAGTGGGGTGTATTAGTTAGGGTTCTCTAGGGAAACTGAATCAACGAGAGATATCTATAAATATAAGATTTATAAAATTGTCTCATGCAACTGCAGGTATGCACGAGTCCAAATTCTGTAGGGCAGGCAGCAAACTGGAAACTGCAATGAAGATGTTCGATGAACTTCTCAGGAAACGAACTGGCAACTTTGACGAAATCCCCAGGAAACACTTCGCTGGTCAGCCGAAGAAGTGACGGTCCTCTGTCTGTCTCGCTTAAAAATCTTCAACTGATTGGATTAAATCCAGTTAATTGCATTCTCTCATTGTGGAAGATGCCCGTCATTGACATAATTAGTCACAGCTGCAGCCAACTGACTGATGATTTAATAAACCAGCCTTCTGGTTTATTAACCAGCCACAAATGTCCTTGCAGTAACGGATAGGCCAGTGCTTGCTTGTCCAGACACTTGGGTACCATTACCTGACCAAGTTGACACATGAACCTGACCACCACAGGGTATCTATGTAACGCATTAAAACAACCTCCAGAATGATCTCTTGACTCCATTTGAAATCTCTCAGCCACTGAAACTTTATTTTGTTTCATTTCTCTTCCCCTTTTTGGTCCACAAGGCTTTCTGAATCCTACAATGCCAGGTCCAGGCTCATCCTCAGGAGTCATGTCCCACATTGCCAGAGAGATTTACACCCATGGGAGTCATATCCCATGTAGGGGGGAGGGCAGTGAGTTTACCTACAGAGTTAGCTTAGAGAGAGAGGCCACATCTAAGCAACAAAACAGGTTATCTGGGGGTCACTCTTAGGCACAATTGTAATTAGACTTAGCCTCTCTTGCAGTAAGAAACTTCATAAGGGCAGGCCCAAGATCAAGGGCTCAGCCTACTAAACTGGCAGTCTCCAATGCCTGAAAGAATATCAGGAATTCCCCAGGTGGGGAAGTTTAATACGTCCACATTTTTCCCCAGTCCCTGAAGGGGGCTTTGGAAATACCTTTTAATCTCTGCCCAATTTATTCTGGGATGTATCAGGGCTTCATGCTAACCTATACAAATCAACCAGGTCTCACCCCCTATGCAAAGTTCCATGTAATTATGGTGTTTGAATAAACAGATCACACAAGTTAAATTATATAGTGTGCTACAAAAAATACAGAGTTTGCACCAAATAAACATCCCTTCCTTTGGTCTCACATAGTTTGAAGTTTTAAAACACAGTCAATATCATCCTTTTCCCTTTAGTCTGATTTACCTTAGTCCCAACTAAATCCATTTTGTTCATATCTCTAATTGAAATGTGATCTCTTTTTCAGCTCTTTAAACAGTTGCTGTATGGGGCAACGCTGACATTCACAGCTGCTGAATTCTGGCTCTGAATCTCAGTGTCACACAGATGCCAGAAGTTCCAGGGACTGATGAGGCTATATACAAACAGCTCAGAATCTCAGAATTTAGAACTAACCATTACAACTCGTGACTAGTGCTTACAATCTAGGAACCTTTCCAGTAAGCCTTCCCCTGATAACCTATGCTCCCAGACACAATTCTCAGAGTATGCACATTATAGGTAATCCATATTAGTGAGGCATTATAATGTTTGTCTTTTTGATTCTGGCTTATTTCACTCAACATATTGTCCCAAAGGTCCACTCACCTAGTTGCATACTTCAGAACTTGATTTTTCTTGCTGCTGCTCAGTATTCCATTGTATATATACACCACAGTTCACCATTCTGTTTATCAGTTGATGTAACTTTAGGCTACCTCCATGTATTGAAAACCATGGGTACTGCTGCTGTAAACAACAGTGTGCAAATGTCTGTTTGTGTCCCTGCTCTCAGTTCTTTCAAGTATATTCCCAATAACAGGTTGCAGGACCATATGGCAACCCCATTCTTAGCTTCCTGTGGAACCACCGCACTGCCCTCCAGATGGGCTACACTGTTCTACTTCCCCACCAAAAGGGAATAGGTACATACCTCTCTCCACATTTTCTCCAGCACTTGTATCCCTCTGTTTATTTTTTGAACAGTTTTATTCACACACCATATAATCTATCCTAAGTAAACAATCAATCATTCCCAGTAAAATCACATAGTTAGGCATTCACCACCACAATCTATATAACGACATTTCCATTTCTTCTGCAAAGAAAGAGGAAGGGGAGGGAAAAATGAAGAATAAGAAAATAAAAGATGGAAAATAAAAATAAAATAAAATAAAATACACTGAAAAGGTGAGACAACAACAAGAAGAATCTCATACCACTCCCTTACATCCCCCTCTTATAAACATTTGGTTTTTATATATTGCCTTTGTTACAATAAATGGAAACATCTTACAATGTTACTGTTAACTATAGACTCTGGCTTGCATTGATTGTATTTTTTCTCCTATGCCATCTTGCTGGTTTGGATATATTATGTCCCACACAAAGCCATGATCTTTTAATCCATTCTTGTTGGGTGAAACATTTTGATTGAGTGTTTCCATAGAGATGTGACTCAACAAAGTATGGGTAATACCTTTGATTAGATTATTTTCATGGAGATTTTACCCCGCCCATTCATTGTGGGTCTTAATTAAATCAATGGAGTCCTATAAGAGCACACAGACAGAAGGAGTTCAGTGCTGCAGCTGAGAAAGACTTTTGGAGAGAGGCTTAGGAGCTGACTGCCTTGGAGATGCTAGCCTGAAGTTTACTCCAGGAAAAGCTAAGAGAGGACAAAACACCCCAAATGCAGCTGAGAGAGACATTTTGGAGATGGCAATTGAAAGCAGACTTTTGCTAGCCCAGAGTTTGCCTGGGAGAAACTAAGAGATACCCCTAGATGCTTAGAGAGAAACATCCTGGGAGAAAACCATTTTGAACCCAGAACCCCAGAGCAGATGCCAGCCACATGCCTTCCTAGCTGACGGAGATTTTCCAGATGACATTGATGTTCTTCACGGAAGGAACCCTATTGTTGATGCCTTTGTTTGGACACTTTTATGGCCTTAGAACTATAACTTTGTAACAAAATAAACCCCCTTTATAAAAGCCCGTCTATTTCTGATATTTTGCATAACAGCAGCCTTAGCAAATCAGCACACCATCCAATTTTCAACACCTTGCAATGTTGACATTATTTGTTCTCCCTCATGTAAAAACATCCTTATATTTGTACATTTTATCACCATCATTGACCACGTAGGTTTTGCTAAGTTATACAATCCCAGTATTTATCTTTCATCTTTCCTTCTGGTGTCATACATGCCCCTACCCTTCCTCTTTCAACCGTACTCACACTCATCTTATTCAGAGTACTTAACAATAATGTGCTACCATAACACAGTACTGTATTATCCACTTCTGGATCTATACAACTCGTGAATAGTGCTTACAATCTAGGAACCTTTCCAATAAGCCTTCCCCTGATAACCTATGCTCCCAGACACAGTTCTCAGAGTATGCACATTATAGGTAATCCATATTAGTGCTGTACTCCTTCAGCATCAAATGTCCAGTCTCTAACCTCTTTCTACCTCCTGATGATCTGTGTTCTCAACTTTAACTCTCAAAATTCACCCATTAGTGTTTAGTTCATGTTAGTGAGACCATACAGTATCTGTCCTCTTGTTTCATAACAGTATCTGTCCTCTTGTTTCATAACAAGTAACATAATGTCTACTGTCTCCCATTTTGTCTTTTGGATTTTATATGTCATATTTTATTTTATTTTCCTCCCTATCTCTCTCTTTTTACCTGTACTGACAGTCTTCATTTCTATACTCTTCTCCAAATCTCTCTTTCCTTGCATTTCCTATCTGCCCGTAGTGCTCCCTTTAGTATTTCTTGTAGATCAGGTATCTTGTTCACAAACTCTCTCAGTGTCTGTTTGTCTGAAAATATTTTAAACTCTCCCTCATTTTTTTAAATTTTATTTTGAAATAAATTCAAAGTTACATGAATAGTTGCAAAAACAATACTAGCCCCATACACAGAATTCCATCATACCCTGACCCCCCTCCCCCAATAGCTCAATCAACCAACTTTAACATGCTGTCACATCACTGTTTCTTTCCCTCCCTATCATCCATCATATATTTCTCTGTCTTCTGAACATATGAGAGTTAGCTGCACACATCCTTGAACATACACTATTATTCACGTCTGTACTTCCCATGAACAAGAACATTGTTTTATGTAATTCCATTAAGCACAGCTAAGAAGTATAAGAGATTCAACAATGATACAATGCTTACATTCTGTATTTCCTTCTCCTTATGTCTCAACTGTGTCCCTTCGAGCCACCTGTCCTCCACCCTCCAATTCCATCCAAGTTCATCCTTAGCATTCAATTGTCGTCTAGTTAGACTGTTGTTTTTTTTTTTTTTCCTTTTTTCAATTGTGGAAACATATATACAGCCTAAATCTTCCCATTCCACCCCCTCCCTAGCCTTCCGTTAGTGGGATTAATCACATTTAGAATGATGTTATGCTCTTTCCCACCATCCATTGCTAGAAATTTCCCTTCACCTCAAACAGCAACCCTACATTCCTTTCTTAACTTCCCATTGCCCCTCCCCCCATTTCTCTTAACCCAAACTCTACTCTTCATCTCCATGGTTATATTCTCTGATAATTTCTTTGTGTTTACTGTGGGGCTTAAAATTAACCTCTTAAATCCCTATCAATCTTGTTTTTCTTTGATACCACCTTCACTTCAATAGGGCACATAAACTATGTTCCTATACTCCTTCATTCCCCCACCTTTATATAGTTGTCTAAAATTACGTATTTTACATTGAGTTCAAAACCACTGATTTGTCCTTAGAGTTTGTGTATTTTTTATCATGTAGGAAGTAAATAGTGGAGTTATAGTTCAAAAATTATTGACTTCTATTTGTATTCCATTGTGTTTGGAGAATGTTCTTTGAGTATATTCAATTTTTTTTTTTTTTTTAATTTCTTGAGACTTGTTTTATGTCCCAGCTTATGGTCCCTTCTGGAGAAAGATCTGTGATCACTAGAGAAAAATGAGTGTCCTGGTGATTTGGGATGTAAGGTACTATATATGTCTGTTAAAATTCTCTATATCTCTTTCTCCTTTCTTTGTCTCTCTGTTGGTGGGGCTTCCTTTAGAATTTGAAGTAGGGCAGGTCTTTTATTGGCAAACTCTCTCAGCATTTGTTTGTCTGTGAAAAATTTAAGCTCTCCCTCAAATTTGAAGGAGAGTTTTGCTGGATAAAGTATTCTTGGCTGGAAATTGTTCTCTCTCAGAATTTTAAATATGTCATGCCACTGCCTTCTCGCCTCCATAGTGGCCAGTGAGTAGTCACTACTTAGTCTTATATTGTTTCCTTTGTATGTGGTGAATTGCTTTTCTCTTGCTGCTTTCAGAACTTGCTCCTTCTCTTCAGTATTTGAGAGTCTGATCAGAATATGTCTTGGGGTGGGTTTATTTGGATTTATTCTATTTGGAGTTCGCTGGGCATTTATGCTTTGTGTGTTTATATTGTGTAGAAGGTTGGGGAAGTTTTCCCCAACAATTTCTTTGAATACTCTTTCTAGACCTTTACCCTTCTCTTCCCCTTCTGGGACACCAATGAGTCTTAAGTTTGGATGTTTTATTTTATCTATCGTATCCCTGAGATCCATTGCGATTTTTTCTATTTTTTCCCCATTCTTTCTTTTGTTCTTTCACTTTTTGTTCTGTGGATTTCTAGGACACTGAGATGTTGTTCAGCTTCCTCTAGTCTTGTATTGTGAATATCCAGAATCTTTTTAATTTGGCCAACAGTTTCTTTTATTTCCATAAGATCTTCTATTTTTTTATTTACTCTTGCAATTTCTTCTTTATGCTCTTCTAGGGTCTTTTTTATGGCGCTTATATCCTGGGCCATGGTCCTCTTGATGTCCTTTAAATCCTTTGCCACATCTTCGTTCTTTGATTGTAGTTCTTTAATTAAATTTGCGAGGTATAATGTTTCCTCCGAAATCTTGATTTGTGTGTTTGGAGCTGGATTCTCCATATCATCTGGTTTTATCATATGCATTAACATTTTCTGTTGTTTTTGGCCTCTTGGCATTTGTTTTGTTTCATAGGGTTCTTTCAAGCTGTATAAAAAAAAAAGGGATATCGATCTAATTTTTCAGAGACAGAGTTTGGTGACATACACTTTCTCTAAGTAACCAGCAGATGGCATCTGTGAGCCACTTATATCCCTCCAGTCAGTAGTGAGAGGAAATGATTCTTGTTTGTTCAGTTGGAGAGCTCAGCCTGGGCATGCCGCTGGATCCGCCCGCCCTGAATGTGGGGTGCTCACATGGGTGGTCAGGGAGGAGGGACAGCTCTCTCTCGGTATCCCATAAACCACTGGACTTGGTGTAGTGCCCCTGGGTTCTCCAAGTGGATCCCCCCTCCCAGCCGCGATCCTCCCTCAGCCGAGGGGGATGCCTGCTACGTCATCAGTGTGCGCCGTCCCTCTAGGGAAGCCCTGGGCTGCTTGGCTGTGCCGCGGGGCTCTCAGCTCATTTCAGAATACAGAATGTGTGAGGCTGTCTTTACTGCAATGCCTTGTGGGCTGAGAGCAGCTGAGATTTTCTCCACAGAGAGCGAGCGAGAGACAGAATATTTCCCCCGATTCTCCCAAGGTCAGTTGTCACCAGAAGCCTCTGTCTGCTTGTTGAGGATTCACTGTCTGTATTGAGCAGTTATTATTAAAACCTCACTTGGAGCTGGGCTGAGAAAGTGCACGGTGCGGCTTCCGTGAGGGAAGGGCTCCCGGCTCTAGGTTCTCGGCTCTCAGCGCGGGTCCGCAATTTTACTTACAGATTTTATGCTGTGATCTCGGGCATTCCTCCCAATTCATGTCGGTGGAAGTTGAATGTACTGTCACATTTGTCTCCCTGCTACCATTCCAGGTTATTTACTTGTTTTTGTTCATTTATGAATTATTCTGGGGGAGACTAAGTCTTCCACTACTTTCTATGCTGCCATCTTCCCAGAATTTCTCCCTCATTTTTGAAGGGTAGTTTTGCTGGATTTAGAATCCTTGGTAGGCAGTTTTTCTCTTTCAGTATCTTAAACATATCATACCACTGCCTTCTCACCTCCATGATTTCTACTGAGAAATCTGCACATAGTTTATCAAAGTTCCCTTGTATGTGATGGATTGCTTTTCTCTTGCTGCTTTCATAATTCTCTCATTGTCTTTGACATTTGATATCTGATTATTAAGTGTCTTGGAGTAAGTCTATTTAGGTCTTTTCTGTTTGGGGTATGCTGTGCTTCTTGGATCTGTAATTTTGTGTCTTTCATAAGGGATGGGAAATTTTCAGTAATATTTCCTCCATTATTCTTCTGTCCCCTTTCCCTTCTCTTTTCCTTCTATGACACCCATAACATGTACATTCTTGTGCTTCATGTTGTCCTTTAATTCCCTGAGACCCTGCTCATATTTTTCCATTCTTTTTCCTATCTGTTCTTTTGGATGTATGATTTCAGACATTGTGCCCTTGAGTTCATGAATCCTTTCTTCTGCCTCTTCAAATCTGCTATTGTATGTCTCCCTTCTGTTTTTCATCTCTTGTATTTTGCCTTTCATTCCCGTAAGTTCAGCCAATTGTTTTTCAAACTTTCAAGTTCTTCCTTATGTTTGCCCAAAGTCTTCTTTATATCCTTCATCTCTTCTGCAATATCTTCCTTCAAGTTGTTGATTTGCTTTTTTGAATTGATTTAGCATATTTGTTTGAAAATCTTTAATTAGTTTTTCAACTCCTGGATCTCATTTGAAGTGTAAGTTTGTTCCTCTGGGCCATATCTTTGTTTTTCCCAGTGTGACTCATAATTTTTTGTTGTCTAGGCATCTAGTTTCCTTGATTACCCCAATCAGATTTTCCCAGACCAGATGGGCCCAGGTCTCAGGAGGATGATGTAATCAGTTTCAAGTTTCCCTGAGGATGAGATCCAGTAGATTGTCTGACTTTCCTGAGGCCTCTAAACTCTGTGCTTTTGCTGTCCTGCCCAGCAGGTGGCATTTGCCAATGTGCAGCTCCTCACCAGCGTAAAGAGGTGGAGTGCCTTTAATTCTCAGCAGACCCTGTCTCTGCCAGTAGCAGAGGGTGAGTCAGAAGCCACACTTAATCTGTTTCTGTTTTTTTCCCCCCTTAGGCCATGGGGTCTGAATTCTCTGAGGGACCCATCACTTGGCTGGATGCTGCCTCCCATCCCTTTCCTTAGGGAAGGTAAACCTCCAGGGAATTATCTCCTTCACTTGACTTCTTCCTTTGTCTCTCAAATTATCTTAACTCCACCCTTGGCTGGGTCAATGCTGAGAATTGAAAATGCCTGAGACTTTCTCTAATGAGCTACTGAGACTGATTTGAAAGAAAAAAAAAAAGAAATTCCCTTTTCAGAGCCAGTCCCTACCCCCCAGTTTCACAGATTAACCAGAGTTGGTACCAAGCTCCAGTGCCCCTTTTCTTGGGACATAGCCCTTTTCCAGTATTCTGAGCTCAGCTGACTCAAAAAGCCTCTGTTTTAATTAATTTATTATTATTAATTGTTTCCTTCAGCCCCACCTCCTCTCTGCCAGGAGAGACCTCAGGATTCCTGAGGTATCTGTGCTCATAGCTTATATTTGGTAGTCCAAACCCATTAATTAAAATAACAACTTGATCTTGGTTGAACTACCTTCCCTTGCTCCCAACATAGATCATTTCTTTTTCCCACAGGGGAGTGTTCCAACTCAGCCTGCCATACCAGTAGGGGAGGGGCACCAGCTCTGCAGTTTGGGGAGCTTTACTTACAGTTCTATGCTGCTATCTCACCTGTTCCACTCATTCCAGTATGATGTGTGTCCAGTCATGGACATCCCCCAAACAGTTGTGCCAGACTATTTATTAGTTGTTTCTGGCTGTTTATTAGTTGATTGCTTTTTATAAGTTTAAAATTTTCTGTAATAAAAAGTTAAAAATATTTTTTACACAATACAAAGAGTAAAATGACAATTGTTGGAAAATGGGGTTATCTAGTAATCTTCTTTTAGTCAGTTAGATTTTATCAAAACAATTAAATCTAACCACACACACAAATAAAAAGACTTTTAAAATTACTTTAAAAATCAATTGGAACAAATCAATGTCACAAAAATATGCAGATGGAAAATAAGCAAATGGAAAGATGTTCAACATCATTATGCATTAGGGAAATGAGAATTAAAACTACAATGAGATGTCACAGAACGCCCATTAGAATGACTAAAGTTAAAAAGATTGGCAATACCAAGTGTTGTCAAGGACGGGGAACAACTGAAGGGAAATACCAAGTGTTGTCAAGGACGTGGAACAACTGAAGGGAATGTAAAAATTAAACAGATACTCAGCAACTACTCAACAATTCCTCTCTTAGGTACTTACCAAAGAGATGTACTTTTGGTATATCTACACAAACCTGTCTACACAAATACTTACACAGGAATGTCCATAGCAGTTTAATTCATAATAACAAAAAACTTAGAAACAACCCAAATGTTTAATAACTGGTGAGTAGATAAACAAATGTGGTTATATCTGTACCGAATAGAATAATAGAATGCAATTCAACAATAAAGAGGAACAGACTGCTGACATGTACAACATGGCTAAAACTCAATAGCATTATGCTAAGAGAAAGAAGCCAGGAAAAAATATTGCATATTCTTTAATTTCATTCTATGAAATTCTAAGAAAGGCAAAAACAGCATTGGAAAGCAGATCAGTGGCTGCTAGAGTTCAGAAGGTGGGAGGAGGCAATTGACTGCAAAGTGGCATATGGAAATTTTGGGGGGTGTTAGAAATGTTATATAATTGCATACCTTTGACAAGACTCATGACCTTCGACACTTTAAAAGTACAAATTTTGCAAAACTTAAATTTAAAAAAATGAATGGGAATGTGGTCCTACAGAATCTATCTTCAGTGGGAAGTTAAATTTTCTCCCTACTACTGTTTCTGATAAAATTGCAAGTATGATCACAGAAAATGCAGAGGCACAAAACCCATTAAACATGAAGTTTCAGAACAGAAACAGGCTTATACTTTGACACAGATACTAAAAGGCTAAGGAAACATCTCAGCTCTACTTAGACTAAGTCCTATGACTCAATGATAGTTAAACGTCCTCCCCTGGAAATTAATCTATTATGTAGCTTTTAATACTCAGTTCCCAAATCAGTTCTGTGTAAAGGGCAATGTGTTACATGATATCCTACTTACTGACTATACCTTATGGTCACAAGTATGTCTCAAAAAAGTTGTTTCAAGGGTCCTTTCACAGTCTTCTGTTCTTCTGAGCCAGAGGAGAGAGAACTCATTTGCTGATATCTGAAGTAGAGAAAAATAAGACACTGAAAATAATTTGTCTACATCAAGAGATAAATGGAGTTACAAAGGCAATTATTTGACTAGTTGTGGTATCAACTTATCCACAAAATTTTTTTGTCAATTATTTTAAGGGTAAAAAAATGCAAAATGTATCTTGGTATTGCCTTCTAGGAAATTTAGGATGTGCATAATCTCTCTGAGATCTTTAAATTCCTAGTACCAGAGGTCATAGGATGCAAAGGAGACAATGGGCATTCCTTGGTTTACTTCTGGGGCCTTCAACAGTTTCCTAACACTCTTTACAGCCAATGACGAAGGTTTGGCTGCAGAGCAGAAAAGAATGACAGAGAGAACCCGGGGTGCACCTGCTGCTAAACTCAATGGCCAAAGTCACCGTTCTTGGGCTCCTTTTCAGAGCTGTGTCTAGCAACAGGTAATTCTAGAAACAGGAGTGTCTGTGTGTTTGAGGGGAGGGTGCTCTAGGGAGGGCAAGGGGCACTAATTTGGGGAAGTCTTCATGTCTTCTGTACAGTACTTGGCTGGGTTTTTGTACCATATTTATAAGGTCTGACTGTTGGCCACGTGCCAGAATTTTGGCAGGAAATCTCTTCCTCTCCGCCCTTGAATCCCAGTGCTCTTCGTATTGTGCCCTTCCACGTCCTGTGCAGGTAGCTTCTTTGAGAATGGATTGGCAAGGGAAAAGATAAACCAAAGACAAGAAGGCTTCCCGGCTATTATAATAAACAAGGATAAACTGAGCAAGTAGTTATTATGGAGTTGTATAAAAGCTGTAGAAAACAGAGAAATCAGTGGATAGAATTGAAATGGTTGGGCGACATGATCAGGTATGACAATCAAGCAGAGAATTCTTGCTCAGGCAACTAAGTGGAGGATATCACCTTTCATGTTGCTAGAAAAACAGAAAAAGTTGATACTGTGTTGGGATAATTGGGAAGTATAGTTATGTAAGAGACACGTGAAAATTAACAAGAATTTTAAACCATGGTGCCAATATAGTTGCCCCATTGTTACTTCTTTCTATACACTTTCATGCTCATTTGGCTAACTTTCTCAATCCCTCAACATATTTATACTTAGCTTCTTTTTGCTCCTTGCCCTTTCTCACTTCTGCTATTTTTTTTTTTTGCATATGCTGTTCTTTCTTGAATACTTGACTGTTCTTCCTTTCTCTCTAAGCTTCTTTCCTTGCTAACATTACTTTCCCCAGCACGCACATCAGTTTTCCACTTTGCCATCATTTCCTCTTGGAAGACTTCCTTATACCATCCCCAACCTCCCCAAATTAGGTACCTCTTTGATACACTACTTCCTCTATCATATTGCTTATCACCAGCAAAAAAGATTGGACCCTTAATTGTCTGTCTTCACCTACAGAGTGTCTTGCCAATACTTAAGTCAAAAGATCACATTAAAGTGCAATACATGTTCGTAGAATTGAATACTTTTTAAATTGTCCATCAAATTTAGGCAAAACAAAAACAAACATACAAAGACACCCCAATTCTCATTCTTTGTGTTCATTATGATTTATACCTTCATACGTCTATCAATTTATGTATTAGTTATAATTTATAATAAACAAAGTAGTTATATATTACATACCCATATATATGTGTGTGGTGGGGGGGGAGAGAGAGAGAAAGGGAGAGAGAGAGATAGGGAGAGAGAGAAAGAGAAAGAGATGGAAAGAGGGAGAGATTGGGAGGGAGAGAGAGAGAGGGGAGGCAGGGAGAGACCATAAAAAAGCACTAGGCTAAGAAATGGAGTTCTCAATGCAATTCTGTCCCTGAATAACAGAGTATGGCTTAAATATTCTGGGCTTAAATTTTATCATCTGTACAAAGAAAAGGTAGGAAAAAGGAAAGTTTTATACTCCTTCAGATATAAGATTCTGTGAATCTGTGAAAAATAGGCAACCAAGAAGATTCTAAGGCTTATCATTTGTCATACGTAAACAGGGATGATCAGTAAGAATTGTGGTGATATTCAATAATATGGGAATAGAAATGGGTTTAAAATTTCTGTCAAAAAACAATATTAGAAACCAGGAGTTTTTAAAAATGACAATTTTAAACATGCATTCTTCAGGTTTGACTTTGTATATTACAAATATTTAGCTTAGCCTAGAAGTAGACTTGTTCATCGGGATGCCTGAAGCTCACCATAGTACAGAATGAATCAAGAGCGGCTAGTTAGTACTGATAAAGAACTTTTAGTAATATCTAATATTGATGAGGGACAAAATGGACACAAACCTAGAACTTGGATACGTGCAAAGGTAAATTACTAATATGGTAGTACATAATTTTCAAATAAATGTATGTTGTTTAAGTAACAGTAGGGAAAGTGCAAGTCATTTTATCTGTTCTGGAACCAAAGAATTACAGGCTCTTAGAGATCAACTGGTCCAATTCTACTGGAGCCTTTGATCTTCTTGATGCACCCAAACTAGGTGGCATCCCATTACTCTTGAAAGTCTCTGGGGAGGCAGTCTCACTAAAGCAACTCATTCCATCTTTGGACAACTCCATCTATTGAAAAGTGTTTTCTTTTATTATGTTCACTGAAGCGTCCATTCATTGGTTTTAGTTCTGCCACTAGGATCAAGCATAACACATCAAATCTCTCTTTCACATGACAGCCCTGAATTACTATTGCAAATCTAGAATGAATTCCATTTTTTTTTATTTCTGTGCAACAGAAAAAACCTAATATGACAATCAAAACCTTTTTGAGCTAGATGTGAACAGCAGTTTAATTTATTTTTTATTCACCAATTACAGTTTAGCTTAAATTCAGATTCATGTTCTTTCTAAACTAAAGCTACCCCCTTTTAAAAGTATCACACTTTCTTCTTGTCTCTTTTCTTTAGTCTGACATCAGTCACCACAGTCTAAATACTCCTGTGCTTGTTTCTTGGCACTTGAGAGGTGGGTGGTCAGTTTGTATGACATCTGACATTTTATGCTGCTGAGTTCCCTCTTTTACTGATCTAATTTGATATATTGCATCATTATATGCTGCCAGCTTAGACACATGGGGAGTGGGATCACTGTGAGGTTGGAGAGAACTGAAACCTATTCTGCTTTCAGACAAATGTGTGCTGTAATGCAGGATTAAGAAAACAGCAACAACAAAACAATGGATTCTTTGGAATAAGACCAGATCTAATTTTGTAACATGGCCTAGAAAGTTGCTATCTATATAACCTTCATTAAATGAGTTAATTTCACTCAGCCCTAGGGTCAGTCTTCATCTATAAAATGGGAACAATATCAACTTTATGGGCCTGCTGTGATAATTAAATGAGGCATTTAGCACACTTCATCTAGTACAATGTCTGGCTATTGCATCTCCTGTTCCAAACCTAGCACAGAGTTAGAAAATTTATCTCTTATCTCTTTTGCTTCCTATGCCCTCCCCCCTCCCCCATACCCTCCCACACAGTATTGTGGCTCAGGACACTCTATATCCCCATATTTAGGTTATGTAGCATTTTCTGCTCTGAGCTCTTAATTCCCCTGTTGGATAATTCTAAAATGGGACATCCTCAGCAGCGGGGAAAGCATCAGCCATGAGCTGGTCTGCCTTATTCTGCTTTCTCAAAATCATAAAGGTGCTGGTGATGCGTGGACTGATGAGGAGTCACATTGCCAGGGCCCTGTTTTGTATGTCCCCGAGTAACTGAGGCTGTTTTGCTTCTGAGGGTACCCTTGGGTCTGCTTTGGGTGAGAAGGCTTGGCTTCTATTGCCCAGTTTACCAAGCAGAAGAAGACATCCAGAATACTGATAATGTGTCAAGAATTGTGCCAGGTCTGTGCCTTACAAAAAACTTCTGGAGAGATTCATACACCCATTCATTCATTTATTCATTTAAAAAGGCTTAAACCGTATAGAGTTTCTGTTGGAATGATGGAGATGTTTTGGTAATGGAGGGTGGTGATGGCAGCACAACTTTATGAATATAATTATTAGCACTGAAATAGATATCTGAATGTGGCTAAAAGGGGAAATGTCAGGTTTTAAATATGGTACTAGAATAAAAATGTCTTAAAAAATCCATAGAACTGCACAACACACTGAACCCTAAGTTAAACCGTGGATTATAGTTAAAAGTACAACTATAAAAATGTGCTTCATCAATTGTAACAAATGTGCTACACTGTGGAAAGCCGCCTCCCGAATCGGGCCTAGCGTATGCGCTGCAGCCTGCTCTAGAGTTACCCCCGCCCATCGAGTGAGCCAAGATGGCGCCTGCATCCTGTTTCCGCATAGTGACGCATGTATCCGCCACCCGCTCCTACCAATCGAAATCCTGTATACGCGATACTAGCCTAGAAGCTTATTGGTTGTTAATTGTGTATAAAAGGTCTTACCCGGACGGGGTAGGGTGAGACAGCCCACAAGGAGCCGTGCCTGACGGCCACATCGAGGCTGCTCTCCCACGAGGCGCCGTGCCCCGTGTGGGAACCAGTAACACAGAATGTTCATCTAGCTGTAGTAAAGGGCTTGCTTTCACAACTGCCGTGTGGTTCGAGTCGTGATTCATGACCAGGTTAGTTCGCGCAGTCTGCATCTCTCTCTCTCCTTCCCTGTTTCCCCTCGCCGGCCGGGAACCGGGGACCGAGCGGGGCAGCGCCGGACAAGTGGTGGCCCGTACGGGGCAGCTCCTCCTCCTGCCTCGCTCTCGACGGTCCCTCTGTGAGGAGAGCAGCGCTGCGCGTCGAGCTTACGGCGGACTTCCCGCGCCTGATCAACGCGAGAAGGTGAGTGCGTCTTATTACATGATAGTTAGGGCCCGTGGGTTTTCAGGTGACCCCGGGGGACTCGGAAGAGCTCTCCGAGTGACTGAAGTATAGTGCCGACTGCAATCATGGGGCAGTCCGGAAGTTCACCTCTCTTAGCTCCCTTAAAGAACCTTTTGAAACAACAGGGTATCTCGGTCAGGAAAAGCTCCCTTCAGCGTTTTCTTGATGATGTTGATACTTTTGCCCCTTGGTTTGCCTGCACCGGCAGCCTTAGCCTACCCTCTTGGATGAAGCTCGGTCGCGACATAGACCGAGCGCGCCAGACGGGCGTGTGTATGGACCCGATTCTAGTACCCATATGGGAGACCGTCCGTGCGGTCCTTGAACTAGAATCGGCTACCGGCCTAAGCCCGTCCTCTGTCTTGCAAGAAGCACGGTGCGCGCTCCAAGAAACCCAGTCAGTTTCGTCAGCGGACGGCTCCTGTAAGGGCAAACCGCCGGAGTCCAGTGACTCTGACTCAGAGTCAGATAGCGATACTGACGAGAAGGCGGAAGCATCCCCGCTAATTGAGTGGGAGGAGCCTCCCGCCACACCCGTGCGGCCTTCCGCCCCGCCAATGTCTACCGCTGCACCCCCAGGGACACCCCAGCTCCCAACTGACGCCTTGGGCGGTCCCACCAAAGGACCTTGCCGAGAGCTCCCTCTAGTGGCCATGCCCAGTAAAATGTAATTATCCTTTGCTGCCAGACCCGGAAACCCCGATGGGTCGGTCAGGGGAGGGGCAACCTTTGCCGTACCCCCCGCCCGAGTATACAGGCCCTCAGGACCCTTTGCCATTAGGTAGTGGTGGGAGACATTTCTGGAGATGGAACCCTTTCACAACATTTAGACCTTTTGGCATGCTGGGTGGCTACCAGCCACTTGAGCCGCAGCCAGTCTCAGAAATGTACCCGGTTATTATCAATCCCCAAGGTGGCAATCGGCACGAATCATATGATTACAAACTATTGAGGGAATTGAGGCAGGCCGTCCATCAGTATGGCCCCAATGCCCCTTATACCTTGAACATGATCGAGAACCTCTCTGCTCTAAATCATACACCCGCAGATATTTTTCAGCTAGCCCGTGCTTGCTTGCCGTCAGGCCGATTCATAGATTGGAAAGCATGGTTTGAGGAGTTAGCTGAAGAGCAGGCCGCAAGGAATGCGGCGGGGAGACGTGGCGGGTGGAATGCTGACATGCTGTTGGGGAGAGGCGCCCATGCCCAGAACCAAACGGGTTTCCCACAAGAGGTCTATGCCCAGATCTTCCGCTGTTTTGTGGGTGCCTGGAAAAAGCTAACAGGTGAGGGAGAGGCTCAGGCCTCACTCAGCAATATACACCAAGGCCCCACAGAACCATTTGCGGATTTTGTAGCCAGGATGCAAACCGCAGCTGAGAGAATCTTCTCAGATCCAGGAGTAGCAGAGACTGTGGTTAAGCAAATGATTTTTGAGCAGTGCAACAAGGAGTGCAAAGTTATCCTGGCACAAAACAGAGCAAAAAATTTGACAGAGTGGGTCAGGCTCTGTAGAGATGCTGGCAGCCCTTTAACTAATGCAGGTCTAGCTGCCATGCTAGCCAGCTCCCTACAGGTGGCTACAAAAAGCCCGAGAACCTTAGGGGCAAAGTCTAACGGGTGCTATGGCTGTGGCCAATCAGGGCACTTTAAGAGAGATTGTCCCAATAGACGTCAACCCCCTGCCACTCAACGGTTTGGCGAACCAGGTGCAGCAACCAGGCCGTGTGGCCGTTGCCACAAAGGCCCCCACCGCGCAGAAGACTGTAAATCGGTTTTCGATGCGCAGGGTAGACGCCTCTCTGGCCGCCCCGAGCAGATTCCAAAAAACGGGAAGAGGGGGTCCGCCCTTTCGACGGACCCCCTTGCATGCCATTCGACAACACAGGATCCGATCAAATTCGTGCGTCCCCCGGCTCAGCAGGACTGGACCTCTGTGCCACCTCCAGACTCGTACTAACCCCCTCCATGGGTGTCCAGTTAGTAGGGACCTCCTTCAAGGGGCCCTTACCGGCTGGTACTGTAGGGCTCATATTGGGAAGAGCATCCACGGCCCTGAAAGGATTAACAGTTATACCAGGACTTGTAGATTCAGATTTCACAGGCCGTGCCCAAGTTATGGTTCAATCTCAGCGGGGCACCTTAGTCATTGCAGAAGGTGATAAGCTGGCGCAGCTCCTGCTCTTACCCAGCTTACATGCAGTCTTTCCAAGCAGAATCAGACAGAGAGGGGAAAAAGGGTTCGGATCCAGTGGAGCGATTTTTGAGGGACTCCATATGTCCCTGGAGTCTCGACCTATGCTAACCATTAAGGTGCAAGGCAGATCTTTCTTGGGCCTGCTCGATACAGGGGCCGATCGGTCTATCATAAGACAACAAGAATGGCCCCCCACCTGGCCAACGAGCAGGGCGGAAGAGCCCATTAGAGGAATAGGCCAAATTTCAGCGCCCATGCTCAGTGCAGCTGCCCTTCATTGGGCCGATGAAGAAGGACACCAAGGCAGTTTCCAGCCTTATGTATTAGCCCTGCCTGTGTCTTTGTGGGGAAGAGACATTCTGACCCAAATGGACGTTACTTTAATTAGCGGCTACTCCCCAACCTCTAAGCGACTGCTAAAAGAAATGGGGTATACCCCCGGCAAGGGTTTAGGAGCTTCACTGCACGGACGTGCGGAGCCTATACAAGCTGCCCCCAAGTCTGACAGACGAGGCTTGGGTTTTTCATAGGGGCCACTGAGGAGAGATTCCCACCCACACCTATAAAACTAAAATGGAAAACCGAGGCTCCGGTGTGGGTGCCTCAGTGGCCCTTGCCACAGGAAAAACTTGCAGCGTTGCACGCCCTAGTATCAGAACAACTAGAAAAGGGCCATATCGCCCCTTCCACGTCACCGTGGAACACCCCTATATTCGTAATAAAAAAGAAATCTGGTAAATGGAGACTGCTACATGATCTAAGAGCTATTAACGATTGCATGGAGCCTTTAGGGCCCGTTCAGATGGGACTGCCCCTCCTCTCGGCATTACCGGAGCACTGGTCGATTTTCATCATAGATCTGAAAGATTGCTTCTTTTCTATTCCGCTCCACCCTGAAGACACCCCTAAGTTTGCCTTTACTGTGCCCTCTAGTAATCAAGAGGAGCCCTGTCAACGCTTTGAATGGACAGTCCTGCCCCAAGGCATGGCTAATAGTCCTACCATGTGCCAGCTGTATGTCGCTGCGAAGCTAGCTAGCACTCGGCAGCAGTTCCCTCAAGTGAAAATCATCCATTATATGGATGACATTCTCTTAGCCCATAGAGACACAGATCTTCTTAAAACAGTTTGTCACATTTAGTCCTTAGTCTTAGAGAAGCTAACCTAGAGATTGCCCCTGAAAAAATCCAAATGACTGACATTACCACTTTCCTGGGGGCGAAAGTCGCACCCACTCATGTTTCCCCCCAAAAGGTGTCTCTCAGGCTAGACAATATACACACTCTCAATGATCTACAAAAACTCATGGGGGATATCAATTGGATCCGTCCATACCTAAAAATACCCAATGTCAAACTAACCTTTGTTCGACCTGTTGAAGGGGGATTCTAATATAAACTCACCTCGAAGCTTCACTCCAGAGGCAAGGCGAGCACTATGCCAGGTGGAACAGGCGCTCAGTGGCGCTGCATTGAAGAGAATAGACCCTGATGAGCCTTTTGAAGCCTGCGTGCTGCCGACAGAATTACAGCCCACTGCGGTACTGTGGCAGCGGGGGCCGCTGCTCTGGGTCCACCCTGGAGTTTCCCCCAAAAAAGTCCTAGAGCACTATCCTACAGCGGTTGCAGACTTGGCCCTAGAATGCATTAAAAGGGCTGTGCAGCATTTCGGTCAGCAGCCCAAAAATCTCAGGGTGCCTTATTCTTCCCAGCAGCTTGAGATACTCACCGGATGCATAGATCAATGGGCCATTCTCCGGTGTACATTTCTTGGTCCCATTAACAATCAGTTCCCTAAGGCTCCTCTCTTGCAGTTTGTCACCCGGCACCCAGTGATTTTTCCCAAAGTAACCTCTCCTAGGCCACTAGCAGGCGCCCCCACCGTATACACGGACGGCTCCAGCTCTGGAACAGGGGCGTATTGTGTGGAGGGGGACACTCCTAAAACAGTGCTCTTCCAACCACAAAAGCCTCAATGGGTAGAACTGCAGGTTATCATTGCAGTCCTGGAAAGCCTTTCCGAGCCCTTAAATGTCGTCTCGGATTCTGCTTATGTTGTGAACTCTGTACAAATTTTAGAAACGGTGGGCATTGTTAAACATTCCTCTACAGTAAGGACGTTCTTTGCCAAACTACAGGAGGTTATATGGACCAGGCAACACCCTTTTTACATAACCCATATTAGAGCCCACACAGGTTTGCCTGGCCCTATGGCCCAGGGGAACCATAGCGCAGATGTAGCCACTCGACAGCTGCACATCTTTCCGACGCTGGTACCGTATCAACAAGCCCGAGAATTCCATGCCAAGTTTCACATCAATGCAGGTACCCTAGCTAAGCGGTTCAGCATACCACGTGCAGCTGCTCGAGATATTGTCCGAGCCTGCAACAATTGTGCAGAGCAGAGAGCAGTCCCCTCGGTTGGGGTCAACCCTAGGGGTCTCACCCCAGGGGATACTTGGCAGATGGATGTCACTCATCATTCAGAGTATGGTAAGATCAAGTACTTACATGTGTCGGTGGACACATGCTCCCAAGTTTTATTTGCCTCTGCTGAACCAGGAGAAAGAGTCTCCCACGTCATTGCACACTGCCTTGCTGCATGGGCAGCTTGGGGTAAGCCAAAGACGTTAAAGACGGATAACGGGCCTGCCTACACTAGTAAATCCTTCCAAAAATTTTGTGACAACATGGATGTCCAATTAAAACATGGCACCCCTATAACCCTCAGGGGCAAGGAATCATTGAAAGAGCGCACAGATCTCTCAAAGACTTGCTTAAAAAACAGAAAGAGGGTATAGGCCACGGCCTGTCCCCAAAAGCTCGACTGTCTGTAGCCTTGCTCACATATAATTTTTTAAACGAAAATTCACAAGGAATGACACCTGCCCTGCAACACACCACCCCGAGTCCTCCGCATAGAGGTCTAGTCCGTTGGAAGGATGTCCTGTCGGGGCAGTGGAAAGGCCCTGACCCGGTGCTCAGCTGGGCCAGAGGCTCTGTTTGTGTTTTTCCCCAGGAACCAGGACGTCAACCAGTGTGGGTTCCGGAAAGACTGGTGAGAACCGTGACATCACCTGAAGAAGCCAAGGAACAGCTGTCAGAAACGCCAACGAATATACAACCTGAACCATTAGACCAAGCCTCCGACCCTGCTGATGATGGCGACGACCGACAAGACGATAATAGTAGGACTGACCACCCCGCGGTTGCCCAAAAAGAGGATCGGTAACTCTGTCCTTTGCTCTCCTATAGCAATCCTTCTAATCTGCCTTTTTCTTTTTAGTGGAACTATATTTCCTCCACAAGCTTCAATGAGTCCTTCCCCCTCACCAATGACACACTGATCCTCTCTTTTGCTAACCTCTCTGTCAAGGTTGTCAACACCACAGTTGCGGCGAATGCTACTTGTGAAACTGGTAATGGCGAGTTAAGTAAGGGAGTCTTGCTTGAATTTCTTAACGTTACAGGGAAGAGCCGCCAGTCTTGTGAAGGGATCTTGAGTAAAAAGGAGACTCAAAGGTGCCTTTTCCTTCCGGGGTTTGCTCCTACAGTCTGCAAACCGTTCCAAAGACCCGGATGCCTCGCCGCCCCGCTATCCTAGTGTATCGCCCAAGTTATGTCTGGCTCCCCGTCAAGGCAACCGACTGGGTTGGCCCTGTTTCTCAAGTTGTTTCACTTAACAATATCCCCTTCTCTAAGTCTAGGCGTCCAAGAGGCATAAAAGAATGGCTATCGAATGCTGCCAGTGTAGCTTCCTCTTTGTTTGTCCCAACGATCGGGCAGGCTGTGCTACAAGCATGGACAGATCGGCAGCTCGCCATAACGATGGAAACGGTAAATGGCTTGGTCAACCTTACCCGAGACGTGCTACGCCGCCACAATCAGATGCTGAACTTAAATTTCCAGGCCATTCAGAAACTCCAAGCGGAGATAGATGAACTTGGACTGGAAATAGATGGACTCTGGAGAGTGCTTCAGCAAACATGTGACACCCGGTGGCTTACGGTTAAACTCTGTGTCACTCCTGTCAGGGCCAACGTGACCGGAAGCATTTCCAGAGTCTCTGATTGGCTGAAAAGGTCATATTTTCCTGAATTTGTTAATCTCTCCCAACAGGTGGAATCTAGTTTAGACACAATTGGGGGGATCAAGTTAAAACCCGTTAAAGTCGATCTCTCCGGGTTAGGCGAGGTTCTACAGAAACTATTGCACAGTGTTTCTTCCTGGTTCTCTTGGCCCAATTTAACTAATTGGATCCTCATTGCAGTGGGATTATTGGTGGGATTAGTCGTTGTTAAATGTTTGCTAGAACGCCTGTTTCAAGCGCAGCAGCAATTGCGTGTTACCACTATGATGGCTATGACTCCCACCTCTGTTACCCCCGATAGTGACCGATTTATTAACCATACCCCTTCCTGGTCGCCTCAGGTGGGGCGCTTTGGAGCAAAATTTGTAGCGAATCGCATGGCTGTTTCTCGGGTGTAAAAGGCGACACCAGTAGTCATAATTTTGTCTCAGGTGGGTCTCTAGGGCAGAGTCCTAGTTGTGGCCAGACTGGACCCTAGCCATTGCACAGAGACACCTAGTGACACCCCCGACTCTGGTTACTGCTGTTCCTGCCCCCGTCGTTGTTCCCCAGTTGCCAGGCAAAGCACTGCAGGGAGAGTCACGTTGCTTCCAGCTTACGGACTCTCCGGTCTCCATATGACGTGAGCATTCTGGTTGGTGCTAGAGGCTCCGCCGCTGGATGGCTGAGGCCTAGTCCAGACTCCCCAAAGCACCAAAGAGGTTGTGAACCATTTGGGTTCACGGGAGCACGCTCATCACTGGAGACACTGGGTCAAAAATAAATAAGAAAGGGGGAGATGTGGAAAGCCGCCTCCCGAATCGGGCCTAGCGTATGCGCTGCAGCCTGCTCTAGAGTTACCCCCGCCCATCGAGTGAGCCAAGATGGCGCCTGCATCCTGTTTCTGCATAGTGACGCATGTATCCGCCACCCGCTCCTACCAATCGAAATCCTGTATACGCGATACTAGCCTAGAAGCTTATTGGTTGTTAATTGTGTATAAAAGGTCTTACCCGGACGGGGTAGGGTGAGACAGCCCACAAGGAGCCGTGCCTGACGGCCACATCGAGGCTGCTCTCCCACGAGGCGCCGTGCCCCGTGTGGGAACCAGTAACACAGAATGTTCATCTAGCTGTAGTAAAGGGCTTGCTTTCACAACTGCCGTGTGGTTCGAGTCGTGATTCATGACCAGGTTAGTTCGCGCAGTCTGCATCTCTCTCTCTCCTTCCCTGTTTCCCCTCGCCGGCCGGGAACCGGGGACCGAGCGGGGCAGCGCCGGACACTACACTAATGCAAGGTGTTTATAATAGGGTGGTATATGGGAATCCTGTATTTTATGCATGATTGCTCTGTAAACCCACAAATCCTTTAATTAATAAAAAGCTATTGCTAGCTAACTTGGGCCAAGTATTGTGTGGCATAGTCTCTGCACGGAAGTTTTCATGGTATTGGAAATGTGCAGCAAAATATGTAAAATATATAAAAATAACACAGAAAAAGGAATTTCTACTCCCTGGGATTGGAAGGGAAAACTTCCTGAAGGAGATGACATATGTAGTAAGGTTTAAAGAGACTAGGCTTTCAGAGAAAAATAAAAAGTTCAGGAATGGGGAACACAGGTGTGAAAATACAGGAGGCCTGACTTAGCATGGCTTATTATGGAAATATCCATATTTTAATATTGCTGAAGTTAAACACATAAAAGATGATTGAGACAATAGCTTAAGCTCAAAAGTGGGTGTTACGGAAAATAAGACCACAGACATAGTATTTAAACTAGAGCTATCTTGTATACTAAGTAAGGAAGGAGGGAATTCTTACCAGTTAGTGGCTGTGCTACTAACACACTTCAATTATTTTGCACATCAAAATCACAGCCTTTCTTTTATGTATGGGTATAACCTAACACCCATTTAAGAATCAACTTGTGTCATCAATGGAGAGATTTTGTGACACATAAATGATGGGGTATAATTTGTGTTAAGGAAGGGAGGGGAATTCTTGGGGAAAAAAAAGAGAAAAAAATGTTCAGAAGGGTAGTGACAACTTAGACATGGAGAGAGAACAGGCTTTGCCAGGTAAAACATTAAGGAATTCTCATTTTGATGAGGTTATATACTCTTTCCTCTAATAGGAAGTTATGCAAGATGAAGTTCTTTCTAATGCAGAGGAGTTGATCTTTTCTCATCAGGAACCTGAACTTACGTGTTATATACATTATGTGGCACTGATGAAGAATTTTAAGCACATGGAGTCATGATCTCATTTGCATTTCATAAATATTACCTTGATCACAATGCAGAAGATGAATTTGTGGGGGATGAGGCAGGAAGCAGATAAATTAGTTAGAAGGCTCTTGTAATATTCCTGGGGAGAGATAATGAGGGATTAAACTAAGAAGAGCCATTGGGAATATAAAGGAGAAGAGGAGGTTATCTAATAAAAACCTATGGAAAATAGCCAACATAATGGAGAAAATTAAGATGCATTCTGTGTAAAGTAGAAACAAGCCATGGGTACCTGCTCTCACTGCTGCTTTCCAATATAACACAGAGAGGAGATAAGACAGAATATGATTATTTAAAGATGATGTGATGAAATAAATTTAAAAAAACATAAGAACATTCAGAAACTATTAAAGATAAAAGTAGAGTTCAGCAATAGGCTGGTTACAAGATCACATATAAAAATCAGCATATAAAAAAATCAATGAATAGCACCCAATAATAACCAACTACAATAAATGTAATGGCACTTAAATAGTAACACTTTAAAATAGCAAAATATGCACACACACAGAAAGAAATCCCAAAATGCTTACAAATTTGCCTGCCAAAACATGCAAAAGAACAAATCAGAACCTTTACTAAAAAACACAGTACATGTTCCAGATAAATAGATAGGAATAGTACATGCATGACTTTTCAAACTGTCAATTCCTCCCAAAATAACCTATAAATTCAATTTAATCATTGTGAAAATAAGAGGGATTTTAAAGAAAACATAACCAATGAAATCTAAAATTTATAAGGAAGAATAAACGACCATGAAGAGCTACAATTTTTAAATATTTTTTAGAAGAGCAAAAATGCTGGACTTGCCCTACCAGGAGCTGGGACTAATAGCAATGCTACAGTAATTTAAAAAGACTCTGAACTGGAGTGGGAATAGCCAAATATGTCAATGAATCCAAATACAGAATCCAAAAAAGACCCACATACTTGTGAAAACCTGGTAGAGGGTAGAGATGGCATCACAATTCAGTAGAGATGCTATGAATAATTTGCCTAGGAATAAACTCTAAGAGATAAAGCAGAAAGAATTAGATTGAAGAAGAAAACCATAGGCCAAAATGCTTGTCAAAGCAAAGAGCTGGAAAAGTGGGAGTGACACCCACAATATACTACCCCGGAGGAGAAGGAGGTCCAGGGCAAAGGGCAGGCTGACAGGTTGGAGATGTTATACAAGCAGCCAGATAGTTCATCCTTCCTCAAACCCAACCCACTGTCCTTCCTCCTTCCCATTCTCCAATAGTAAAGGCAAAATGAAGACATTTTTAGATACACAAGTTCTCAGAAGTTTACCACCCACAGACCTCTCTGGAAGAATTAGTCCATTACTCCAGGAGGATGAAGTAGGGTATAAGAAACAAGAACAAGAAAAAGAGTTGGCAAAATTTGTTTAATTTAATTAAGGAATGACTTAAAAATGAAACAAAAATGTCAAATGTTTATAGAAGAAACATCTATAGCAGAAAGGGGAGGCAGAGGAGAAAGAACTGGAAGTATGCTAAAGCTCTTATCTTGATAGGTAGGAAAGTAGGGTCATTGATTAATTATCAATAATTCTGAAATTATTAATCAATTAATAATTAATCAGAATTAATCAATAATTCTGAAAGCTGTTAGAAAGATCTAAGTTGTATGGACTCTGGTTGATTCCCAGTATCCATTTCCACTGTGCAGTTTCCATGTCCCCTCCCCCTCCATGTCCACCCTCTGTCCTTCTCCATCCTTTTGTGCAACCCAGGAAGCTGACCAGTATAGACTGTAACAACACACTCCTTTGTCTTCTGTGATATGGTTGCGTTCAGCCAAGTGGGAATAAGGGGATGAATTTGAAAAAAGAGAAGAGAGGGAGTTTGGAATATTTAAGCCCCATTTCCCTCATTGTGGGATTGCTTCACACTGGCTGTGGTCATTGGCCAAAGACCTTATTTCCACTCAGGGATCACCTTCACACAGCTCTCTCCCTTGTTTTCTCTTCTCACCCCCTTCCTGGACACCCTGCCACTAGATCCAGAATACTATATTATCCTTTGTGTTTACCCTACATTTTATCTATACCTAAGCAAAAAGTTCCTTAATTAAACTCTTCTGCTAGGACACTGAAAAATATTCCTTCTCCAGATCAATAGTAGCAGCCACCAAGGAGATCCCATGCTTCTTGCCTGTCATTGGTTTAATAAGTATTTGCTGACATGTAACCCAATTCTGACTACTGAAATGGAATAGGGAGTCTGCTGATTGGCTTCCAGGGAAAAGTTCACCCACAGTTATGGATTTTCATGTGTCTCCAAAAAGGATATATTCAAGTCCTAATCCCTGGTCTTATTAATGTGATCCTGTTTGGATATAGGGTCTTTGGAGATGTTGTTAGTTAAGATGAGGCCAAACTGTATCATGTTGGGCCCTAATACAAAATGACCAGTGTCCTTATAAGGAGAGGAAATCTGGACACAGAGAGAGAGAGAGACAGCCATGAGACAGAGGCAGAGATTGAGTTTTGCCACAAACCCAAGAATACCATGGATTGCCTGTAAGCCATTCCAGAACCCTGCAGACTTCAGAGGAAGCATGGCCCTGCTGTCACACTGATTCATACTTCTAGCTTCCAGAATTGTACAGCACATTCTGTTGTTTTAAGCCATTCAATTTATGGCAGCCCTAGCAAACTAAGACAGTCACTACTAAAAAAGAGTCATAGGAAAAGATGATTTCTCTTTTTCCTCAGAACATTGTCAGGTTTGAGTGTGGAGCCTGGAATATCTGTCTCATCTTGCTGCAGCTCATGGATGAAGTTGCCCCCAATGGATTGGGTCAGTCTTGAAGAGTGTGGAATAAGAGAAAAAGAAAGTGAGGACCGGAATCTAGAGAACTACAACGTCTGGTAGGTGGCATGGAAAAGAGGCATCCTCTTAGATGGTTGGGAAATACCAATACAAAAGACAGGAGGTGAGCCAGAAGAAAGGTGAATTATAGAAATTGAGAAAGGAAGAACATCAAGAGAAAGGACTTGGTCATGCTGTATAAGGGCTGCTCAGGTGAACTGAGTAAAGATCCTACAGTTTGAAGCAAAAGCAAGGTCAGTGAGGAGGTGGGGCTGAAACCCAGTCGTTAAAGTTTGAGGAGTGTGAGAGGAGTTAGACCATAAGGGGAGATTGAGCACATTTTCAGTTTGCCAGTGAAGAAAATGATGAAAAGGAAGGAACCAAAGTTCAGTCCCTTTTTTTTTAAAGGAGATAATTCAAGATGAAAGAAATCTGTTTGTAGATGGCTAGAAGGTAAAACTACGAAAGAAGAGGAATTGATCACTATAAAACTTTTATCAGTTTTAAAAATTAAGCTATTTTGAACAGCTGGTTGGTTTTAATCAAGTCTACCTTATGTATGTGAACATTACACACATGGCCTCAGGTGGTATGGAGTCTGGGTTCCTACCCAGTTGTGCATACACACATGGACAGTACTAGCACAGCAACCTTTGTATCCTTTAAGTATGTCACTTCCCTTTAGGGCTCCTACACTCTAAATCAGCCTGATCACGTATGGAAATTGTCAGGCTGCCTGTGGCCCCAGCTGCTGCTTGAGTTATAGGGGAAAAAAAAATACTCACTGTAGAAAAAAGCAGGAGTTCTGATTAGAGCCCGTAAGGGGTTCCTATTTGGGCAAGATGTTCCTACTTATGATGACAGTTCTGGCTGGGAGCCATTATACACTGAAGCCTGCAAGCCAGATGTTGCAGCAGAGCAAGGGGGCTTGGGGCTTGTAGAGAGGCAGATCAGAACAGGGATTTCTTCAGGGTGGATGCTCAGAAGAAGGTCTAGAAAATGTATGTCAAAAGGGAGGACAGTAACCCTTTTCTTTTCTTTCTTCTAAAGCCTTTATAAAACTTACAAGTATTGAGAAAAGAAACTAAGCTTTCCTAATTTCTTTTTCATGCTTGGGATTCATTTCCTCCCCCATATCCAGCCCTCCTGCATTTCCTTCCTATTTAATATTAATGCGATTCCAATCTTGCTTCTCCAACACTGCCTACATACTTTCTCAGCTTCAGTGATGAGTCTCTGGCACTTAGGTTAATTTTTCTCTTTATTTTAATCATTTCTGCTTTCTCATCTTGACCTTTCCTTCATTTCTAATTGGCACCACAAGACTTCTATGTGAAAATTAAGTCACCTCCATTCATTTCATGGGACCAAAATGTGTATTGCTCAGCCACAAACTCTCCATCTCATTTTCTAGCAGAATAGAAGCTCATAGAGATTAACCAAAAGGAGCAAGAAATGGGTGACTCATTTGTCCGTGTTACCTAAGGGCAGATGTTCCACTGAAGTGATTTTTAAGATAACAGAAATTGCAGCTTCTTAAGCTCAAATATTTAAAAGAAATATTTTTTAATGGAAGTCTTTAAGAAAGACTGATCATTGTGTAATGAACTTTCTAAATAGCAGCCTCAGTGCATAATGCTGGAAAATGGAGGCAGCATGGTAAGCACTCAGATTATCTGAGTTATTTTCTCAGCCCTGCCAACCTCCCCAGGTGACAAGCTGTGCAGTTTTGGTAAGTTACTTAACTTTTCTGAGACTAAGTATTTTCATTATAAAATGAAAACATTAACTCGATGCATTTCTAGAACTCTTCTAGTTCAGATATTTAGCAATTCACATTTAAAAGCTTAATTTTAATTGCTCATATTTTTAATGAACATCATTTACTGTTATAGTGGTGCATTTAAATGTAGAATACATTGAATAAATGAAAAAAATTGATGAAGGAATAAAGGAATACATGGCCGTCCATCATATGGAACCAACATGCCATCCTACATAAAAACTTATCTTTACCTTGGTAATTTTAACCTTCTCATTCAGCAGTTAGTTGCATCTTTATGTGTCTCTCAAACCCACGTTTAACAGCCCTTTCTCTCTTTTAATATGTGGTTTTTAACCCACTATGAGTTGGGAAGTCAAATGACTGTAAAGTTCTGTGTCAAGTAAGAGTTAATGAGTTCTGTATAAGAAACTGACTTATTTTCTTATGAGTAATATGCTTTTATATCATCCATTTGGTACCAATTTTGCTAATTTACTTACTCTCAAAGATATTTCAGATAATTGAAATTGGCAAATGAGTAAAGTATTATTGCATTACAATATTACAACACATCCACATGTAAGTAGACTAATACAACCTGACCAGTTTCCTTTTTGTTTTATTTTATATAGTAGAAGGAATTTATTCAGTTTCAAAACATGCATATAATATTTATAAAAAGATGAGCATCATGGCCTAAAATATCATATCTGTTAACCATAAATTATATCTTAACCCCTCATGATAAAACAAGAACAATAAGGGCTCAGGGATAAGACAAGACTACTTCGAATCTCAGACATAATGTTCCCAAAGGGGATTATCCTGGTCAAGTAGTTGAAGGGCTCCTGGGCTTTCAAGCCCTCACCTGAGAGGTGGGGATGAGAGCGTGCATCTCCTAGACATATATGGGTAGATATATTAATTTCCTCATTTGCTAAGACATATCAGACTATTTGGAACATATTAGTCTCTTCTCATTTTCACTTACTATCTATCAAAGATATTTTGACCACATTGAAATTGCATGCAGAAAGCAATTTAATGTATTTTTGAGGGCCATCAAAAAGTTTATGAAAACGAGCATGCCACACATGATGAAAAATTCATTTCATACAGAATTGGAAGTGAGAGGCTTTCTGGCCAATGTGAATCTAATTGAATCATCAGAATCATCAGAAAATCTAACCCAACTCATAAACCAGCATTACCTTAGACATAAAGAAAGCAGTATGGGATAAACTCAGATGTGGACTCAGATGATAAGGATTTGAACATGAGCCAGACACTCCTTTACTAGTCATGTGACTTTGGACAAGTTGCTTAATCTTTTTGCATCTTAGTTTCCTCATTTACAAAATACAGATATTTATATCTTGTTATCTCTACTTCACCAGTTTATTATAAGAGTGGAATCAGAGAAAATTAGATAGAGTTCTATAAATTAAAAAGTACTACCAAATGTAAGTTGTTATTACCACAATTACATTCTACCTCAATCAGCCAGTGAATGCTTAGTCTTAATAGTAATTTTTATGCCCTACTTTTGCAATTTTCTGAATAGCTTACAAAGGGCTTTCATATATTTTAACTTAAAAAAACTTACTTGACTGCTCTGTGATACATACCTGGCTCTATACTATGCAGAGTGGAGGATTCAAAATAATACAGGAGATAGGATGCCATCATGAAATTTAAAACATAGATGGGAAAACAAAACAAGCTTAAAACAGAAAAAAATAAGTTAACCCCACAGTTTTAACTCATGGCTTCTCTCCTCACTGCACACCAAGAAAAATAGCTCAACTTGGGTCAAGGACCACCTGGAGCCCTAAATGATGCACAGCTGGGTTTTCAAATAGGTACTGACTGTGGAGGAGGGAACGAGGGAGGGTTTAAAGTTTTATTCATGGTTCATTCTTTGCTTTGTTCTCTGTAGACAACAGAATATGCCCATCCATATGCCCAGACCTCAGAGAACTTTCCCTTTGGATATTTCCCAACTTCTGGAAGGTCAAGAGGTAATCAGATGAGGCAAAGAGGAAAGAGGACACACAGTGAATCACTTAAGTAACTTGTGCTCATCAGGGACAGTACACCTTAGTGGTTAAAAAAGCATAGCCATAGAAACAGAGATGTACAAGTTATACTGACCATATGTGAAAACTCAAATAAATACCTTAACAACTCTTAGCTTCAGTTTCCTAAACATGGGTAATAAAATGTGCACTCATCATAAGGTGGTTCTGGGTATTAAATGAGATAACTCATGGAAAACTCCTGATTGGCATTTTAAACATTCAATAAATGACTGCTGTTATAACTGCTAAACTTTGGAAAGGAGAGCTCTCTCTGCCTTTTCCAGCCATTACATAGGCAAATCTGGAAGGGGTAAGTAGAAATATCCTGGGCCCAGTGAAAAGGTGACATGGCCTAGATCAACCAACTCAACCTTTATTCTAGGCCTAAACTAAAAATTTTAGAAACTAGAGGTACCTGCATTGTACAGGCCAGTTTTAATGAATAGCTTTGTATATACATCATTCCTTATTTTTGCCAGAGTACATTGTTATTATTTTCACTTTAGTTTATATAATCTATTATCCTTTAAAGAAATTATATTGTATTTTAATTCTAGAAATTCTTTTTATATTTTACATTTCTTTCTTCATCAATTTTATGTTCCTGTGTACACTTTTGAGATTGTGGAACAAATTTAGAATAGCTGTTTCAACATTCTTTTCCACTAATTTGTTACCTCTACCATTTGGGGCCTTTTATTTTGATTGATTTTTTTCCTGCTTTGGGGTATATGTTATGCTTCCATGCCTGCCTTATAATTTTTTATTGGATAGCACACATTATAAATTTTACATTATTGGGTGCTAGATTTTGTTGTATGCCTTTAAATAGTGTTTGACTCCATTCTAGCCCACAGTTATTTGAAATCGGTTGGATCATTCCTGACTTGATTTTAAGCTCTCTTAGGGCAGTTTCAGTGCAATCTTTCTTCTAGGGCAAATTTAGTACCACTACTAAGGTGATACCTTTTTTGAGGACTCTACTTGATGCTCCTTGTATTAAAAGGTCTTTTCATTCTGGATTGTCAGAACATGATTTATTTCCAGCCTTCTGCAAGCTCTGAAAATTTTTTGTCTGCTGCTTTTGATGGTTCTTTCCACGGCCTCAGGTAATTTCCTCTCATGAATGTGCATATCAGTAGTCAGTCAAAGGCTCAAAGGGTCATCTCTGTAGATCCTCCAGAACTTGCTCTCCAGACAACTCCCAACTCCCCATTCCTCTGCCTTTCAAATTTAAGCCTCATTGGCCTCCTCAATCACCAATCTGTGTTTCCTCAATTAGAAATACTGTCAGGCTGGGTTTGAGGTCTCCCTCCGCATTAGTCAAAGTTTTTCAGAGAAACAGAACCAACAGAGATATAGGAATTGACTCACATGACCATGCGGATTGGCAAGTCTGAATTCTGTAGGGCATGCAACAAATAGGGAACCCCCGTGAAGGTCTTGATCAATTCTGCAAGAGAAGCTTGCTGGCTGAAATAGAAGTAGATATTCTTTCTGACTGCTGAAATCGTCTGTTCTCCCTTTAAGTCCTTCAACTGATTGTTTGAGGCTTCTCTCATCACTGAAGGCAATCTCCTTTGTTGATTTTAGTTGCAATCAGCTGTAGATGCAATCAACTGACTAATGATTTAAATCAACGAAATACTCTCATAGTAACAATCAGACCAGTGCTTGCTTGATCAAAGAACTGGACACCATGAACTTAACCCTCACAACCTCCATGCACATGTGACCTAGAAACTGCCTGTAGGTATAAACTTGGGCAGTTGTTGGGCTCCTCTCTCAAGGATCACAGTTCTGTGCTGATTCTTGTGCAATGTTTGAAAACTGTTATTTCATATGTATTTGTCTGCTTTTCTATTGTTTAAATCAGGAAGGTTAGTCCATTCCCTGTTAACTGCATTATGGCTAGAAACAGAAGTCCACAATTCTCCATTTACTCTTAAATGGCTGATTAGGTGTTTTCTTTGGCCTTTTGGCTCATATTGTTTCATGAACTTCTTGCTATTGAGACATTTACTTTATAAGTTATTTTTTTACAGGCAATATATTTCTCTCTTTTTTTTTATTGTTCCCCACCGAAAGCAAGAGGGCAAGGGAGCTCACTGATAAGGTGCATATAAGTAGGGCCCAACCATCCTGTTTTGCCTGAGACTGACCCAGTTTTAGCACCAAAAGACTCACGTCCATTGGAAGTCCTCAGTACTGTGGAAATTGGGACTGTTAGTAACCCTACAATACAGCTCAGCATCTCAGCTCAACGAATACAGTAGAGAAGAGTGCAAAGCATATCTAGAGGAACAAGCAGGTGACCTTAGTAATGTTTTCATAACTACTTTCCAGTTTACTAATTTTCTCTTCAGTTATGTATTATCTGCCATTTAATCTTACTTTTGGATTTTTCCAGTGCTATATTTTTCTTTTATAGAGTGTCTATTTTATTGTTTTTCAAACCGGCTGTCTTTGCTGGTTGGTTGGTTGGTTGGTTTTTCATGGTTCTGTATTTTCGCAGGTTGGGTTCCCCAAAGAGCAGACTCTGAGATGTAGATTAAAAACAGGATATTTCTTAGGTGGTGCTGTTAGGATTTTAGGGAGTGCTGGGTCAGAACTGTTGAACAGAGAGAGAAGCTGAACTGCATGGCAGGACCAACAAAGGGTTGGGCTGAGTCTACGAGGAGCTCTGGGATGGGAGGGGCTGTCAGATTTGTCCTGCACTGGGGCCAGGGGTCAGGCCTTTATAATCTGCCTGGTCAGTCACTGAATGCAGATTGATTCTGGAAGATGATGTGACCTAAGCATGAAGCAGTTTTCTTTATCTGAGACAATCTGCAAAGAGGGTTTAGAGCTGAGGGCTCTATCCTGGAAACACTCACAGCAGCTAGGGAAATAAGTACTTAGCTCCAGAAAAGACATCTGTGTGACACTTCACAGCATTCACCATACATGTTGTCTAAAGTTTTCTTTGTGCTTTGCATGTATTTACTCATTTTAATTGTAAACCATTAATGTGCTTTGTCTTATAGTTTTATTATCAGAATTTCTTGGGGTTCTAATTGCATGGTTTGTTGAGTTTGCTGACTCTTGCTAATGGTAATGACACCAAGGCTTTTTTTTCCTGTTGTAGTTTGTAATTCTGCACTAGGATTTCATTTCTGTGGGAATTTAACTGTGGAAAATCTTGAAGTTTCATGTTTTGAGGGAGTGTTTGCATATTCCTCTGCTTATTGCTCTACGTTTTCATATGCCTTGGAAAAATTTATGTTATTTTTTTAACTTATGCTTCCCTTTGCCCTATGGATAGTATGCATTTGAACTCCAAACCCATGTGATGTTCAGGCCCATGATATTAAATTATTTGGGAAAAACTTTGTGGTTATTGTTGTCATTGTTCCAACCAGAGCTGAAGTAGAGGGAAATTATTCTTTATCGTGTCTCTCTTCTGGATTTCTTCCTAATCTCTACTTTTTCTAGATTATATGAGCATTATTTCGAGGTACTAGTTTCATATTACTGCCTCACAAAAGCCCAAGACCTTGACTCTTATCCTTGTGGGAAGATTAAAATGCCAGCCTTAGGTAACCTTGTATATCAGTAATTAATGCCAGCTGCTATAACAAATGGCTCCAACATCTTAGAGGCTTAACTAAACAGAAGTTTATTCATTGTCCATGCATAATCTGATATTGAGTAACTCTCTTGGGAACTTTCCTTAAAGCATTTAGTTGGAGATTTGTATGTCTTTCATCTCATGGTTGCGTATCTACATTTTCCTTTGCTTCTAGCTACGGATCAGGGAGAGAGAGCTTATGGAAAAATGCATAGTATATTTTAGTGTCAATCACTGCCACCCACAGTTCAATGTCTGGAACTCAGTCACATGGTCAGTGTCACTGCGAGGTTGCTGCGAAATACAGAGGAACACGTGAATATGATGTGCACTGACACTCTGCAAGGTAGCATCAGTGTTATTCATAGGCTGAGTGGTTTGGTTTCCAGTTCCCTCTTTCCTTTTTGTTCTTGTGAGCTCAGCTAAGCATTTCAAGGGGCATTTTGTTCTTGGAAAGTTTTTGGGTTGTCTGGTGCATAGAACAAAAGTCTACATTTGCCATTCTAAATGCAGCTGTTTATAGAAGAAATCATCTGAATAATTGAAAAATTCAGTACATAACACAGTGCTTGGCATATAGCTGATGACCTGTAAATGTCTGCTAAATTGGAAATGATAAAACCTAGGGCTCTGCAAAAATCTCTGTACAGATTAAGGGTTTGTGAATTGCAAAGCCTGGTAAGAGAATGCTTCTGAGTTGTGATACGTATACCTGACATGCTATGGCAAATGGAGATATCCCCTCCTTCACCCTTTTGAAAATCAGGCCTCTGATCCCAGAATGTCATCAGTGATAGAGGGAGCTTACCTTTCCTTAATGTTCATAACTACATAACATGGTAATATGAGTGAAGGAGCTTTGTCTTACTCATCTTGCCTAGCATTATATGAACCGAGTTTTAGCGCCTATGCATTTTCAATTCTCCTTAATTGCCCTTTTTTTAGAGTTAGTGCACATAAAGCTTGGTGCTCTTTATACAGATTGCAGGGAGCTGTGTTTCCTTTCTTATCTGCCATTATCTTTTTCAGCAGGCAGATGTCATATTTCCCACCCTGGTCTATCCCAGCATCTTACTCCATCTAAAGAGTTATACAGGGTGCAAGCCTGAGGGTCACTGAGAGCTGGGCTTGCAAAGCTACTCTGTTTGCCTTCACTGACTTTGCAGTCAGTAGCGATATGCCCTGGGAACTAGGTTGGACGGCAGCTCCTGGAAAACACCTTTGCTTTTCATTTTAGTTTCATTTCCTGGTGTCATGGCAGATGAGTGTATCTTCCCTTTGCTGTTGGCAGGTGTCATTAGCCATGTTCAACTGTGTTTTCCCTGTAATTTACTTCTTCTGTTTTTCTTGAAGTAAATGTCACTCCTGGTTTATGGAGCTTCCACTGGTCTACAGCATATAACATATAACCCCAAGTCCTAAATTTTTGACTTACCTGTGAATATTTAAGGAACTAATTAAAGGGACTATATCCTAGTACTGGGGGCAAATCTTGAGAATAACCTTGAACAATTCCATTAACATCTTTTGGCTTCAGCTTCTTTCTTGGTACAGTGCACATGTTACCCTACATCATCCCCTCATCTGTAACATTCTAGGATTCTTGCTCTTGTTGATGTTTCTATTAATAGTTTACATTTATTTGTGACTTGTTTGGCAATTGTCCTTACATGTATACTTAATTATTGCTCTTGGCCAATAATAAAGATTTTATATACACACACACACACACACATATATACACACAATATATACACACATATACATAAATACAAATACATATGAATATACATATATATATGTATACACAACACACACGCATATATATATGTGTATATATACACATTCAAGACTTAACCTGATTAGAAAAACTCATCCCTAAAAGCCCTATTTCAACTTTCTACCTCAACAACTACATCAAACTGAAAAGGACTATTTAAGTTATGCTTTCTTTTTTTTCATTTCAATATTACTAGCTCTGTTTTTATCTACTTAGTGTCCCTGTTTAATTTCAATGACAATAAAAACGTGAATAAACAAAGATCAACCCGCTTTAGCTAGTAATCAACTTCCATAAGTATACAATGCAGACCCCCCCAACATAAACCCCAGGAACAAATCCAATGGCATATATACACACACACACACACACACACACACACACACACACACACACACACACACACATATATGTGTATATATATATGTATTAGATTTTAAAATGTGGATGCATCATTATAAACTGAAGTCCAATTTCAGAGGATGGAAATTGCAGTAGGAAAACATAGTCTAGCTTCCAAAATGAATTTAGAAATAACTCAAATATTGAAATTCTCAAGACTGATAGAGTCTCCAAACACATAGTTTACAGCAATGTTTCTTAACCTACCCTGTCCTCTCTTCAGTTCTGTATTGCCATAAAACTCTCTGGAGACTCTCCCTCTCTCAAATGCAAAAGCCCCTCTAAAAGGCTTTCTCATCTCTCATCTCTTCACTCCTTTGCAACATTTTCCTCTTGCTTATCCCCTCTGTTGTGGAGATTTTTCTCAGCCCCTTGGGAAATGTAGTTTGTCTTCTGTTCTCAATGATTTCCTTATCCTTGTTCTGGCCCTTAATCCCTGTCTAGTTCTTAGGTAAAAGGCAAAAGGCAGAGAGACAGGCAGCAAATACTCACCCCTTTGCCACACTTATTTCTGTTGATATTTGCAAATGACTATGAAAGAGCAGGAATGAGAATTCAAGGAAGACTCAGTGAGATAGTGAAAATTATGTGGCTCAGCTCCTTATCTGGAGTCCAGAAAGGACATGGAGGAAAGAAAAGAATAAATCTCTAAGTAACAAACCCATCTCTTTCACATATTGAGTTTATAAAAATACAGCCAGCCACACACCCAGGTAATATCAAGTTGGGAACAACACCCTCACTGTCATTTTTATCCCTTTTCACAAATACTAAAATGTTGTTGGGACCTTCGTGGGCTGGTTCCAAAATAATGACATACTATTTAAGTGCCCGCTTTGGGCAATAATTGCCCCAAAGAGCCCATTCTAAGACAGGTTCTGTATGAGGTAGAGAATGCTAGGCAGGTAATCCAATCTTTCTTTTCATTCCTTTAAGTTCCAACTTTCTCAGGAGGATCTTCAGTGGGGCAGGTTTCTGATCAAGTTTATACCTGTCCAGCCTTGGTGTCAGCAAATTAATGTAAACTCTTGCATTATCTGGACTGGTCTCCCAACCTTTTAACCCTTTTTGAAACAGAAGGCATCCTGCATCATTTAGGAACCACTTGGCTACTAACATTGTACTGCGAAGGCTGTTTCTCTAACCCTAACCTACCTAACCTTGAGGGATGCGGCTGATTGCATGATCTTGGTGGCTTCTGTGCGTCTCTGATTCATCTGACCATTCCTTATTTTTCACATCATGGCCACAAGATGGCTGCTGGAGCCTTAGCTCTGGGTCTGCCTTGAACGCTGGAAGAAGGGGGAAGGGCAACAAGGGTTATGCCGGGAATTGTGTTCCCTTTCATTAGAAAAGCAGAAGCAAAATCTTTCCCAGAAACCCTGTCTTCCCCAGCAGACATGTCATTGTCTAGAACTGATCCAAGGGCCGTCCTTAACTGCAGTGGAGGCTGGGAAGGGAGAGAAGATGAATGATTCGTGAGCCCCTGCCTGGGACTATGAAAAGTGCTGCTCTACCTATTCGGCATGTCTCTGTCTAGGAAGACGAATGGCTCTGGAGGAGGTGACCCACTGGGTGCACTACACCTCCCACTCCTCAGAAAGCAGAGCATCTTTTAAAGAAGTTTACTTAAAAAGAAAAGGGCTAGTTGAGATTTTGGAAATATTTACTAGTAAGTGCTGATCAAAGAGTGTTTCACTATATGGGAGTGGGAGGAGAAAGAGGAAAGGAAAACAAAAGCAAGGGAGTCTGTGGAATAGGTAATAGAACTGAGAAACTTCCTGGTAGACCTGGAGTTCAAATTTTTATTTCTCAGTGGAATTCATCATCCATTCTATCTTATATCTCACGTCTTTGGAATTATTCATGCATTCCACCTTGATGTTTGTAAACATTATGTTTTAATCTGAGTTCCTTAGCACTGGTGTTGCTGAGAGGATTAGACAGTGGGCTGCTGGTATTACCTCTTCTTTAGTTTTGTAAAAATAAATGAAGGGCTGAATGTATGACTCCCTGAAAACTCAAAGGGCACAATAGTGATACATAACAAAATTACACAGTCACCATTTTGGATGTGGGAATTTTTTTTCTCTCTTGGTGAAAATAGCTTCTCTAAAATGCTGAAAAACTGGAGGTAGAGGTGTATTCATAAAACCCTGGATACTGAATCTGCTTTCACACCTCAGTTAGAGATGTGGCCTTGCTGCCTTCAAATCTGAAGAACCACAAGAGCCTGACGTTTTAAAGCATCCCTTTAGATTGTCATGAATAAATTTATTGTGTAATTTCTTCTAGATGGAGATGGAAACCCCAAGCATAAAAGATGATGGTGTAGCAAGAATAGAGTTTTCAGTTCCAGTAAGACCCTACTTCATGTGGATGGTGCCATTGCAGCCTCAGACCCCCACTGGGGACTCTGCTGGAATATGTTGCTTCTCCTCCCACCCCATGTGCCATCTCATGTCCATTAAAATATTGTGCCTGTGGAAAATTAAATGGTGAAGTAAATTTAACCTTAGGGTAGCCGTAGATGTGTGGTTCTTTCCCACTTGCCAGCCCCCAGAAATGCAAGTTTCAGAATTGAGATTGATGACCTGGAAATCTAGGGTCCTGTTCTTGCTTCCAAGTCGTAGTATTAGAGTAATACTAAAGCTTTGTTTGGGGCAGGACCATGCTAATAAGGAACAAATTGCTACTCTTGGAGGGATGCCAGAAGACATCTATTTGACTAAAATGATCTACCATACTAGCCTCAGCCAGCATTTGAAATGAGTCCTAAGGAAAGACAAGAAGTGAGACGACCTGGGAGGCATTGGGAAGTACCCTTCACAATCACCTATGAGGATCCTAATAAAAATTGGTATGCCTTAGGAGAAATATGTTCGGGAAACCTCGAACTAAATCAAGGCTTCAACTGCAATGCTATGGTCCTGTACCCCAAAAGGAAGGCCTATGGGGAGAAGCCGCAGGAGTGATTTCTAGGATCCTAGGTTGCAGCACTGGTGGATGATATAGGGAAAGAACTGTTACTGAATCCCAGCAAATCCATCCTGTCTTTTCACTGTGGTTTCCTCCTGCTAATAAATGAGCAGCCTGACTGTATATGAATGGTTTTAGCACTCACATGGCTGTGAATTTGGAGCAGAAATAACTAGGAAGAATCCATGAAATGTGGGCTTTAACCAAGGGATGCCAGAAGCCTGTGGGAATAACATAATATCAGGGGCCTAACCAAGCAGAAAGCAACAATCTTTATTATAAAGCAAGAAGCAACTGCAAATTGAAAGGCATGAGCTCTATCAACCAGTTATAGATCCAGCAGGAAAAGAAGCTGCACAGAAGGATGCCATGTGGAAAATGTTCTGTGTACTTCTTAAGGAAACATGAAGCAGTGATCATGGTGCAGAACTAACATCCCACAGGCTAATTCCTGCTGTCAGGTAAAAATGCCTTGATTTGTAGTGATTGCCAAAGACATGAGAGTGGCTGAAGTTCATCCCCATCCCACTCCTGCATTTCAAGCTATCCTCGTAGCTTCGCTGACAGCAAATACAGCGATTGCTGGTGTGTTCTGAGACCACTGCAGTTGAAGTCCAGGAACTGAAGGTCTGAAATTTACCATTGAATATGGTGACTTATCAGATCTCCTTTGCATTTTGCTCTTCTCCTGTAGGATACGCTCAAGCCCATGTGAAGGACAGTAGCACTAAGGGAAGCCTTTACATGCATCACAATTTTCCAAGTGGCCAATGTCATATTTATGGGGAAGAACAGAATAGATTATTTGACTAAGGCTAAACATTTTATCTGTGTCAATAACAAAACAAAAACTGTAGGCATCAGTTCAGTGTGTAGCTGTGCATTTCAAAAGAGGAGTTTCTGAAAGCAAACAGTGCAAACATAAGCATTGGTGCATAAAGCATGTGTTGGATACATAGATTGGATCTTTAGGTCTTGGTAGAAGGACTTCGATGGCGTTGCTGGGGTCAAACCCAGCCTCAGTAAAATGCAGATTCTATTGTGAGGCATGGCAGGAAAGAGAAGATCTCTCTGGGCACTGTTTCATGCAGGTGTGGTTTTCAGACTTGATTAGGATTCTCTGTTCAATTGAAATGCTATTTAAAAAACCAAAAACCAAAAACCAAACAAAAAAAAAACAGTACCTAAAACAAATGGGTGCAGAGTTGCTGTAGCTGAAGTGGGTGGGGGTGGGGCAGGGCCCAGCCTGCTTAGCACTTTTCTTACTTCTTTCCTTCCCTTCTTCCCACCCACCCATGACCTCCACAAGGTCCTGGAGGGGAGCTCTGAGGAGCTCTGTTGTATATGGCATGCTGGTGGGGTGCCCACTTATGAACCAGAATGGTCACTACAAATATTTTGTTTCACATTGTTTGGTTACCTCTCTTTATGAATACCTGGGGGGTGGGGTAGGGGGATGCTTTTATCTTTGGCTTTCACTAAACAGCAAAAAAAAAAAAAAGAAAAAAAAATACTAACATGAATTAATAATTCACATTTTGGCATACACTAAATGCAGTTTACATAAAGTCAACTTAAGCACAAATATATTCAGAAAGTTACAGGAACTACACAAAAATAACTCTATTGTTAGAAATCAAGAATTAAAAATGCCATAACAAACATTGCTTGGTTATTTGCTACGTGCCATACACTATTGCATTTGGTCTTTGTAGTCACTCTCTGGGGTACGTATTATAACTTTTCTTTTACAAATGAGGGAATTGAAGCGTTAAAGAGATTAAGTTGTCCAGTATCACAAGGCTTAAGTCAAATAGAAAACCAGTGTTCTTAACTACTATATAATGAATCCTCATAGGGTATTGGGGAAACAGTTACTCTGGAGAGGCTAGAGAGTCTCCCCAATGCCCATAAAGGTTTCTGCTTATCAGGGGGTGTATGGTTGCCGATACTGTTTTACTAATCACAGATGTCCTCGGGTTCTCTTTATGCAACAACTGTTCAAAAGTCAACTTTTAATTTCAGAGTCTTCTCCTTCGACTGTCTAGAACTCACCTATATTTCTAATTCTGTTCCTAATCACTACTGCCTAAACAATGACAAACAGGGATTTTAGGAGACATGACTCCTTTCATGATTCTTTCAAACTGGAGTGCTCCATGCAAATATTGTATACCTAGGAACGCTTATTTTTTCAGTTTTATGGGATTTATTGTCTTCCTAGTTAAGGTACTATAGGCATCAACTGGGCAAAAGGAAGACATGCCCACTTGTACTAAAACGTGATCTTCCTGGCAGTCTCAATTTTCTAGCTACAGAAGCTTGGGGTAAGGAGGCAGTGTTTAACAACTTCTGCCCACTGTCTGTTACATAAGGATGGATCCAGATTTTGTGGGGCTTGATGCTCATGCAATTTCATGAGCCCTCTTTAAGAAATGCAATAAAAGCTGTCTTACATTTGTACAACATGAATACATTGCTAAGGCCTCTTCCAGGTCTTAGGAAGAAGCCCACACAAAGGAGGATGCGAGAAGTTTAAGCTTCATAGCTTCATGATGTAGAAAACCCGAACTTCTGTTGGATAATGCTGATCTTCTGAAGGACTAGAGGAAAGAGAACATGACATAGGAATAAGATCTGTTTCAGAACCAGACAAAACTTGGGAATTTCCAGAGGACTGGGAGGGATGGAGTTAAGGGGAAGGGCAGGGAAAGCCCCTGGGAAAGCATTGCCCAGGCTCTGGGGTGGTACCTGACACCTTGCAGGCAATTTTATAAATGTTGATTGTCAAATGAATGGGCACAGAGGATTTCCTCGACAGGTCTCAGAGGTAGGGCTTTTCTGATCTAATGGGCTGATAAATTCTGCATTGCTGAAATATGCAGATTTTAGATTAAATCTTTTTTTTTTTTTTTTTTGACTCCCTGTTTCTCTGTTCTAAATATGAGGTTAGGACATTGACTCTGGGATCGTTCTCTGTACCTGGGGTCCCAGATTGATTGTCCTTGTCACTCCAGAGCCAGCAAGTTCAGGGTAGCCATTCCATATTCACATGCTGTCAGCAAGCTCAATATACTGGGCATGGCGAACTCTGAAGTGCATCAGTCCCTGGAAAAACACATACCCAGGAAAGGTGGATTATGTTCATGCTTTAAGCTACTGTACTGTCCAATTTTTTCACAATATGTTTTCAAGGCAAAAATCCAGGAATATGTAAGTATAAAGAAGAGAAGGAACAAAAGCAACATTTGAAAGTCAACAAGCTCCAGATCATTTTTAATCAAAATTATTTCAGTCACTGTCACTCCCCCTGAGCAGTCTTTTCTGCAATGAGGCACCAGGCCAATGCAGTGAGGTTCCTGACAGTTTTTTGTTCAATCCAGGGAATAGAGAGTGGGCCATTTGCACCATCTTCCACACAGGTGTCAGTCATTGAAAGGCAGCTAGGATGCTGGGAAAGCATGTTAGAATGCCATTTGCAAAAATAGTGAAACCTGGGCTGGAAAAGAGGTGGCAGTGAGATTCCTGAGCATGAGAAAGAAAAGAAACTCCTTTAGGAGCACAGAGGAAGAAAATATGTTAAATCAGAAAAAAATCTATTTTCTCTCAGTTAATTTGATATGATTGCTGCTTTTGGAAAGCATTAAGAAAAGACAATATTTCTCAGGAATTTTGTAATGGCTGATTTTTATGGCTGATTTACATGTATAGATTACAGTTATTACAGGTGCACCTCCCACCTTCTTTTAGAGTGGGAACACAGGGGAAGAAATTCCAGTGCCAAAGGGCATCCTTATCCTGACTTCATCTCAGCCTGTAATGAAAAATCTTCACTGCATTCACCATTCTCATATAATTTTGATCATTATTTAGGACTGACTGAAGTCACAGGAGTGCACCCTGCCCATGACTGATGTTGCAGGGGTGGGCTTCTGCGGCCCTCAGTGAGGTGCCATTTTATCTGCCACAAAACGAGACAGTGTTACTTCTTGGTTTGGAACACTTAGTAAGGACCACTGAGTTTTCATGCAAGGTGGACCTATGATGGAATGGCACCCAATTACATAGCAGAGATTACTGTTTGATCCTTTTGCCTGTAGTGCTCACACATCCCTGTATCTGACAGTTTTAGCAGCTTTTGCTACTCATCCTATCTTCAGCATTGGAATAAAACAAAAGCATTAGGTAGGTAAAGTTTTCCTTTAGTCATTTCCTCAAATGATTCTTTGATGACTTCCTTAAAAACATTTCACCTTTTTTACTGCTACATCTGCTATTTTTTAAAAATGCAATTTTATTGAGATATATTCACATACCAGGTAATCATCCAAAGTGTACAATCAGTGGTTCATGGTATCATCATATAGTTCTGCATTCATCACCACAATCAATTTTTGAACATTTTCATTATTCCAAAAAAAAAAGAGACTAAAAATAAAAATAAAAAAAAGAACACCCAATACATCCCATACCCATTACTACCCCTATTGTTTATTTATGTTTTGTTTTTATTTTCTTACTCATCTATCCATACATTGGATAAAGGTAGTGTCAGTCGCAAGGTATTCACAATTACACAATCACACCATAAAAGGTATATAGTTATATGATCATCTTTAAGAATCAAAGCTACTGGATTACAGTTCAACAGTTTCAAGTATTTCCTTCTAGCTATTCTAATACAATACAAACTAAGAAGGGATATCTATATAATGCATAAGGATAACCTCCAGAATAACCTCTCAACTCTATTTGAAATCTCTCAGCCATGGAATCTTTATTTTGTTTCATTTCTCTTCCCCCTTTTGGTCCAAGTAAGCCTTTCTCAAGCCCATGATGCCAGGGCCAGGCTCATCCCCAGGAGTTATGTCCTATGGTGCCAGGGAGACTTCCACCGCTGAGAGTCATGTCCCACATAAGGAGGAGGGCACGGAGTTTACCTGCAGAGTTGGCTTAGAGAGAGATGCCATATCTGAGCACAAAAGATGTTCTCTGGGGTTGACCCTTAGGCATGCTTATAAGTAGGCTTAGCTTCTCCTTTGCAAGAATAGGTTTCATAAGGGCAAGTACCAAGAATGAGGGCTTGGCCTACTAAATTTGTACTCCCCAGTGCTTGTGAGAATATCAGGGATTCCCCAGGTGGGGAGGTTTAATATTTCCACATTTTCCCTCAGTCCCTCAAGGGGGCTTTGCAAGTACTTTTTATTCTCTGCCCCAATTACTCTGGGATCTGTTGGGGCATCACAGTAACCTGTAAAAACCAACAAGATCTTACTCCCTATTCAAGGTTCCATATAGTTATGGTGTTCAAATAAACTGACTGTACAAGTTAAATTGGATAGTGTGCCACAGAAAATACAAACATTGCACCAAATAAACATCTCTTACTTTGGTCTCACATGTGGAAAGCCGCCTCCCGAATCGGGCCTAGCGTATGCGCTGCAGCCTGCTCTAGAGTTACCCCCGCCCATCGAGTGAGCCAAGATGGCGCCTGCATCCTGTTTCCGCATAGTGACGCATGTATCCGCCACCCGCTCCTACCAATCGAAATCCTGTATACGCGATACTAGCCTAGAAGCTTATTGGTTGTTAATTGTGTATAAAAGGTCTTACCCGGACGGGGTAGGGTGAGACAGCCCACAGGGAGCCGTGCCTGACGGCCGCATAGAGGTTGTTCTCCCGCGGGGTGTAGGGCCTCGTGTGGAATATGTAACAGAGAAAGTTTTCTTCCTGACTCCAGTAAAAGGCTTGCATTCACTGCCATTGTGTGCCTCAAGTGTCAGTTTGTCTGTGTCTCTCCCTCTTTCCCTCTGTTCTCCTTGCCGGCCGAGGACAGGACGCGTGGGACCGAGCGAGAAGGCGCCGGACAAGTGGTGGCCCGTACGGGGCGCTCCTCCTCCTGCCTCGCTCTCGACGGTCCCTCTGTGAGGAGAGCAGCGCTGCGCGTCGAGCTTACGGCGGACTTCCCGCGCCTGATCAACGCGAGAAGGAACCAGAACGTCAACCAGTGTGGGTTCCAGAAAGACTGGTGAGAACCGTGACATCACCTGAAGAAGCCAAGGAACAGCTGTCAGAAACGCCAACGAATATACAACCTGAACCATTAGACCAAGCCTCCGACCCTGCTGATGATGGCGACGACCGACAAGACGATAATAGTAGGACTGACCACCCCGCGGTTGCCCAAAAAGAGGATTGGTAACTCTGTTCTTTGCTCTCCTATAGCAATCCTTCTAATCTGCCTTTTTCTTTTTAGTGGAACTATATTTCCTCCACAAGCTTCAACGAGTCCTTCCCCCTCACCAATGACACACTGATCCTCTCTTTTGCTAACCTCTCTGTCAAGGTTGTCAACACCACAGTTGCGGCGAATGCTACTTGTGAAACTGGTAATGGCGAGTTAAGTAAGGGAGTCTTGCTTGAATTTCTTAACGTTACAGGGAAGAGCCGCCAGTCTTGTGAAGGGATCTTGAGTAAAAAGGAGACTCAAAGGTGCCTTTTCCTTCTGGGGTTTGCTCCTACAGTCTGCAACCGTTCCAAAGACCCGAATGCCTCGCCGCCCCGCTATCCTAGTGTATCGCCCAAGTTATGTCTGGCTCCCCGTCAAGGCAACCGACTGGGTTGGCCCTGTTTCTCAAGTTGTTTCACTTAACAATATCCCCTTCTCTAAGTCTAGGCGTCCAAGAGGCATAAAAGAATGGCTATCGAATGCTGCCAGTGTAGCTTCCTCTTTGTTTGTCCCAACGATCGGGCAGGCTGTGCTACAAGCATGGACAGATCGGCAGCTCGCCATAACGATGGAAACGGTAAATGGCTTAGTCAACCTTACCCGAGACGTGCTATGCCGCCACAATCAGATGCTGAACTTAAATTTCCAGGCCATTCAGAAACTCCAAGCGAAGATAAATGAACTTGGACTAGAAATAGATGGACTCTGAAGAGTGCTTCAGCAAACATGTGACACCCGGTGGCTTACGGTTAAACTCTGTGTCACTCCTGTCAGGGCCAACGTGACCGGAAGCATTTCCAGAGTCTCTGATTGGCTGAAAAGGTCATATTTTCCTGAATTTGTTAATCTCTCCCAACAGGTGGAATCTAGTTTAGACACAATTGGGGAGATCAAGTTAAAATCCGTTAAAGTCGATCTCTCCGGGTTAGGCGAGGTTCTACAGAAACTATTGCACAGTGTTTCTTCCTGGTTCTCTTGGCCCAATTTAACTAATTGGATCCTCATTGCAGTGGGATTATTGGTGGGATTAGTCGTTGTTAAATGTTTGCTAGAACGCCTGTTTCAAGCGCAGCAGCAATTGCGTGTTACCACTATGATGGCTATGACTCCCACCTCTGTTACCCCCGATAGTGACCGATTTATTAACCATACCCCTTCCTGGTCGCCTCAGGTGGGGCGCTTTGGAGCAAAATTTGTAGCGAATCGCATGGCTGTTTCTCGGGTGTAAAAGGCGACACCAGTAGTCATAATTTTGTCTCAGGTGGGTCTCTAGGGCAGAGTCCTAGTTGTGGCCAGACTGGACCCTAGCCATTGCACAGAGACACCTAGTGACACCCCCGACTCTGGTTACTGCTGTTCCTGCCCCCGTCGTTGTTCCCCAGTTGCCAGGCAAAGCACTGCAGGGAGAGTCACGTTGCTTCCAGCTTACGGACTCTCCGGTCTCCATATGACGTGAGCATTCTGGTTGGTGCTAGAGGCTCCGCCGCTGGATGGCTGAGGCCTAGTCCAGACTCCCCAAAGCACCAAAGAGGTTGTGAACCATTTGGGTTCACGGAAGCACGCTCATCACTGGAGACACTGGGTCAAAAATAAATAAGAAAGGGGGAGATGTGGAAAGCCGCCTCCCGAATCGGGCCTAGCGTATGCGCTGCAGCCTGCTCTAGAGTTACCCCCGCCCATCGAGTGAGCCAAGATGGCGCCTGCATCCTGTTTCCGCATAGTGACGCATGTATCCGCCACCCGCTCCTACCAATCGAAATCCTGTATACGCGATACTAGCCTAGAAGCTTATTGGTTGTTAATTGTGTATAAAAGGTCTTACCCGGACGGGGTAGGGTGAAACAGCCCACAGGGAGCCGTGCCTGACGGCCGCATAGAGGTTGTTCTCCCGCGGGGTGTAGGGCCTCGTGTGAAATATGTAACAGAGAAAGTTTTCTTCCTGACTCCAGTAAAAGGCTTGCATTCACTGCCATTGTGTGCCTCAAGTGTCAGTTTGTCTGTGTCTCTCCCTCTTTCCCTCTGTTCTCCTTGCCGGCCGAGGACAGGACGCGTGGGACCGAGCGAGAAGGCGCCGGACACTCACATACAAGTTGAAGTTTTAAAACACAGTCAATATGGTCCTTTACACTTTAGTCCAATTTGCCTTAGCCCTAACCAGATCAGCTTCATTCATACATCTAATTGAAGTCCTATATCTGTTTTAGCTTTTTAAATAGTTGCTATAAGAGGTAATGCTGACTGTCATAGCTGCAGAACTTTAACTCTGAGTCTCTGTGTCACACAGAAACCTGCAGTTACAGGAACGATCAGGTTATTCACAAAGAGCTCAGCATCTCAGAATTTATAAATAACCATAAGAACTCAGGAATAGATGCACCTGCTGTAAGAGCTTACAATCTAGGAACCCTTATAATAAGCCTTCCCCTGATAACCTATGCTCTTGAATTCAATTCTCAGGGTTTACATGTTATATTTAGTCCATATTACTAAGGAGTTAAAATATCTGTCTTTTCATTTCTGGCTTATTTCACTCAACATACTTTCCTAAAGGTTGATTCATCTAGTTGCACACCTCATAACTTCATTTCTTCTTGCAGCCACTCAGTATTCCATTGTGTGTATACACCACAGTTCATCCTTTTGTTCATCAGTTGATGTACACTTAGGCCACCTCCATCCATTGCAAATCAAGAATAACACTGCCATAAACACCAGTGTGCAAATGTCCATTCATGTCCCTGCTTTCAGTTCTTCCAAGTATATGCCTAATAACAGGGTTGCAGGATCATATGGCTACCCTATACTTGCCTTCTGTGGAATCACCACACTGTCCTCCAGATGGGCTGCACCATTCTACTTTCCTACCACCAATGAATAGGTACATCCCTCTCTCCACATTTTCTCCGGTACTTGTATATTTCTGTTTATTTTTTAAACAGTCTTATTCGTACAACATATTATCAATTCTTATTAAACACTCAATGGTTCCTGGTATAATAGCATAATTATGCATTCACCACCAGAATCTATATGGAGACATTTACATTTCTTCTGCAAAGAAAGAAGAAAAGGAAAAAAAAAAATGGAAAAGAAAAAAGAAAATAAAAAGGAGAAACAACAACAAAAACACCAAGAATCCCATACCCCTTCCTTATATCCCCATGTTATTGACATTTAGCTTTTGTATATTGCCTTTGTTACATTTCATGGGAGTATATTACAATGTTACTATTAACTATAGACTCTAATTTGCATTGATGGGATTTTTACATATACCATTCCATTTTCAGCACCTTGCAATGTTGTCATTTATTTGTTCTCCTTCATGTAAAAACATTCTTATATTTGTACATTTAATCACCATCATTGTTCACTCTAGGTTTTGCTAAGTTATACAGCCCTAGTACTTATCCTCTATCATTCCTTCTGGTGTTATATGTGTCCCTAGCCTTCCTCCTTCAACTGTACTTACACTCAGCTCTGTTCAGTGTACTTACAATATTGTGCTACCAGCAGGTAGTATTGTGGTATCCATTTCTGTATCTTTGCAATCAATCCTGATGAATATTCTTTACTCCTTCAGTATCACATGCCCAATCTCTATCCTCTATCTCCTGATAACCTGTGTTCTCAACTTTAACTCTCAAATTTTGCTCATTAATGTTAGTTCATAACAGTGATTTTCTCTCTCTCTCTCTCTCTCTCTCTCTCTCACACACACACACACACTCTCTTTCCCCTTACTGAAACTCTTCTCCAAACCTCTCTCTCTTTTCTTTTCCTATCTGCCTGTAGTGCTCCCTTTAGTATTTCTTGTAAAGCAGGTCTCTTGTTCAAACTCCCTCAGTGTCTGTTAGTCTGAAAATATTTTAAACTCACCCTCATTTTTGAAGGACAGTTTTGCTGGATATAAAATTTTTGGTTGACTATTTTTCTCTCTCAGTATCTTAAATGAACCATACCACTGTCTTCTCACCTATATTATTTCTGCTGAGAAATCCACACATAGTCTTATCACACTTCCCTTGTATATGATGGATTGCTTTTCTCTTGCTGCTTTCAGAATTCTCTGTTTGTCTTTGGCATTTGACAATCTGATTAGTGTCTTGGAGTAGGTCTATTCTGATCTATTCTGTTTGGGGTATGCTGTGCTTCTTGGTCTGTAATTTTATGCCTTTCAGAAGAGATGGGAAATTTTCATTGATTATTTCCTCCATTGTTCTTTCCCTTCTCTTCTCCTTCTGGAACACCTGTGACACACATATTCATGTGCTTCATGTTGTCATTCAATTCCCTGAGACACTGCTCATATTTTTCCATTTGTTTTCCCTATCTGTTCTTTTGTGTGTAGGATTTCAGATGTCCTGTCCTCTAGTTCACTCATTCCTTTTTTCTGCCTCTGCTGTTGTAAGTCTCTACTGTGTTATCTCTTCTATTGTGCCTTTCATTCCCATAAGTTCTGCCATTTGTTTTTCCAAACTTTTTAGTTCTTCCTTATGTTTGCCCAGTGCATTCTTTACATCCTTCATTTCTTTTGCCATGACTTCCCTCAACTCACTGATTTGATTTTTTAATTGATTTAGCATGTTTGTTTGGACATCTTTAATTTATTGTTTCAACTCCTTTATCTCGTTTGAGGTGTAAGTTTGTTCCTTTGACTGGGCCATATCTCTGCTTTTCCTAATGTGACTTGTAATTTTTATTGGTGTCTAGGCATCTGTTTTCCTTGATTAGTTTATTTTACAGCTCATCTTCAGTCTTTCACCTAGGGTTTTCCTGTTTGTTGGCTTTGCTCTCTATTTCTTGTCTTCCTGTTCAACTTATTCTAGACCTCTAGCATAGTTCCTGTTTAATGGATCATAATTTTCCATCTCTTGTTCTTCTGGTTTTTGCCCTGCCTATTTGGACCTATTGTGTGTGTGTGTGTGTGTGTGTGTGTGTGTGTGTGTGTAGGATCTACCCAGATATGATCAACCCCAATCAGATTTTTCCAGACCAGACAGGCCCAGGTCTCAGGAGGAAGATATAATCAGTATCAAGTTTTCATGAAGATGAGACCCAGAAGGTAGTGCTTGTCAGCCTGCAGCTCCCCACAGGTGTAAAGAGGTGCAGTGACTTTAATTCTCACCAGACCCTGTCCCTGACACAGGCATTGTTATGACAGAGGCAGCAGAAGTGGAAAGAAAGCTTAAACAGTTTCTATCTCCTCCCCCTCTGCCCATGCGGTCTGAATTTTCTGAAAGAGAGCTGCCACTTGAGCTCCCCCCCCACCACCGTTTTTTCTTGGGGAAGATATACTCTTTAGGGAATTATCTCCTTCACTTGACTTCTTACTTTGCCTCTCAGACCTATCTTACCTCCACCCTTGCCTGGGGCAGTGCTGACATTGAAAATGCCTGAGGCTTTCTCTAATAAGCTGCTTAGAAGAGTTTAAAAAAAAAAAAAAAGAAAAAAAAGAAAAGAAAAAAATCCCCTTTTCAGAGCCAGTCCTCAGCCCCCATGTTTTTCCAGTCAAAGGCTGGAGATGTTACCCAACTCTATGTGCCCCTTTTCTTGGGGCATAGCCCTTTACCAGTATTCTGAGTTCAGCCAACTCCAAAAGCCTCTGTTTTCATTTATTTATTTTATTTTTTAGTCAACCCCACCATCTCTCTGCTGTGAGACAACTCAGGTTTCCTTTCCTTCTTGCTCTGGGTTTATCTGTGCTCATAGCTTGTATTCAGTAGTCCAAATTTGTTAATTAAGACTGCAATTGTAACTTGGTTGAGTTACTGTCACTTTCTCCTAGAAGAGACTTCTTCTTTTTCCCACAGGGGAGTTTTCCAACTCAGCCTGCAATACCAATGGGTGAGGGGCACCAGGCTCTGCAGTTTGGGGGCTTTACCTACAGTTCTGTGTTGCGATCTCAGCCCTTCCAGCCATTCCAGACTGGTGTATGATATGTTTACAGTCACAGCTCTCCCCAAACAGTTGTTCCAGATAGTTCCTGGCTATTCAGTAGCTGCTCTAGAGGTGCTTCTGCTTTTAATGAGGTATCTTTTCCCTCACCTTCTTACCCACCTTACCCACCTCTCCCTCCACTCTCTCACCCCACCCCCCAGTTGCTTACTTATTGGTTATTCTGACCAAACATTACTTTTGACTTGTGAAGCTGATAAGGATCTAGGGCTGTGTTTCTCAAACTTGGGTAATATGTGTCCCTTTTTAAAGAATAAAAATGTAATTCTGGATCTGGAGTGTTAATTAAATGACTTTTACTACAATGTTACTTAAATGTGAATGAACATAAAGCTAGGTATAAATCCATCTGCTTAAAGCTGTCATATAAGAATACAACCACAACAAATTTATATGTTAAATGTAAAGAAAACTACAAAACCAATAAAAATCAAATTAATAATAATTTAATATGATCAATAAACCTGTTTTGCTAAAATTAAATTGACTCCCATATTGTGAATATGTTACTAAGTTCTATGGCTTAAGTTCTTTTGAGTTTGGCATGCATGTAACTATTATATACTCTGTGGTGACTAAACAGGTGTACAGGAGGGATGTAGGACAGCTGTCATTTTGACATTAGGACATACCAACATCAGGGCAGTCAGATAGGCTTGCCAACACATTAAAAGTTAAAACGGTCATTTTATGGATCACTTGGGCCCAGCATGAATATATCTATAAAGGCATAGGTGGGCAATTAAAGTGCCAGCAGTCCTCACTTTTAAAATGGGATCTGAGTGATCCAATATATGCTTATGTTGCTTTTAGATTATCATAAAAATGAAAGCAAATTTTAATGATCTTTTAGAAAATTCCTGGGAGTTTACAGACCAAACATGAACCACTGACTTAAGATATTCCTTAAAAAATGTTGCTGCTTTAAGTTATATATTAACGAAGAGCACCAGGTCACTCTAGCCAATAAATTATCCCCTTTGGGTATTTCACACCTACAATTCAGCTCATTGTCTTTTCTCCCAAAGCTCACCTTTTTCATCAAGCCTGTCTTTCTCCATCAGTTTCCACCCATGATGCCAGTAGCCTAGGCATATATTTTATCCATTCAGCCAAATCCAACCAGTCTCAATGTCTTTTCCAAATATAATTTGTAGAACTGCATTTCTTCATTTAACATGTTTACTGAGCATCTACTGTGAGGCAGGTGCTGTTCTAGGGGCTGGAAATAGCAGTGAAATAAAAGAACCAGAAAAATTCCATGCCCTAATGAGGCTTTAATTCAGCAAGCCACACAGATAATGAACAAGTAAATAAGTAAATAGAGAATATAATACCAGGTGTGAAAAGCACTATTAAGAAAAGTAAAGCAGAATAAAAAGAAAGACTGGTGCAGTGGTTATTTGAAATTGGGCAGAAGGGGGCAGTTACAAAAGGCCTTCCTGAAAGGTCATGCCTGAGTAGTGATGAAGAGATGTATCTAACTACCTGGAGAAGGGAGTTACGGGCAGAAGGAATAGTGAGCACAAGGGCCTCCAGCAGGAAGTGAGCTAAGCCTTTCTAAGAATGTGGTGCAAGACTGCCAATCAGCTTGGACTTGAGTTAGTGAGGAATGGGATGGTTAAGACATGAGTTCAGATAGATAACCATGAGCTAATGCCTGGAACCATTCTAATAATGTTAAAACCTGTTGTAGGTGCAATAGAAAGTCTTTAGAAAATTTTAAGCAGAGAGTAACATAATCTGATTTACAAATTCAAAATATCACTTTAAAACTCTGGAGTTGAATCTTCTCTACCTCAAGTTTCTCTGATTTTGATAACTTAGTATTTAACTTTTACCTGGAATATTGCAGTGATCCCACCTACCCTCTGTTTCACCAAATAAAGGTTATTTGATGATGCAGGTAGCTGTCAGAATGATCCTTCTAAAATATGCAAATTACCATGCTAGCATTCTTCTTACAGACCTTCACCCACTCTTCATTTCCTAGTGAAATCTCTCCAAATATTTTTTATATTCTATTGATAAATAGTTACCATTTATGCAATTTATATATATATTCATATTTTTATAAATTATGTGTATAGAATAATTTATTAATATCTTTTATATATTCTAAAATCAGGCAAAAAAATTAAATTGACTGAAAAAGGTGGCATAAATGTTATATAACTATTTTAGCTTTATTTTTATTTTACTTAAAAGGTAGGTTCAAAAACTATTTTGCTTTCAAAATATTTTGAAATATATAATATTTTAGGGAGAACAAAGTGATTGGATAAACCTTATTTTTTAAAATATTGACTGAACATTATATGATAGAACAATTCAAAGTCTGATTTAAAATTGAGTTTATTTAGACACAGGTTTGAAAGATGAATACTCTGATTTGATAAACACAATAAATGCCCATTTTATCACTCAGATCTGTGCAACATTTCTGAAGAATTGTTTTTTCAACTAAAACGGACATAAAAAACTGTTGGTCAATTATGTGATGGGTTTTTTGGTTGAAATTTAGCTAGCAAATGTCCTTTATCCGTTATGTTTTAAGTTGTTCAAGTAAACAAACTGGAAGCAATTGCCTTTTTATATTGTTAGCAAATGGTTCAAATCTCACAGAATCTCTTTGTTAGGTAGAATTTTTTAATACATTTTTTATTGTGAAATTTAACATATATACATAAGTGATAACTTTCAAATTACAATTTAACAAGTAGTTAGAAAGCAAATTTCAAAGAATCTTTTGGATTAGGTAGAATTTTAAACATTTCCAAAATTTACATAATTTGGGCAAAGAAAATCATCATACTAATTATAAACCTTTCTAAGTACCTGTTTTCAAAATGCTCTTCTCATAGCATAACTTTCTTTGGCATGACCATTATATTTTACTGCATTTTTCAAAAATGTGCTTTTGTATTTGGGATAATTTACATACTACACTTTTTTAAGCATTCACTTCAATGAGTTTTGACAAATGTGGTACAACCACCACAAAAATCTACATATAGGCCATTTCTAACACCATTTAAAATTTCTTTTGTTTCCTTTATAGTCAATCTTCTCCACTCATCTCCTGACCCACAGACATAGAGGTGATTTCTTCTCCTGCAACTTTGTTCTTCTTAAAATATCATATAAATGGAATCATACAGTATATAGTAAGTCATGTGTGTCTTCTTTCATTTAGCACACTGCATTTAAGATTAATATGGTCACTGTGTTCTGGTTTGCTAATGCTGCCTTTTCGCAAAACACCAGAAATGGATCGGCTTTTATAAAAGGGGGCTTATTTGGTTACACAGTTACAGTCTTAAGGCCATAAAGCATCCATCAACAAAGGGTGCCTTCACTGGAGAAAGGCCATTGAAATCCAGAAAACCTCTGTTAGCTGGGAAGGCACATGGCTGGCATCTGCTTGCTCCCAGGATGCGTTTCAAAATGGTGTTCTCCAAAATGTCTGCATCAGGCCCCAACAGCCGTCTTCAAAATGTCTGTCTCAGCTGCAGCAGTGAGCTCCTTATGTCTGAGCTTATATAAGGCTCTAGTAAACTAATCAAGGCCCATGCTGAATGGGAATGGCCATCGCTCCATGGAAATACTGAACCGACAGGTTCCAACCTAATCCACACTAATATGTCTGTGCCCCCAAGATTGCATTAAAGGACATGGCTTTTTCTGGGGGACATAATATATACAAACCAACACACACTGCATGTATAAGAATTTCATTTACTTTTAATAATAGTGTTCCATTATATGGCTATACATTTGTTTTTCCTTTCACAGTTGATGGACATGTGGGTTGTTAAAAGTCTGTAGCCTTTATTGGTAAAGCTGCTATAAACATTCACCAGCGGGGTTGTGTGAGGCCATGTTTTCTTTTCTGTATGATAAAACACTTAACAGTGGGTAGGTCCTATCGTAAGAGTATGTTTAACTTTGTAAAAAAGACCTAGCAAACTGTTTTCAAAAGTTCTTGTACTGGAGCTAAGATGGTGGCATAGAGAGGAGTGGAAGACTGTTAGTCCCCCCTGAAACAATTCATAAATGACCAAAAAACTAGTAAATAACCTGGAATAACTGCGGGGAGACAAATGTGACTGTCCACTCATCACCCACCAACCTGAATTGGGAGGAATGCCTGAGATTGCAGCATAAAATCTGTAAGTAAAACTGTGGACCTGCGCTGAGAGCCGAGAGCCGAGAGCCCCTCCCTCATGGAAGCCTCATGGTGCTAGAAAGCGGCACTCTCTCAGCACAGCTCCAACTGGGGTTTTAATGTTAACTGCTCAATACAGACAGTGAATCCTCAACAAGCAGACAGAGGCTTTTGGTGACAACTGACCTTGGGAGAATTGGGGGACATATCTGTCTCAGGACGGGGAGCCCAGAGGCTGACAGGTGAACCTGGGAGCTTTTCTGTCCCTTTCTCTCTCTGGAGAAAACCACAGCTGCTTCCAGCCTGCAGTGCTTTGCAGTAAAGACAGCTTCAGCCATTTTAAAATCGAAACACTTGGATCAGCAGAGTCAGAGAAACAAAGAACTTATTGATATGAAGTTGACCTCTCTGGAGGGGGCATAGCTTCCCAAGAGGAAAGGGAGGGGCCCAGCTCTACTGCTTGCCTTTCCAGAACCAGACCCCAAAGCCTGGGGGAGGAGAGCCACAGGCCAAACCCTCTTACACAGGTGGTGACAGGCTACACCTGCCAAGCAGAAAAGCACAGGTGTGTTTATTCCTCTAAGAAAAACCATCAGGGAAACCAGATACTGAATATTTCCTCCTTCTGTGACCTGAACCTGTTCTCATCTGGGAAAACCTGATTGGGGTGGCCTAGGAGGTCAGATGCCTAGACAACAGAAAACTACAATCTACACTAAGAAAAATGAAGCTATAATCCAGTCAAAGGAACAAATGTACACTTGAACTGAGATACAGGAATTTAAACAACTAATGTTAAATCAATTCAAAAAGTTTAGAGAATATTTCAGAAAAGAGATAGAGCTGTAAAGAAAACACTGGGCATATATAAGGCAGAAACTGAAAATTCAAAAAAACAATCAGTAGAATCTATGGAAATGAAAGGCACAACACAAGAGATGAAAGACACAATGGAAACATACAACAGCAGATCTCAAGAGGCAGAAGAAGACACTCAAGAACTGGAGAACAAAACATCTGAAAGCCTACATGCAAAGGAGCAGATGGAGAAAAGAATGAAAAAATATGAGCAATGTCTCCGGGAACTTAAAAATGAAACAAAGTACAAGAATCTGCGTATCATTGGTGTCCCAGAAGGAGAAAGAGAAGGGAAAAGGGGCAGAGGCAATTTTAGAGGAAATAATCAATGAAAATTTACCATCTCTTATGAAAGACATAAAATTACAGATTACGTTTGGAGTGCAGCGTGCTCCAAACAGAAAAGATCTGAATAGGCCTACCCCAAGACACTTAATAATCAGATTATCAAATGTCAAAGACAAAGAGAGAATCCTGAAAGTAGCAAGAGAAAAGCAATCCATAACATACAAAGGAAGCTTAATAAGACCATTTGCAGATCTCTCAGCAGAAACCATGGAGGCAAGAAGGAATTGGTGTGATATATTTAAGATACTGAAAGAGAAAAACTGCCAACCAAGAATCCTATATCCAGCAAAGCTGTCCTTCAAATATGAGGGAGAGCTCAAAATATTTTCTGACAAATAGACAATGAGAGACTTTGTGAACAAGACATCCGCCCTACAGGAAATACTAAAGAGAACACTGCAGAGTGATAGGAAAAGATGGGAGTGTGTGGTTTGGAACACAATTTTGGGAGATGGTAGCACAGCAATGTAAGTACACTGAACAAAGATAGCTATGTATATGGTTGAGAGAGGAAGGTTGGGAGTATGTGAGACACCAAAAGAAAGGAGGAAAGATAAAGACTGGGATTGTGTAACTTGGTGAAATCTAGAGTATTCAACAATTGTGATAAAATGTACAAATATGTTCTTTTAGGAGGGAGAACAAGCAAATGTCAATCTTGCAAGGTGTTAAAAATGGGGACGCATTGGGGGAGGGATGCAATCAATGTAAACTAGAGACTGTAACTAACAGAATCAATGTATTATGCTTCCTTTAATTTAACAAAGGTGATATACCAAGGTAAATGCAGATAAGAGGGGAGGATAGGGAAGGCATGTTAGACACTTGACATTGGTGGTGGTGTCTGACTCTTTACCCTACTTTGATTTAAGGTTACTTTTCCTTTTGCTACTTTCTAGCTGTCATTTTTTTCCTCTTTCTTTTGCCTCTCTACCTTCTTTGACGCTCCCTCCTGCCTTGTGGAAGAAATGTAGATGCCCTTATATAGATAGTGGTGAAGGTGGTGAACACATAAATATGTGACCATACAGAGAACCATCGATTGTTTACTTTGGATGGAATGTATGGGGTGTGAACAAAACCATCTTAAAAAAAAAAATGGGTTGATGTCAAAACCACAAGGGCAATATACTGACTGAAATAAGCCAGACACATAAGGACAAATATTGCAGGGTCTCACTGATAAGAACTAATTATAATATAGTAAACTCATAGACATGAAATATAAGGTACCAAGATATAGGATGAGGCTTAAGAATGGGGAGTGGTTGCTTAGTATGAGCAGAATGTTCAACTAGGATGAACTTAAATGTTTGGAAATAAACAGAGGTGTCGGTAGCAAGATGTGAGAATAACTAACAGCGCCGAATGGTGTGTGAATGAGGTGGAAAGGGGAAGCTCAGAGTCATATATGTCACCAGAAGGAAAGTTGGAGGTCAAAAGATGGGAATGTATAAAACTGAATCCTATGGTGGACAATGTCCATGATTAACTGTACAAATATTAGAAATCTCTTCCATGAACCAGAACAAATGTATGACAATACAACTAGAAGTTCATAATAGAGGGGCATATAGGTAAGAAATATATACCTATTGCAAACTATATACTACAGTTAGTAGTATTTCAACATTCTTTCATAAACAGTAACAAACGTACTATACCAACACTATGAGTCAACATTCGAGGGGGGTTGGTTAGGGATATGGGAGGATTCGAGTTTCCTTTTCTTTTTCTTTCTTTTTTTCTTTTTTTTCTTTTTTTTTTCTTCCATCTTTCACTTTATTTCTTGTCTGGAGTAATGAAAAGTTTCTAAAAATTGAACAAAAATTAAGTGTGGTGATGGATGCACAGCTGTGTGAGGGTACCAGGGGAAACTGATTGTACACTTTGGATCTTTGGATAATTGTATGGTATCTGAACAATCCCAATAAAAATTAAAAAAAAAAAAAGCTGTTGTACCAATTTTTATGCCCTCTAGAAACATAAAAGAGTTTTAGTTGTTGCACATTGTAGCCAGCACTTTTTAAAGTCATTTTTGTTTGTTTGTTTGTAATTTCAGCTATTTTAATAGGCATGTAATGAGATTTCATTGTAACTCTGATCTACCTTTCACTAACCACTAATGATGCTGAGCATCTTTTTATGTATTTTTTTGCCACCTTTATATCTTTTTTTGGTTAAGGGTTTGCTCAAATTTTTTGCTCATTTTAAAAAAATTTGGGTTATTTGAGTTCTTACTGAGTTGTAAAAGTTCTTTTTATCTCTACCAGATATGTGACTTGCAAACATTGGCTCCCTGTCTGTCAATTTTCTTTTTACTTTCTTAACAGCGTCTTTCAAAGAGAAAAAGTTTTAAATTTGGATGATTTTCAATTTATCAATGTTTTCTTTTATGATTTATGACATATTTTTAGTGTCTTGAGATATCTGTCCATAACCTAAGATCACAAATCTTTTCTCCTAGGTTTTTTTCTAGAAGTTTAATAGCTTTAGGTTTTACATTTAGGCCTTTGATCCATTTTGAGTTTATATTTTTTACATTAGGTATGCTTCACGGTACATTTTTTGGGTATGAATATTCCATAGTTCCCAGCTAATTTGTTGAAATAGCCTTGAAATGTTGTCAAAAATCAATTGTTGATATATGCACGAGTCTATTCATAAGCTATTCTGTTCCACTGATATAAATAGCTATTTTACACCAATACCCCACTGGTTTAATTATTGAATCTTTAGACTCAGACTTGAAATCAGGAAGTGTGAGTACTCCAACTCTTTCCTTCTTTATTCAAATTTGTTTTGACTATTAAAGGCCCTTTGTGCAATCACCTGTTCACAGTACCATCATATAGTTGTGCATTCATCAATCAATTTTTGAACACTTCATTACTACAAAAAACAATAAAAATAAGATTAAAAATAAAAGTTAAAAAGAGCACCTAAAACATTCCATCCCCCCATCCCACCCTATTTCTCATTCAATTTTGTCCACATTTTTCTACTCATGTGTCCATATACTGGATAAAGGGAGTGTGAGCCACAAGGTTTTCACAAACACACAGTCACACCATGTAAGCTACATAGTTATACAGTTGTCTTTAGGAATCGAGGCTGCTGGGTTGCAGTTTGACAGTTTCAGGTATTTCCTTCTAATTACGCCAATACACCAAAAACTAAAAAAGCATATCTATACAGCACATAGGAATACCCTCCAGAGTGACCTCTCAACTCCATTTGAAATCTCTCAGCCACTGAAACTTTATTTTGTTTCATTTCTCTTCCACCTTTTGGTCAAGAAGATTTTCTCAATCCCATGATGCTGGGTCCAGGCTCATCCCCGGGAGTCGTCCTGCATTGTCAGGGAGATTTACACCCCTGGGAGTCAGGTGCCATGTAGCAGGGAGGGCAGTGAGTTTACCTGCTGAGTGGGCTTAGAGAGAGAGAGGCCACATCTGAGCAACAAAGAGGTTCTCTGGGAGAGACTCTTAGGCACAATTATAGGTAGGCTTAGACTCTCCTTTGCAGTAACAAGCTTCATAAGGCAAGCCCGAAGATCAAGGGGTTGGCCTACCTACTAAATTGATAGTCCTCAATGTTTGTGAGAATATTAGTAATACCCCAGGTGGGGGAGTTTAATATTTCTGCAGTTTTCCCCAGTTCCTCAGAGGGGCCCTGCAAATACATTTTTATTCTCTGCCCAAATTACTTGGGGATGTATCAGGATTTCAAACTAATCTGTACAAACCTACCAGATCTCACTTTGTATTCAAAGTTCCATATAATTATGCTGTTTGAATAAACTGACCATACAAGTTAAATTATTTAGTGTGCTACAGAAAATATAGATCCTGCACCAAATAAACATCTCTTCCCTTGGTCTCACATAGAAGATGAAGTTTTGAAACACAGTCAATATCGTCCTTTACGCTTTGGCCTGATTTGCCTTAGTCCTAACCAGATCTACTTCATTCATATCTTTAATTGAAGTCTGAACTCTTTTTCAGCTTTTTTAACAGTTGCTCTATGAGGTAGTACTGACATTCACAGATGCCGAAGTCTAGCTGAGTCTGAGGTGTCACACAGATACCCAATGATCCATAGACTGACCAGGTCATACACAGAAAGCTCAGCATCTCAGAATTTAGAGATAACCATTACATCTCAGGAATAGATGTGACTGCTGTAAGAGCTTACAATCCAGGGATCTTTACAATAAGCCTTCCCCTGATAACCTGCACTCCAAGATTCAATTCTCAGAGTTTACACATTATAGTTAGTCCATTTTAGTGAAGCATTATAATATTTGTCTTTTCATTTCTGGTGTACTTCACTCAAAATGCTGTCCTCAAGATCCACTCACCTAGTTGCATGTCTCACAACTTCATTTCTTCTTGCAGTTGCTAAATATTCTATTGTATGCGTATACCACAGTTTATCATTCTGTTCATCAGTCAATGTACCCTTAGGCCAACTCGATCAATTGCAAATCATGAATACTGCTGCCAGCCCCTTTGCTTTTAACATAATTTTACATCTGATTTTCCATTTCAATGTAAACACTTCTGTAATTTTCATTGCAATTGCTGATGAATATCTAGTAAAACTGAGGAAAAATTACATCTTAACAATATTGATTTTTCTGATTCATAAACATGGTATACCTCTCTCTTTACATCTTCTATAATTTCTGCTTTATTATTTTGTAGTTTTCAGTGTAAGAATCCATATATTTTAATTAGTTTACATGTTAAATATTTCAAAATTTTTTATGCAATGGTAAATAGTATTATTTTTATTTCAGTAATTTCTTATTGCTAATAGCTAGAAATACAAATGATTTTTGTATAATGACTTTGTATGATGAAATCTTGCTAAAATCACTAATTAATTCTAGTCACCTGAAAATAAAGGCCATTATTTCTCTCCCTTTCTAGAGCATATGCCTCTGATTTCCTTTTCTTTCCTTAATGCACTGATGGATAACATTAATGGAATCTCAAATTAGAAGTAGTTAGGGCATACATCCTTGACTGATTTGTGATATTAGGGAAAAATATTTAGTTCCCCACCTTTTTGTATGTTAGTGTAGAATTTTTGTAGATGCCCTTTATTAAGCTAAGGAAATTTCCTTCTTACCTAGTACCCTTGCCCCTCCACTATTGGTAACAGATCTTTGCTTTGCATTTGTGCAGAACTCTAGACCCAAGAAGTTCCTCTGCTCCTTTTCCATAATGTAGACATGTTTTCTTCTACCTTTCTCTTAGAAATGATGGATATTTGTCTTGTTCCTGGGGTTAGAAATAAGGGTTTTCTACCTTCCCTCAAAGACAGATGGGTTAGCTTTTACCCTCCCCACAGCGGCCTGCAGGTACAAAGATTTGTGGCCTCTTTTCCAGAATCTTAAGGCTTCTGCCCAAATTATTAACAAGATACTCCAAAGATTCTATTACATTTAAAGTTCTGGTTTATTTTTTAATTTTAAAAAATAATTTCAGAATTTTTAAAAGATTCCATTCAAATCAACAACTCCATTAGTGGTTGCTTATAACAGGTTTTCCTACCATACATCATCATCAACATCATCATCATCATCATTATTAAATAAAAAATTATTGTTGAGAAAATTATCTCCTCTAGTTCATGTTCCTTTTATACTGAAAATAATAGTTCTTCATGTATTTAATTATTGAAAGAGACTGTAGTGCATGCCAAAGCTATGACTTGTTAGAAACTTATGCGATTTATTGCAACTCTGTAATAAGCCTTGCTCACTGCATAATCTAGTCCAACTTTTATTTTTCTTCAAAACTTTGGCAATATTTTCTATGAAACTTCCCAATATGTTTGCTTATGGAGTTTGCCTATAGAGTTGCTAATATTTTAGTGTATTTACATATTGATTTTTGGGTGTTATTTCAACTATTTTTATTGTATTAGGAAGAGCATATGTTTACCCTTTTTGGTTTTTTATTTTTTTGCTATTAGATGGGAAACCTTAAAATCAGCTTCCAAATATTTTTAAGTTTATTTTAAATTTTGAAATAGTTATAGATTTACAGGAATTTGCCAAAAGAATAGAGAGGTCCCATGTAACCTTAGTCCACCTTGCCCCAAATATATCGTCTTATATAACCATGATATCAAAACCAGGAAATGAACATTGGTACAACCTACAGATCTTTTTCATTATTAAATTTTTGTGAACTTTGTAAACCCTGGCTAAAATAAAACAAATTATTAGTTAAAAAAATAACTGAGGCATGTATAATGTTCTGGTTGCTTCATTTTTAAATGTTTTGCTGCCTATCCTGATGCCTTCATACTCTCCATTAGCTAATCAATAGGGGAAAATATGCACTTATATAAATCCATGTGTCAAATAATCTTATTGATAATTTTGAGTTTTTAGGCTGACATCTTGTTTGATCTGATTAGATGACCTTTGTGCCAGTTTGTATATATTATGTCCCCTAGAAAAAAGCCATATTCTTTGGTGTAATCTTGTGGGGGCAGACATATTAGTGTTCATTAGACTGGAATTCTTTAATTGAGTGTTTCCATGGAGATGTGACCCACCCAGCTGTGGGTGATAACTCTGATTGGATAATTTCCATGAAGGTGTGGCCCTGCCCATTCAGTGTGGGCCTTGATTAGTTCACTGGAGTCCCATAAAAGCTCAGACAGAAGGAGTGAGCTTGCTATAGCCAAGAGGGATACTTTGAAGAATGCACAGGAGCTGAGTGAGGAACTGCAGTTTACAGAGACCTTTTGGAGATGGTCTTTGAAAGCAGACTTTTACTCTGGAGAAGCTAAGAGAGGACAAATGCCCCAAGAGCAACTGAGAGTGTCATTTTGGAGAGATGCTGCAGCCTAGAGAGGAACATCCTGGGAGAAAGCCACTTTGAAACCAGAACTCTGGAGCAGTCGCCAGCCATGTGCCTTCCTAGCTAACAGAGGTTTTGTGGACACCATTGGTCATCCTCCAGTGAAGGTACCTGATTGTGGATATGTTACCTTGGACACTTTATGGCCTTAAGACTGTAACTTTGTAACCAAATAAATCACCTTTATAAAAGTCAATCCATTTCTGGTATTTTTGCATAACGGGCAGTATTAGCAAACTAGAAGAATCTTTTTTTTTGAGATGTGGCTGACACCTTTCCTAGAATTAGATGTGTCAGTTCTCTCCTTTAATTTTTTTATACTAATGCATGCATTATTATTATCTTCAACCTAGTTTCTTTGAAGGAATATTTTTTCTTTGCAGGAGTATTTTTTAGCCACTTCTCTGTTTTGTGAATAGTTAATTAAAACAGGATATTTATGCAATTAATCTCCTTAATTAGACACATGTAAACTCTTCACTCAGCATTACTTCATATAGTGCTTATGACACTTGACATATGACTATTTTATATACAGATTTAAAACAACTATGACTTGAAGTTTAATACTTAATGGATCATCTTATATCCCCATTGGAGGTTATGAATTCCACTTAAAAAGCACTGTCCTATAGGATATATAACCCACACTGTCTCTTCCTTCCTTTCTAGTCTCCTTACCTTGTGTTTTGTAGGCCCACAATACCAAACTACCGTTAACTAATTATATACACCTTGATATTTCTTAGCTCATCACCTTTGCAAATACTTTTCCATGTGTCTGGAGTTTCCATCCTTCCTTCACTGATATGGAAACCTCCTATTCTTTCTTTAAAAGCCCAGCACAGATGCCCCTTCCTCCAGAAAGTTTTCCCTTTTTGTTTCTCTGTACTACATATTTGTTCCAAGTGTATCTGTTGGTTTTCTGATCTGGGGCTCTAATTACTTTTATTATATCTCTTCTACTCATTACTGAGTAGAAACTATGTCTTATTCTCTCCCTCAGTGTTTGGTATCTTGGATTGAATTGATTTGGGACTTGGTCTTTTCTCAAAAACAATGTCTTGCCTTTATAGATTCTTGAACAGTTGAACCACATGGAACCTACCAGAAGTGTGGGTTCAGAATATTTGCCATTATAATTTTTAACCATGGAGATTTTTAAGAGTGATGCAGAAGGAAGAAATAATTATTAGTAAAAAAATTAAAAAGGACAAATGTCACTGAGAAAGTTCAGTAATTTTACTAATACTGATAGGATTTTGAACTCAATAAACAAAATTTCCCCATAACATTCAGGATTATCATCTTTGTTGTGAATTGAATGGTCTGTTATTTTCTTACTGATAAGGGTACAATGCATATCTCCCAGGCATTTTTGTGACCTGCCTCCAGAACCCCTAGATTGTATTGCAGCCCTCAGGACTGAAAATTATATTGTAAGGGGAGAAGGATGTGTGGTAGAATGAATTATGTACCCCAACAAAGACATGCTTGTAATAGTAATATGTTTTCCTATAGATGTGAACTCATTTGTAAACAGGACCCTTTGAAGGTGTCATTATCAATTAAGGTCTGGACCCATTTGTGGATAGGAACTTCTAAGATGCTATTCAGTTGTGGTCAAACTGAATGTGGGTGGGCCTTAATTCAGATGACTGGATACCTTACTAAGAGGGAATTCAGAGGAGCCAGAAACCAGAAGTTAGTGGAAATCAGAAGAGCAGACACAAGGAGAGCGAGAGGTCGCCTTGTAAGGAAGGCAGAAATACAAGCCGAGGAACCCCAGGGATTGTAGCAAGCACCAGAATGTTAAAGACTTTGAGGGGAAAGCATGGTCTTGCCAACCTGTTGATTTTGGATTTGTGGCCTCTAGAATCAGGAGCCAATAATTCTGCTTGTTTAAGCCAATCAAGGTGTGGCGTTTGTCATAGCATCCTGGCAAACTAAGAGAGGGGAAGTGGTGTTTCAAATTAGACTTTAACAACCAGGCTTTTTGTGCCTGTGTCATTGTGCGGGTTTGAGTGTATTATGTCCCCCAAATGCCATTATCTTTGTGGTCTTGTGTGGGGCAGAAATTTTGGTGCTGGTTAGATTTGCTTGGAATGTGCCCCACCCAGCTGTGGGTGATAATTTTGATGAGGTGTTCCCATGGAGGTGTGGCCCCACCCATTCGGGGGTGGGCCTTGATCAGTGGAGCCATATAAATGAGCTGACTCAAAGAGAGGGAAGGGAGTGCAGCTGGGAGTGAAGTTTTGAGGAGGAGCAAGCTTGCTGGAGAGGAACATCCTGGGAGAAAGCCGTTTTGAGGCTGGAGCTTTGGTGCAGATGCCAGCTGCCTTCCTAGCTGTGCCGGTTTGAATGTATTATGTCCCCCAGAAAAAGCCATATTCTTTGGTGCAATCTTGTGGGGCAGACAGAATAGTGGGGATTAAGTTGGAATGTTTGGATTAGGTTGTTTGCATGGAGATGTGCCCCACCCAGCTGTGGGAGGTGACTCCGGTGGGATACTCCCATGGAGGTGTGGCCCCACCCATTTGGGGTGGGCCTTGATCAGTGGAGCCATATAAATGAGCTGGCTCAAGGAGAGGAAACGGAGTGCAGCTGTGAGTGATGTTTTGAAGAGGAGCAAGCTTGGTAGAGAGGAACGTCCTGGGAGAAAGCCATTTTGAAACCAGAACTTTGGAGCAGACGCCAGCCACGTGCCTTCCCAGCTAACAGAGGTTTTTCGGATGCCATTGGCCATCCTCCGGTGAAGGTACCCGATTGCTGATGTGTTACCTTGGACGTTTTGTGGCCTTAAGACTGTAACTGTGTAGTGAAATAAACCCCCGTTTTATAAAAGCCTATCCATCTCTGGTGTTTTGCATTCTGCAGCATTAGCAAACTAGAACAGATATTTAGGAAATAAACCGCTGTTTCTCATTTTTTACCCTATGGAGAATGCCATACTCTTCTTCAGACAAAGGGGAGAAAAGCTGCTTTGAGCTGTCTTCTTCCCCTCTGAGATTTGTTTCACAAAGGAACCATTACTGGCAATAGCTAAAATTTCTCCATTGCATATTCCCGAGTGCTTAATATCCATTTGTTGTAACCTCCCTCAAATGCCAAATCAGTTGTTAAGTTCTATGGACAATTGTTACGTTTTCACTGCTTTTGATTTATAAACTGTTTGCCTGTGGTGCTCACAGGAGAGACAATATCTCGTACATCCCAGTACCCAAAACAGCACAGTCAGATACAGTGGAGAGTTAGAGCAAGAAGAAAGGGATAAATTAGGTCACTAGTCATTTGGGGATTTATGGCAGATGAAGCCCTGATTTGTTTGTCCTCAGATAACTAGATAACCTAGCCCAGACTTGGAAAAAACAGAAAAACAGAGGGAGATAAAACAGAGAAGACAAGATTTTTTTTTTTTAATTTTATTTATTTTTTTTTAATAGCTGCTAGCACAAAAGCACTGGAGCTGCCTCTTGTCAGGGTGTGAAAGCCAGCATGCACATCTATTCCCAACTCTCCCTCAAAAACATCATATTGCTAGTCTGAAATCTGTCATGGTGTGAGTATTTACACCACAGCAACTGGATATGCTATTACAAATCAGGGCTTTTTCCCCTTTAAGACCTGGTGGTCGAACATTTGCCAGCTTTCCATTAGGAAAAGATTAAATTCAGATGCCTGAAAAGGTATATCCAGCACCAAGGGGTCTCTTCAGAAGAAGGGTTTTGTCTTGCATGCTGTTGTACGTTCTTTATATATCATTGATTACTGCCTGTGTAATAGGTTGTGCCTTCACCACACTTATACTAATATCAGTCAGGGTCCTGACAGGGAAAAATAGATCAGGGTTTAGGGCATGGTTAAGATGAACCAAAAGGAGTAGTGTTAATCAGAGTGGTGAGCCCTTACTATTATTCAGCATTAAGGAGGTAGTAGAGGAAGCTATTGACAGAATTTGGAAGCAGAGCAGCTGTGTGGAGAGGGGGCACTGAACAGGACCTGTGACTTTGGAGGAAGGAATGCAAACCCACCTAAGCAATTCTGTAGGAGGGAGTCAGGAAAACAAATACTCTGATGTCAACCTGCTCATGCTCCCCATTGGCCAAACTCAATTGTAAGCAGAGGGCAATGGAGCCCATTGATGTAGTTATTAAAGGTCAGACTCATGGGGTACAATGCAGGGTGGAGTGGCCCTGGAGTTGTAAATGGATGATATCCTGTACTGTACCCATGGGCATTGGTTTTGCGGGTCTCTCTCCTGTCTGAGTGCATGTGTGTGTGTAGCATGTGAGATGTCAACCATGGAGAATTGCTTTTATTGATTTATTGCAAAAAGGCAGCTGACAATAACCATTGAGGCGCTAACCAAACATTGGTAGTGGGGCTGTCCTGGGTTCAAGAACTCATTTCACCCTTTATTTCTGTTTCTGTGAATCAGCAGGACAAGGGGCTATAACTGGGTGAAGTGAATCGAGATATGGCTGTTCTCTTCTTCAAGGAGCCATCCATAGTAGGTGGTTGATGGGATGAATTGGTGCACATTTCCAACTGAGGCTCTTCTGTACCCATTCTCCATTTTATGGTGACCTCTTCACAGTGATCTGCTGAAGCTGATTTGTACCAACTCACAAGAGCCAATTGCATGCATCTTTTCTCAAGTTCAGTTCAGCAACATCATTCTGGTATAGTATGCACTATAAAACAATTGTTTTTCTTCCCTAGAGTATTCAATTTTAAACATTTCACAGCATATCACTGCCTCTGCTATTGAAATTTTCTGAATACATTATCAAGGAGAGATCTAGGACACAGAATTTCTGCTTAGGTTCCAGATCTGAGGTACTGCCCCTTGCTGTTTCATTTTTCTCTCAATATTTGATTTCCAATTTCCCTAAAAATTCCTAATTTTTAAAATTCTCCTCCTCCTACCAAGAAAATCTTAAATCCAATAGAGTGTCAAGGAATTTACTGTTGTCAGATTAGCTTGTAAAAATTCTGAATAAGTCTACAAATGCTCCTTTTGGTATTAATTCAGCTTAGTTAAATATTTGCAACTATTGACCCATTTTATTGCATATAGCAGCTCCACAGCAATTGGGAGGGGTTTTTTTTTATTATTGTCACATCCTATTGGGAAGGTGTCAATATTTTAATTCAGTCAAAATGAGCAACTGTGATGTTCGGGAGGCTGCGTGTATTGGATGCTGATGAGCATCGAGAGGGGACTTACGGCATGGTGGACACCCTGAGGGGATTATGAATGAAAGACATTAGTACTTGTAACTTTTCATCTTGAATAATTACTATTTATATTCATAGGAGATGTGTGTCTCTAGTGCCATGGGAGTACAGAACAGATTGCTTTCAGATGTGGAATCAGTGACAGAGGTGCATTAGAGCCAGTCTTGCTTCAGAGAGCTTATTAACACCGATCAAAGCCAATGTTTATTTGCTCTGACTATTCTCTGTCAGCCTTGCAGGATCCATTCTCCTCTCCTTTCTGCACTGCTCTGAACCCTGAGTGGCTGACTCTGTGGACTGCATACCCAGTTAGATGTCTTGCCTCCCACTGTCCTACAGGGTTTGTTCAGTGGTAGGCACCAACAGAAGTTCAGAGGAAGAAGAAGAGATAAACCATTTTAACAATGACGGTGTTTCTCTGCTGATGGCTATGGCTCTCGCCAATTCCCATAACATCTTCCCTACACCACCATCTCTGTCTCTTCATGTTGGAAGCCTTAACAGCTTCACTCTGTTGCTAGACCTTGGACGCATCACCAAACACTTTTAGTGCCCTTGTGGAAAAAAAAAAAAAAAAAGGCCTTCATGTAACACACTTATACTCTTTAATTACCACATTTGAATATACTATCAATCTCCTTCAGGATTGGGTAAGAGTTTTTCTTTGGGAGTGAGGCTTTATTGCACAGCCAGCCCAAACCAGTTTGCAAGTACTTGATTGGCTCCCAGATATCCCTAAACAAAAGCCTGATCTGGGTTTCCGGCTGGGTGGTCTTAGTCTCCCAAGGAGTAATGTCACTCCTTGTGGTTTCACCAAGTTATTCTAGTTTCTCATTTTCCATCTTTTTTTCCTCAGAGACATTCAGTTCATGACTTTCTTTCTCTGTTTATTGCACCTCAAATTCATGCTCATCCTATTTACTGTTGGCCCTAACTATGACAGTTACTCCTTGAACCTCCATTAAGTATAGCAATTTCTTCTACTTCAAGGGTATTTCTGCAATTGCAAATAATCATGTGAGTGTATAAAATATTTTAAAGGGTTTAGAAATATTACTATGGCAGTCTGTAAACGTCTCTCCTGTTTCATTTCCAGAATATAGAAAGGTTACCCGCAAATCTGGCAGAGAACAGTCAATTACCAATACAAACACTAGCACTTTCACATCTGTTATGCTTAAAATTTTTGAACTAATATATTCCTTCCAGAACAGCAGAAGAAAGAGATATCCAGCTAGGAGATCTATTTTCATATCAATATTTAAAATGCTTTCAATAGTCACCATTTCATACTCACTAAATCTCCCGTGACTTTTAGCTTCCAGGAAATCCATTAATGACAAACTAAAGAGAACATCTAAAAGGACCTATAAAATGCAATAGATGTTGGCAGGCAGGGAGTCCAAAGCTCACCAGAGAATGCAATTATCAAAATTTCTCCAAATTCATGCAAATGAATAAATTGTGTCACCATCTTGATAATCCATAATTATTATTACCCAAAAGCAAGAGTCAATCTTCTGTCTTGTATCTAATTTTAAAATCTAGCTTCCAGGGGAATGTGTTCCTCATCAGAAAATGATGCATACACAAATAAGCATGAATACAAAGTCCACACAAAAAACTAAATGTAAAAATCAAATAAACATATGCAAATGTATTAATATCACTAATAACGAAATGATTCAAAATAAAACAATGAGACCATTTTCCCTTTTAAATTGGAAAAATGTTTTAAAAGATTATATTAATGAATGCTATGTGAAAATAATATTATTTGCTTTGCTAATGTCTTTTTTTTTCTTTTTTTAAACAGCTTTATTGAGGTAAATTCACAAACCATGAAATCCTCCTATTGTAAGTGAAAAATTTGGTGATTTTTACTGAATTTATAGACCTATGCAACCATCCCCACATTCAGTATTAGAATATTTCCATCACCCTCAAAAGTTTCCTTATGCTGATAATTTATTTATTTTTTCAAAATTCAGTTTTGTTGAGATACATTCACACACCACACAATCATCCATGGTATACAATCACCTGTCTACAGTATGATAACAGTTATGCATTCATCACCACAATCTATCTCTGAACATTTTCCTTACATCAGAAAGAACCAGAACAAGAATAAAAAATAAAAGTGAAAAAAGAACACCCAAATCATCCCCCCATCCCACTCCATTTGTCCTTTAGTTTTTATCCCCATTTTTCTACTCATACATACACTAGATAAAGGGGGTGTGATCCATAAGGTCTTCACAATCACACTGTCACCCCTTGTAATGTACATTATTACAAAATTGTCTTCAGGAGTCCAGACTGCTGGGTTGGAGTTTGGTAGTTTCAGGTATTTACTTCTAGCTATTCCAATACATTAAAACCTAAGAGGTGTTATCTATATAGTGCATAAGAACATCCACCAGAGTGACCTCTCAACTCCATTTGAAATCTCTCAGCCACTGAAACTATTTCGTCTCATTTTGCATCCCCCTTTTGGTCAAGAAGATACTCTCAGTCCCACAATGCTGGGTCCACATTCATCCCCGGGAGTCATATTCTGCATTTCCAGGGAGATTTACAACCCTGGGAGTTGGGTCCCACGTAGGGGGGAGGGCAGCGAGTTCACCTGTCGAGGTGGCTCAGTTAGAGATACAGAGGGCCACATCTGAGCAACAAAGAGGTACTCAGGGGGAGATGGGAGACTCTTAGGCACAATTATATGCAAGTTTAGCCTCTCCTTTGCAGTAATGAGCTTCATAAGGGCATGTCCCATGATCAAGGGCTCAGCACATCAAACCGCCAGTCCCAATGTTTGTGACAACATCAACACCAGTCCAGGTGAGGATGTCCAACACATCCACACCTTCCCCCAGATCCTCGGGGCTAGGGAGGAGGAGGCTGTAAATATATTTTTTATTATCTGCCCAAATTACTCTGGGATGTGTCACTATTTCACTAACCTACCATATCTCACTTCCTATTCGAAGTTCCATGCAATTGTGGTATTTGAACAAATCGACTGTAGAGTTGTACCATTTAGAAAATTTAGATCCTGTACCAAATAGATATCTCTTCCCTTGGTCTCATATGGAAGTTGAAGTTTTAAAACACAGTCAGTTTCGACCTTTACCCTTTGGCCTGGCTTGCCCTGGTCTTAACCAGACCTGCTTCATTCATATCACTAATTGAAGTCTGGGCTCTTTTTCAGATTTTTTTTTTTTTTTTAACAGTGGCTGTATGCACTAATACTGACATTCATATCTGCTGAGCTCTAGCTCTGAGTTTCAGGTGTCTCAGAGATACGCATTGTTCCAGAGACCAATCAGGTTATACTCTAAGGGATCAGCATCTCAAAGTTTAGAGATAGGCCTTACAATTCAGGGATAGAGTTAACTGTTGTAAGAGCTTACAATCTAGGGACTAGTACAATAATTACGTCCACGTTAGGCTATGTTCTAAGATTCAATTCTGAGTTTACACATTGTAGTTAGTCCATATTGGTGAGGCATTAAAGTGTTTGCCTTTATTTCTTGTGTACTTCACTCAAATACTGTGTACAGGATCCATTCACCTCATTGCGTGTCTCATAGCTTTACTCCTTCTTGTAGTAGCTCAATGTTCCACTGTATGCGTACACCACAGTACACCATTCCATTCTTCAGTCAATGTACCCTTAGGTCATCTGCACCCTTTGCAAATCATGATTACTGCCTCCATGAACACCAGTTTGCAAATGTCCATTCATGTCTCTGCTCTCAGATCTTCAAATGACATACCCCATAATGAGGTTTTTGCTAATGTCTTTGAAGTCATACTGCCTGATTTTGATTCCCAGCTCCATTTCTAACCTAGCTGAGTAACCTGGGACACTTAACTTAATCTGGGTGTGCTGCAGTTTTGTTTATATTTTAATCTGTAAAATGGAGATAATTATAATATGTCTTACACAGTTTTTGAACAGATTTAAAAATATAACTTCTGCAAAGCAGTTAGAATTGGGCCTACATGATAAAGATTTAGGAATTTCCAGCTGTTGTTATTCTACAGGTTATTTACATGTTACTAAATTACATGATTAATTACATGCTACTTAATTACATGATTAATTACATGCTATCTTTAAACACTGCTTAAAAATCATTCATTAGCTATGATTAAAGATGATGACCTAGAGTGAGGAGGACAGTGAATTGATGATCAAATATTTCCTTATACTCTAATGAGAGGTTAAATTAATATAAAGCTTCCAGAGGATCATTTACTGGTAGGCATATAAAGCCATAAAATGTTCACTTTCTTTAATTCAGTAAAATTATCTCTAAGCATTTTTCCTAAGAAAATTATCACAGAGACCTACAAAGATTTTCAAGTATGTCCATTTTAGTATTATTTATAGAAAATAATTAGAAATAGTATCTAAAATGGCTATATTAAAACCATTCAAAGGAATATTATGTAATAAATAATACTTTTGAATATTATGTAATGTCTTGGAAATCTATAACATGTGAAAAAACAGAATAGAGAATGTTCATATGGTTGGATCCTAATGTTTTCTTTAAAATGTAAATTTTGCAAATTATATAAATGCACAAAAATTTTATGTATGTTCTTTTAAAATCTGAAAATATCTGGAAGGGGATTCACCAAGCTTATGACTGTGAATGGTGCTATTTTATTGCAGGTGATTTTTGTTGATGTCTTTCTAGATTTGTGTTTTGTAAGGTTTTTATTATGAGCATTAATTAGTTTCAAAATTAGGAAAAATATCTGATGAAAGTCTCCTTAAAGTGTTTAAAATGTAATTAACAGATGTTCAAGCTAGAGAAGTCTTTGATAGTATCCTAGTCATCTTTCTCTTCCTGACAGTTGCATTCTCAATTAGCCATCATTTACACACAATTGATGATACCCTGGCACCAATTTAATAGCCAAGCATAGCCATAACTCATCTCTGTTTTCAAAGTACTTAATAACGAACATCTATCTACCTTTTATTCAGAATATACTATATGCCAGACATAATTATGTTGCACACATTGTCTACTTTAATCTTTATGATTGTCCAATGATTTACAGTTTTCTCTATTTTACAAAAGAAGAGGAATTTGAGGCTCATGACATTAACTTGCTCACCTTTGCACATGTCACAGACTGGAATTGGATTCCAGATGAGTCTTCAGAGAGCAACCACTTAACCCCGTGTGTTGCCTCTCAATGAAGGCCTCATATGTAACTGGCTTCTCTTCTTTGCTCTCACTATTGGGAAGAAGGAAAAAACTATTCTGAAATATACTATAAGATTTATTGATGTCTGTAAAGTTAGTATGAAATAAATTGAAATACAATGACTGTTGCTAATACATAAATTAGGCAACCACACTAAAGTTGAGATTAGTTGTAGACATTTTGCTAAAGACAATAACTTCACAAAACAATAAAAAGGGCTTAACCAAATAGAAGCCATAGTATGATTTTTACAGGAAAAATTATTCTTTAACTGCTATGTATGGAAATTAATTTCATAACAATAGAAATGTTTCTTGTTTTCTTTTGTCTGGTTTTGGGAGATGAAAGAGATGCTCATATTATACTTGTAATTCTTCTCAGATCATTTCTATTATAGGTTTTGATTTGTTAACTGGACATCATATTTTCATTTAGAAACATTGTGCTGAGGTAGAAACTAATTCTGTTCCTGGTTCTCTCACTAATTTACTACAAGGGCCCACCTAAAGATGATAAGGGAAGGGCACCATTTCCTCATTTGTTTAATGAGAACATAGTTTAGTCTCAAACATGCCTTTTAACTGTATCATACTATAATTCTGGGAGTGCTAAAACATTGTAGGTGCATGGTAAATATTAGTGGTATGACTATGTATTTTAAGTTATTTCATAATCCTATCAATTCTTCAAGTCCTACCTGCAGATTCACTTCCTTAATGAAATCTTCCTTGATTATCAAATTGCCACAACTCATAGTCAATAGAGTAACTGTATGTTCTCTTTAATCATTGCTTAATAATTTAACATGTGGAAGACTTTATTTTAAAATAAAACCAATTTGTCAGAGATAGGTTTTTTTGGCCCATAGTTGTATGTTCTTTGTATTCCTTTCACAGTGCTGACCCCACAGTTGATGCTTAGCACCTTGTTACTGAATGCAGAATAAGTTTGAATCATCAAGTAAATTCAGAATTTTCGGTGTCAGGATGTTTTCTTTGTCAAATGAGGGCCCTCATATTGTGGCCCAGGTCCTGTCTCTTCCTGCTGCTGTTTGACCATCACCATCATCACAATCATCATGTTCATGATCAAGAAGCATTTATTGCATCCTTCTGGAATGAAACATAGCTGTCTAAACTCTGTCCTCACAGGAGATGGGAAACAGCTGGCCATCATTCTCCATATAAAGATCTTTCATATGTTTCAGATTAACTTTAAAAGAGCCTCAAATATTGGACAAGGTCAATTACTACTAAAGAGGGAATGAGAGGAATAATGAGGACTGTGTTCTGGGAAGAGGAGAGAATGTGTATGTTGCCAACTTGCCACACGTCTCTCCACCCAGTGTAATGCAGCAGGCAAGTACAGAAGACGAGCTGTCAGTCTGCTGGAGCACATCATTTGTCATGGCTCCTCTTATGTCTGCAGAGGCAGGGATACCCCTGTTAGTATGCAGAGCTTGTCATGGGACCAGTAATATCCACATGCACCAAGTGCACTTTTGTTCTTGTCGGTTAATGTAGCTGAGAACGGTTGTACTGCAGGATTGCAATTTTGCCAGTAATCTTAGCAGTTGAAATTAAAATCAAATCCCTGAATATAGATTTAAAGAAGATAGATGGTTGTCCTCATTCTCCAAAGAGGGAGAGGATAAATTTAGAGAACTTTGTTGGCAGTCATTGTTTACATTCAACAACTCACCTAGAATCTGCAGTATAGACCTTGTATGAGACTGAGTTTTGACACGGGACTTGGGTAAAGATTTAGGGACTGGCCTGAAGAATATACACATGGGTTCCACACCTGACTGCATACTTCTAGGAATAGTCACTTTGTGTCCTCACTTCTACATCAATTCACAAAGAGGTAGTTATTTTTGGAAGATGGCATCTTAAAGCTAAAGGCCAGTTTGAATAAAACTCCAAATTTGGCCACCATCTTCTACCACAGGGAAGGGGAAACAACATTTCAACTTTTAAAACCACCTCTCTTTTTAGTTTCTCTGCCAAATATCTGAGCTATCTATGTATTGACATGTTCAGTTGTTTCTACTTTTAATTTGATTCAAAAGTACATAGCCCATGACATATGAAATCTTTTTTGATGTCCAATTTTTAGACCAAAGAATTGAATTAAATTCATTGGAAAGATGGAAAGCTGAGGCCCATAAGAGCAGCAACAAACACTAAAAATAAAGAGAAGCATGTAAAAGTATCCTGATTTGATGAGGAGGGGATTAAATCATACTCAGTGATTTTAATTCATTAATTATTTCTTGACATCTTATTTCTCCTCTTTCCCTAATCTCTTTGGTCAGTCACTGAAATAAAGGAACTGGTAAATATCCTTTGGCCAGACTGCTGAAGCTGGAGCAAACAGGCAGATCCCACAGGCCCTATTCCTAACCAACACCTTCTCTAGTAACGTCTCCTTCAACCAGGATTGGTGTCACTGAACAGGGACAGTGTTTATGTGGGCCAGATTTCCTCGGACAATTCCAATTTCAAAGAGTTCCTCTTATTGTGCCTCATTAGCATATACATGTAATTCATAGCATGTAACCTGATTCACATATTGGGAAAGTAAGATGGCCCTTCACGGTAAGTATTAGTCAATTACAATATGTATACACCCAAGTACATACATACACTCATATGTACAGTTGTCTAATCTAAACTGATTCCAGAGGAGCAATTGGGAACAAAACGTTATAAACCTAAAAGTCTAAATCTAGCGATTTCCTGGGCAGCCCTGAGATGAGTGGAATTTCATCCTGACCATTCACCTTCTATGCTCTATTTATTATTGCTGAATAAAGATCTTGATCCTCAGAAGTATGGCTTTGAGGCCTTCAGTCATCAAGATGCAGTTGTAATGGAGTCGAGAGGTCATTCTGTGGGTTATTCTTAGGTATTATGTAGATATCCTTTTTAGTTTTTAGTGTATTGGAATAGCTAGGAGGAAATACCTGAAACTGTTGAACTGCAACCCAGTAGCCTTGATTCTTGAAGACAATTGTATAAGTATATGGCTTATACGGTGTGACCATGTGATTGTGAAAACTTTGTGGCTCACACTCCCTTTATCCAGTGTATGGACAAATGAGTAGAAAAATGGAGACAAAAATTAAATGAATAATGGGGGGTGGGGTGGGGGAATGTGATGTTTTGGGTATTCTTTTTTACTGTAATTTTTATTCTTATTTTTACTTATTTATTTTTTGGAGTAATGAAAATGTTCAAGGGTTGATTGTGATGAAGAATGTGCAGCTATGTGATGGTGCTGTAAACGATTGTACAATTTGGATGATTGTGCACTTTAGATGATTGTATGGTATGTGAATATATCTCAGTAAAATTGATTTTAAAAAAAAGAATGTTAAATCATTGAGGTAAAAAAAAAAAAAAAAAGATGCACTTGTAATCTTTCCCCAGGATTCCCTTGCACTTTCACCAGTGTTATGTTCTGGTTTTGAGAGTCCTAAGAGAGATTTGATAGATAACACATACCCCACTCTTACCTCTTCTCTGTTCTCCTGGTATTTAGTGTATGTCTCTCCAGCATATTACAAGTTGGAGAAGCACCACTGCTTGGATACTCAATATGTTTGTGAAATTTCACTTGAAAAAGGGAAACTATGGTCAAATCAAAAGCCAGTCACGTGTGGCTACCACTAATGGATGGTGCTGGTGTTCACTTATAAATTGAATTTGAGAAGAAGTTCTCAGAACATAGCTGTCAGCAGAGCAGCTTCTGTGATTGTGCACATATCTATCTCCCCAGTCAGGCTGTTAGCTGGATGGCAGCAATGATATTTTATTCATCTTTGTAGACTTCATGTATATAACAGTGTCTATATGGTACAGTTGGCTCTTGAGGAAATATATCTTGGCTTGATAGAATAAGTTGTAGTCAATAATTTCAAGATACTTGAATTTCAGTAAAATTTTCTTTGTCTTTCCATCTCAGAAAATTTTCTACACTCTGCAAGAAAAAATGGTCAGGTTTTAGATGCAACATTTTAAAAGGCTAGAAAGTTGTGACTCTTTGTTCCCAATTGTTCCTCTTAAATTTTTTGATTAAAAGGTAGTAACATTTCATTGTAAAAAGAAAAACGAATAGAAGATACACAAAGAAGAAAATAAAACTCACCAATAAACCTTCTTTTCAGTTATAATCACTCTTAACATTTCAGTTTATTTTCCAAGTCTTTTCTCTAGGAGAAATATGTCTGTGTTCTACTTGCTCTACTTATTATTCTATCTATAGCAAAATTTAATCTTTCTCCATCCCAGGCTAAGACTTTTTCTTTTGGAAATGTGTCATATTTCTCTGTTGTATAATGTGGCTTAAAGCATTTTCTTTAAAATTTCCATTAAAATATTCTAAACGATGTTCTTTTTTAGTCAATACAAGAATCTACATGAGAAGGCAATCAATAAAATGTGCAGCCTACAACAAGAGTAATCATATTTACATTTCAAGTAAATGAAATGATCTAGGAAAGGAAGAGAAGATTTCTCAACTTTACGTTTTAAATATTATTGAACCAACTCTTCATCCCTGCAATAAACTCTCAAGGCAAGGTTTAATATAGGTGCAGTGTCTAATTATCCATCATACATTATGATTTGTGTGTGTATGTGTGTTTTCTTTGAATTTCTGTAGCAAAAATTCTTTTAATTGTTAGCAAGGACTTCTGATATTACTTTTGGCTTTAATAAAGAATTTAGTAAATTTCTTGAGTCCCCATTACACCCTATTAGCAGAAAGTCCATTATATTCCTCTTTATGCCACTTTCCCCAAACCCAAAATCATTCAAGAACTCATAAAGATTTTTATAGTCCAGAGAATGGCGTGCCTTTTCGAGATACTAAGCAGAAACTGAGCCTGGAGTTGATGCATCTCTTATTGTAATTGTTTTGACACCGGATGGAGACTCATGCACAATTGTAGATGTGTTTCAACAGGCTCTGGGTTCTCCCCAGACAGCAGTGATGCCTCAAAGATGGCACCAAGATTCTTAGTTCACTTAAACCTGGATAGACATTGTTCATCCCAGGGTAGCTAGGTGTAAGGAGCTACCGGGAAGAACTATATATATACTGCTTTAAAACCTACTCTTCACAATGAAACTTAAGCCCTTGTCTAAAGCCCAGTTCTCCAGCTTAAATTCCCCTTTCTCACATGTTATTTTATTCAGAAGTCTCTTTCTTTGGTCATAATTCCCTGATCCACCCCAGAAATATACCCTAAACTTCTATCTTGGGACATATAGGTTACCATTCCCTCGTAACCTCAAATCTACTTTGTCTCTGAAAATTTGCTTTTTATAAATGTCTTATATAAGTGGCAGCACCCTTGTTGAAAATTAATTGGCCATAGAAGTGTGGATCTATTTCTGAACCTTCAATTCTATTCTATTGGTCTATTTGTCTTTCCTATGCCAACACCATGGTGTTTTGATAACTGTAGCTTTGTAGTACGTTTTGAAATAAGGAATTGTGAAATTTCCAATTTTGTTCTTTTTCATGATAGTTTTGGCTAATTGGGGCCCCTTGTCATTCTGTATGAATTCGAGGATTGGCATTTCCATTTCTGCAAAAAGGGCTGCTAGAATTTTGATAGGGATTACTTTGAATCTGGTGATGGCTCTGGGTAGTATTGACATCTTGACAATATTAAGTCTTCCAATAGATGAACATGAGATATCTTGCATTGTCTAGAATTCATATAAATGGAATTATATAGTGAGTACCCTTTTTTTCTGACTTCTTTCACTCAGAATGATTATTGTGTAAAACATCCATGTTATTCAGTATATCAAGAGCTCATTTCTTTTTATTATTAGATATTATTCCATTGTATGAGCATACCACAATTTTTCTTAATCTGTCCACATACTGATGGATATTTGGGTTGTTTCCAGTTTTTAGCTATTACAAATCAAACTGCTTTGAAAATTCTGTTAAAAACCATTTCTGGATACATGCTTTCATTTCTCTTGGATAAATACCTACAAGTGGAGTGATTAGATCATATGATAGATGTATGTTTAACTTTTTACAAAACTGCTAAACTGTTTTCCAAAGTAGTTGTACCACTTTACATTCATTCCCACCAGCAATATGACGTATGGCAGTTCCAATTTCTGCACAGCCTCTCCAATAATTGATACAGTTTCTCTGTTTTTAAGTTTAGACATTCTAATCATATGTATTAGAGTCACATTGTGGTCTTAATTTACATTCCCCTAATGATTAATTATAGTGAGCATGTTTTTATGTATTTATTTGCCAACTGTATATCTTGGTTTGGGAAGAATCTTTTCAAAATTTCTCAATATATTATATTATATTATTATATTATACATTATGTTATTTTGATATATAATATATTTTTGCATTTTCTTATTATTGAGTTCTGAGAGTTCTTTATTCTAGATACATGTCTTTCATTAGAAAAGTAATAGGCAAATGTTTTCTCCCAGGCCAGTGATATATCTTTTCACTCTCTCTCTCTCTCTCTTTCAAAGAACAGAAGTTCTTAATTTTGATGAAATCCAATTTGTCATTTTTTTCCTTTTTATGGACTGTGGTTTTGGTGCTATATCTAATTAATTAATCCTTGTCTAACCAAAGATCAAAAAGATTATCTCTAATGTTATCTTCTAGAAGTTTTACAGTTTTGGTTTTTATATTTAGGGCTACGATCCATTTTTAATGCAATTGTATTGAGATATAATTACATAACATACAATCAGTTATTCAAAGTATACAATCAGTTGTTCACAGTATCGTCATATAGTTGTGTGCATTCATCACCACAATCAAACTTTGAGCATTTTCGTTACTCCAAAAAATAAAATAAAAATTAAAATAAAAAAGAACATCCCAAACATCCCATTCCACTCCTCCCCCTTATTGTTCATTTACTTTTTTTAATACAGTTTAATTGATATATATTCACACACCCTACATTCATCTACAGTGTACAATCAATTATTCAGAGCACCATCATACATTTGTGCGTTCATCACCAGGATCAATTTTTGAAGATTTTCCTTTCTCCAAGATAAAAATAAAAGCCAAAAAGAACACCCAAAACTTTCCATCCCCTATATCCCACCCTATTCTTCATCCAATTTTTGTCCCCATTTTGCATTCATCTGTCCATACACTGGATATAGGGAGTGCAAACCACAAGGTTTTCACAATCGCACAAACTGTGCAAGCTACATAGTTATACAATTGTCTTCAAGAATCAAGGTCACTGGGTTGCAGTTTGACAGTTTCAGGTATTTCCCTCTAGCCATTCCAACACACTAAAAACTAAAAAGTGGTGTCTATATTGTGCATAAGAATACCCTCCAGAGGGACCTCTCAACTCCATTTGAAATCTCTCAGCCACTGGAGCCTTATTTTGTTTCATCTCTTTTAGTCAAGAAGATCCTCTCAATCCCACAGTGCTGGGTTCCTGGCTCATCTCCAGGAGTTGTTTTCCACATTGCCAGAGGGATTTACACATAGTGGGGAGGGTAATGCGTTCACCTGCTGAATGGGCTTAGAGAGAGAGGTGGCCACATCTGAGCAACAAAGAGGGTCTCTGGGGGAGACTCCTAGACACAATTATAAGTAGGCTTAGCCTCTCCCTTGCAGCAACTAGCCTCACAAGGGAAAGCCCCCATATCAAGGCCCTGGCCCACTAAATTGGCAGTCTTCAATGTTTGTGGTAAAATCAGCAATAATACAGGTGGGGAAGTCCAACACCTCCACATTTCTCCCCAGTTCCTCAGAGGGCCCCTCAAATACACTTTTACTTTCTGCCCATATCACTCTGAGATGTATCAGGATTTCACCCTAGCCTATACAAACTCATCAAATCCCACTTCCCTTTCACAGCTCCATGCACCTATGGTGTTTAAACAAACTGATGGTACAGGTTAAATTATCTAGTGTGCTACAGAAAATATAAATCCTGTACCAAATAAGCATCTCCTCCCTTGGTCTCTCACAAAAATTGTAGTTTTAAAACCCAGTCAGTATTGTCCTTTACCCGTGGGCCTGATTTGCCTTAGTCCTAACCATATCTGCTTCATTCATATCTCTAATTAAAGTCTGAACTCTTTCAGCTCTTTCAACAGTTGCCTTATGGGGTAATACTGACATCCATAGCTGCCAACCTCTAGCTCCAAGTCTTGGATGTCACACATATACACAAAATTCCAGAGATTGACTAGGTTATACACAAGTTGCTCAACATCTCAGGATTTAGAGATAACCATTACAAATCAGGAATAGATGTGACTGCTCTAAGAGCTTACAATCTAGGGACCATTACAGTAAGCATTCCCCATATAATCTGTGCCCTAAGAATCAGTTCTGTGTTTACACATTATAGTTAGTCTATATTAGTGAGGTGTTATAATGTTTGTCCTCTCATTTCTGGTGTACTTCACTCAAAATGCTGTACTCAAGATCCATTCACCTGGTTGTGTGTCTCACAGCTTCATTCCTTCTTGTAGCCGCTCAATATTCTATTGTATGCATACACCACAGTTCACCATTGTTCTAGCTTGCTAATGCTGCAGAATGCAAAACACCAGAGATGGATAGGCTTTTATAAAACGGGGGTTTATTTGGCTATACAGTTACAGTCTTAAGGCCACAAAACGTCCAAGGTAACACCTCAGCAATCAGGTACCTTCACTGGAGGATAGCCAATGGCGTCTGGAAAACCTCTGCCAGCCAGGAAGGCAGCTGGCATCTGCTCCAAAGCTCTGGCCTCAAAACGGCTTTCTCCCAGGACGTTCCTTTCCAGCAAGCTTGCTTCTCTTCAAAATGTCACTCACAGCTGCACTGAGTTCCTTCTCTTTGAGTAGCTCATTTATATGGCTCCACTGATCAAGGCCCACCCTGAATGGGTGGGGCCACTCCTCCATGGGAGTATCCCACCAAAGTCACCACCCACAGCTGGGTGGGGCACATTCCAAGCAAATCTAACCAGCACCAAAACGTCTGTCCCACAAGACCACAAAGATAATGGCATTTGGGGGACACAATACATTCAAACCGGCACAACCATTATGTTCATCAGTCAACATACCCTCAGGTGACCTCTGCAATCATGAATACTGCTACCATAAACACTGATGTGCAAATGTCCATTCATGTCTCTGCCCTCAGATCTTCCAAGTATATACCCCATAGTAGGTTGCAGGACCCACATACCTAGCTTCTTGTGGGAAAAAACCACCACACTGTCCTCCAGATATGCTATACCCCTCGAATTCCCCACCAACAATGAATACATACATCTCTCTCTCTCCAAGTTCTCTTCAACAGCTGTGTCTCTCTGTTTATTTTTTCCCTGCAATTTTATAGGGATATATTCAAATACTGTACAACCACCCACAGTGTACAATCAATTGTTTACAGTATCCTCATTTAGTTGTGCATTTGTCATCACAATTAGCACTTACATATATTCATTACTCAAAAAAAGAATTGAAACAAAAGAATAATAAAAAAAGATAAAAGGAAAAGTAAAAAAAGAGATAAAATATAGCCTCAAAGATAGAGAAACAAGCGAAAAGAGTAAAAAGACAAAAGAAAAAGAAAAAGACAGAAAAAAATGGCAACTAAAAAGCCACAAAAGAAAGGGTACAATTAAAATAAAATACAATAGAAAAGTCAGACAACAACACTAATGCCAAGAATCCCATAACCCTCCCCCATGTCTCCCTCTTATAGGCATTTACCTTTGGTGTATTGCCTTTGTTACACTTAAAGAAAGCATATTGCAATGTTACTGTTAACTATAGACTCTAGCCTGCATTGATTGTATTTTTCCCCCAATACCACCCCCTTTTTAACACCTTGTAATGTTGACATTCATTTATTCTCCCTCATGCAAAAACATATTTGTACATTTTATCACGATCATCGACTGCTCTAGGTTTCACTAAGCCACACAGTCCCAGTTTTTATCTTCTATCCTTCCTTATGGGGTCCTACATACGCCTAACCTTTTCTTTCAACTGTACACACAGTCATCTTTATTCAGTGTACTTACATCATTGTGCTACCATCTCCCAACATTGTGCTCCAAACCTCTCTCTCCTCTACTTTCCTATCTGTTTGTAGTGCTCCCTTTAGTATTTCCTGTAGAGCAGGTATCTTGTTCACAAACTCTCTCATTGTCTGTTTGTCTAAGAATATTTTAAGCTCTCCCTCATATTTGAAGGACAGTTTTGCCAGACATAAAATTCCTGGTTAGTGATTTTTCTCTTTCAGTATCTTAAATATGTCATACTACTGCCTTCTCACCTCCATGGTTTCTACTGAGAAACCTGCACATAGTCTTATTGATCTTCCCTTGTAAGTGACAGATCACTTTTCTCCTGCCGCTTCCAGAATTCTCTCTTTGATACTGACATTTGATAATCTGAGTATTAAGTTTCTTGGTATAAGTCTATCCAGATCTATTCTGTTTGGAGTTTGCTGAGCTTCTTGGATCTGTAATTTTATGTCTTTCATAAGAGATGGGAAATTTTTAGTGACTATTTCCTCCATGATTGTTTCTGCCCCTTTTCCCTTCTCTTCCCCTTCTGGGACACCCATGACACATACATTTATGCACTTCATGTTGTCACTCAGTTTCCTGAGATGTCACTTGTATTTCTCCTTTCTTTTCCCCAACCGTTCTTTTGTGTGTGGGGTTTCAGATGTCCAGTTCTCCAGCTCATGAATCTTTTCTTCTGACTCTTCAAATCTGCTGCTGTATGTCACCATTGTGCCCTTCATCTCTGTTTTGTTCCTTTCATTCCCATAAGTTCTGCTAATTGTTTTTTCAAGCTTTTGATTTCTTCCTTATGTTCGCCCAATGTCCTCTTAATATCTTTCATCTCTTTTGCCATATCTTCTCTAAACTTGAATTGATTTTTGGATTGATTTTTGAATTGATTTATGAGATGTGTTTGATTAATAATTAGTTGTTTTAATTCCTGTATCTCAGTTGAAATGTAAGTTTGTTCCTTTGACTTCACCATATCCTCACTTTTCCTAGTGTGATTTGTAGTTTTCTGTTGTCTAGGCATCTGGTTTCCTTGATTGCCCCAGTCAGATTTTCCAAGAACAGAATGGGCTCAGGTCTCAGGAGGAGGCTGTGTATTCAGTATTAGGTCTCCCTGAGGGTGAGTCCTGGAAGATTGCCAGACTTTCCTGTGAGGCCTCTAGACTCTGTGCTTTTCCTATCCTGCCCAGCAGGTGGCGCTTGTCAGCCCACAGCTCCCCATTAATGTAAAGAAATGTGGTCCCTTTAATTCACAGTGGACCCTGACCTGGAGAGGGGCCGAGGGTGTCAGAAGCCAAGCTTAAGTTGTTTCTGGTTTGTTTATTTGTTTTCCCCAATGCCCGGGGGTCTAAGTTTTCTGAGAGACGGCAGCCACTTGGGGTGGTCCAACCCCCCTTTTCTTAGGGAAGAAATACCACCTATGGGGTTATCTTTTCCACTTGAATTTCTCCTTCATCCTTCTGACTCTGCTAACTCCACCTTTGCATGGGTCAAGCATTGACAATTGAAAATGCCTGAGGCTTTCTCTAAAAAGCTGCTTAGAGTGAGAGAAAGAAAAAGTGAAAAGGAGCAAAAGCCCTTTTTCAGAGCCAATCCTCAGCCCCTCAGTTTTGCTGGTCTATCAGAGTTGGAACCCAATGTTCTGTGCTCCTTTTCTAGGGACACAGCCATCTTCTGGTATTCTGAGCTCAGCTGTCTCCAAAAGTCTCTGTTTTTATTTACTTATGTAATTCTTCCTACCTGCTGGAAGGAACCTGCTTCCCTTCCTGTTCTGTATGATTATCTGTGCTCATAGCTTGTATTCAGTTGTCCAAATTTGTTAATTAAAACCTTAATTGGAGTGTGGTTAACTTACTTTCCCTGTAACCTGTTTCTTTTTTCCAAATGGCAGTGTTTCAGCTCAGCCTGCCCTGTCTGAGGTAGGAGTGGTGTCAGTTCCAGGTTTGTGGGGATTTACTTACGATTCTATGCTACAGTCTGAGCCACTCCACCCATTCCAGGCTTGTGTATGATGTGTTTCCATTCACAGATGTCTTCCAACAGTTGTTCCAGATTATTTGCTAGTTGTTCCTGGTTATTTACTAGTTGCTCTAGAGGACTAACCAAATTCCACACCACTCTATGCCACCATCTTGTTCCACCCCAATCATGATCCATTTTGAGTAAATTGTTATATCTGGTGCAAGATATGGATCCAAGTTAAATTTTTTTGCATTAAATTTTTTGGGATATCCAGTTGTTCTATTGCCATTTATTGAAATGACTATCCTTTCACCACTGAATTTTCTTTCAACTTTCGTGGAAAATTACTTTATTATATATATGCATATACATGTATGTATATAAGCATAACCATGTGTGTGTATGTTTCTGGTTCCCTTTCTATTCCATTGAACTGTTGTCTGTCTTTTCCCAATACCAAGCTGTACTATCTTGGAATTGTGTTGGTACCCTTGTCGAAAATCAACTGACTGTAAATATAAGGACTCTTCATTTTTGGTTTCTCAATTCTATTCCATCAATCTGTATGTCTGTCCTTGTGCCAATGCCATTATATGAGTCGTGATCATTGAAGCTTTGTAGTAAGTTTTGAAATTGGGAAGTGCATATCCACCAAATTTGCTCATCTATTCCAAGACTGTTTTTGTTATTATGGGTAACTCGCACTTCTATGTGAAGTTTAGATTCAGCTTGTCAATTTCTTCAAAAAGGCAGCTGAGAGCCATAAGGACCACACTGAGTTTGTAGATCATTAATGATCTACAAACAATATTAAGTTTTCCAATCATGAAAATGGGATGTTTTTCCATTTATTTAGCTATTCTTTGATTTATTTCAACAATGTCTTGTGTTTTCATTGTATGAATCTTGCACTTCTTTTGTTAAATTTGTTCCTAATTGTGGTAGTATGGAGCTATGTACCCAGAAAAACATGTTCATAAATCTAATCAATTCCTGTGGGTGTGAACCCACTGTAAGTAGGACCTTTCATGAGATTACTTCAGCTAATGTTTGGCACACCTCAATCAGGATGGGTCTTAATTTTATTACTGGAGTTTTTTATAAGCAGAATGAAATTCAGACAGAGTGAGAGTAAGTGATTAGAAGCAAGAAGCTGAAGGTCAAGGGAACCCAGAAGAGAAGGGAGAGGCCAGGAGAGGCACTGATATGTGACAGAAGAGGTCAGTACCCCAAGGATCACTGGCAGCCAGCTCCAGGAAAACACAGTCTTTGGGGAGAAGCATCACTGTGATGATTTTGACTTCTTCCTAGCCTCAAAACCATGAGTCATTAAATTCCTACTGTTTAAGGCAACCCATTGCATGGTATTTGCTTGAGCAGCGAAAGAAACTAAAACACTAATTCTTTTATTCTTGATGCTATTATAGGTGGAATTGTTTTCTTATTTTTATTTTTGGACCGGTTTTTGCAAATATATAGAAATATAACTTTATAAAAAATTGATTTGCACTTACTGTCACTCTGTCTGAATTTCATTCTGCTTATAAAAAACTCCAGTAATAAAATTAAGACCCATCCTGACTGAGGTGGGCCAAACATTAGCTGAAGTAACTTTTATTAGTTCTAATAGATTTAAGTGAATTCCTTAGTAGTTCTGATTGGTAAGCACATTTCTTTGGAGATATTTGTGCTTGGCTGATCTCTCACTGCCTTCCTATCAAGGGGGAAGAAGTGAAGTGCCACCTAATTTCAAGATTAGAAAAGGTACTTCAAGGGCATCAGAATATAATTTTCAAAAAGTTAACTGTCACAAAAATATACAGTGACCATGTGTCAATAATTTGTTTAATTCATTAATGAGTAAGTCAGACTGATGACAAAGCCAATTCAAAGGAAGATCAAGAAACTATACACATCTATTCACATGCACACACATTTTTCATCACCAAAAAAACAACAAATGCCAGAATAAGATCACAAAGTTAGATACAAAACTGGTTAAGTTCCTATAGGACAAAAAATCCTATAAATCTTCAGAGCTATCTTTTCTGCTAAAAACCCTTATCATTTATACTGATCAAAAGTCATTTGGAACTGATTACTCTTCTATAAGTAAGACCTTTCTTTTCAGAATCTGGGTCCTAATTATTAGTAAATAGTAACTTAACAAAAATCTTACCTTTTTCTAGAGTGACAGATGACCTTTGAGCGGGCTTATCAGCTAATGCTCTAATATGAATTTGAAAGGGCACACCGTGATCTTTTTGCATTATTTACCAATTTTGGATAATTTTCCTTAATAAGGAGATCACTCAGAGTGCTTTGAGAAACACTGCCTGCAGTTGAGAGGCACAGGGATCATCAGTACCTGATTCCTACCTTGAGAAGCTGAAGTGGACAGGAGCTAGGGGCTGGCCCCAGGCCCGGAAATCTAGGTGGTAGCAGTCAGGGGGACTAAGGTCGTTAGTGGTGGAGTCAGTTTAGTTCCACTGCACTGAGGCGTCCTGAACTCCCAAGCATCTCAGGAGTGTTTCCCACTGACCGGTTATGGGCTCTGTGGGGCACAAGTCAGTGCAGGGTCCTCTTAGGCCCTGTCCAGTACAGTCTTCTGAAGGGGCAAAGGGGCCTCAGGAGAGAGGCTGGGGCTGTACTGCCAGATGCTAAGTGGCTGAGTTAGGCATTTCAAGAGACTACCTGAGAGATGGATATATCTGGCTGATCATGGCAACCACAGGGAAAATGGGCCAAGAAGGCAACCTTTCAAGTGTCCACAAAAGCTCCCACAAGGGAAAGATCTAGATTTAATCATTGGCTAGGCCGACCCAGGGTCACTGACTTTAGCCATTTGTCAGTCCCAAAATGCTGGAATCCTTCCAGACAAGTAAGAAATGACCTATCCACTCACCTCCTCCCACCCTTACCTTGGGAGGATAATGCAGAAGGTGAGCACAACGAAAGAAATCAGAAGTGCCTCCACCCTCCCCTTGTTGGCTTTCAGCCCATAGCATGGTAAATCAGAGACTTAACACTGTCAAGTTCAGGAATTTAACTCTTATATAGGAATGAATATTAACTTTATTTCAATTTCTGAATTGTAACCTTTATAATTTCTCAAAATAACTAGTTTTTTGTTTGTTTATTTGTTTGCTTGTTATTAATCTGAATGGGAGCAGAAAAGTCAAGGGCCTGCCCAAGTTTTCATCCAAGGGCAGGGGGAGATTATATCCCTTTAAATAATTTTAAAGGGAGAATGGAAAGTAGGAATAAAAATGACTTTTGGTTACCTTATACATGTCATTATTTTTCATTAGTATTAGGAATTGTTTCTTCTATATGAGGAAATCAGAGATATGAACTTTGACACATTCTAGGGACCATATCTACTCATCTTACCATGTTCCCAAAATCAGCATTTTGGGGTTTAGGGGATAAAAGTAAAGCTAATCACCAAGATGGAGAAGAACTACCACCAAAAACACCCAAAGTATAGTAAATAATACTTTTGGATACTGTGCTCAATTTTTAGATCTGGTGATATAAAGAGAAATACATGCCATTACAATGGAAGAAAAATTGTTTGCTTTTGATGTGGCAGTAATTTAAAAACCTGTAATATATGTGATGTTTCTTGTAAGTAAAATTTTACATTTCAGGAGGTGAAAATAAAAATTACCCATTCAAACATTTTTTCTTGGCTTATTTTTGTTAAGGATGCTATAGAATTGTAGCAGAATTATAGCTTTTGACATAAGATAATCCTGCATTTGAATCCCAGTTACTACCTTTTCACTATATGACTTTGAGCAAGATATTTAATGCTTTGGAGCCTCAGTTTCCTCATCAAAAAAAAAAAAAAAAAAAAAAAAAAGGATGATACCCAGTTTGTTACATTTTAAATGGAATTTCCCACATTCCCTTATTTTAAATGAGAATTAGATGGGATGTAAATATTCCATGCCTGACAAGGAAAAAGTACTCAAGTTTTTAAAAAGAGTTTGTAATCTTCAACTGGTGAAAACTCAGTTTTTCCTTCTAAGCTTGACATGGAAGTTTAGATCTGAACCTCAAACTCAAATAACTTCCCATTAGGCCTCCTGTGCTGAGCTCTGCTCCTGGGACCACCGCAGGGTCATTTGTTTTCCTTAGAACTCTGAGCTGCCTGACAGGAGCAAGAGACCCTTAGGTTCTAAAAAACATTCATTACTCCCCTGTTTCAGGTCATGATTCAAAGGGTCGAAATGGTTCTGAAAACCTCTAAGTAATTTAGGTCCTGGTGTAAAAACACTGATTTCAAAAGTCAGCTTGTTTGAATTTCCGAGCTCTGGAGGCATGACATTTTATCAGAGAGATGCGTGCGAACCTGGACGCTAGAGTGCTGTGAAATCTTGAGAAAATAAAAAGATCCTTTAGAAAGAGGTTTATAGAACAGGAGATGGCTGAAGACGCTAACATCTTTGTCAGAGTTCAGCAAGGAAGAGGGTGACACCAACTCCCAGAGCAAGGAGGACATCCATAGTCCCCACTTGGGTGAGACAAACAAGAACTAGCTCTGGCATTGTCAGAAAAGGAGAATTCTCAGCATGAATCTGGAGATAGAGTCCAATAAAAGCAGTGATGAGATGTAGAGAGCAGCTGATGAGTTGACAAAGGGCAAAAGAACCATAGCAGCAGTGAACCATACTGACACATTCTATGTCTGAGGACTAAAAATTCAACAATAAAACTAATTTTCTACAAAATGAGGGACCCACATTAATTGTACTTGGGGGAAAAAAAAGGAGCTTTCAAGTATGGATGGAACACTGTGATCAAGACAAGCTAGGAAAACAGGTTACATTTCCCATTGTATAGTGTTTAGTAGAGTCAGTGGTCAGTGTAGCTCTCGATATACAAGTGGGTCCAATGGTTCAGCATTATCTACCTGAAGACGGACCAGAAGTATTTATTCATCAGCTCTGCCTCCCATCATTGGATATAAGTTGCATTAACTTCCTGTATTCCATGCTGCAAATGACTGCTTGATGAGTGGCTCCAACAAAGACTTCAGTTTAAGATGTGTTCAAGAGACAGAGTGAAAGACCCCTTGAGGTGAGAAACTATCATCATCAGGTGAGTTACTGAAATCAGAGGTGAGACTGCGAGAATATTAATTAATCTGAGCACCAAAAGTATCCAATGCAACCATAGCTAACAGTTGATTGGGAGAGTAGATGTTAGACATACATATATACACTTATAATTACCAATTTCAATAAAGGTTAAAAGGGAAAATAAATAGGTTCTATGAGAAAGAAACTAGTTGGGAGGGAGCACTAATTTTGATGAAGGGAGTCAGAAAAAGACCACTCTGAAAAATTGAGCTATACCCTGAGATAAAATTCTAATCATGATAGAGGAACTTTGAGAGCTCTTCCAGTTTACAGTCTACAAGACTGACAGGAAACAGGGTAAGGAAGGGCAAGAACCCATTTCTACCTATAAGGATGAATACAGAAGGCCCGTAAATTACCTCTGGCAGTTTTGAATGAGACCACAACACAAATCAGCCCCCTCAGTGCGTTACAGTGTCAAAAATTCTATCATTCTTCCTTTCCCTCCCGTCCTGCATAATACCACAGGTAAAATATTTTTTAAAAGCTACTCAATTTTATTGCACTTAATTACTCTAATTCTTCTTAAGTAGGGTGATGTGTTACCATAACCTTCTTAGTCACTATTCCTAGTGATATTCATAGATTATTTTGGTTCATGATAAGAGAGAACTCAACATCTTCCCAGAAAACTGGATTTATTCTACTCCTTCTCAACAAGCTCAGAAAAGGAATACTTGTCTTTAGTCTTGGCAAGGGCTACACCTAATTTTCAATTGTTTTGCTGTTTTGGAAGGACGCAATATATGGTATTCCAAAAGCATTTCCCCTGTTATTTGAAATGTGGTTTTGATTCAATTATATTCAATTCAAATGCTTGCTTAATAAAAGCCATTTGATGTCCAAGCCAAATTTTGAAGATTTTTACTTCTTTCCACAGAAAGCTTTTTAAAGGAAATTATGTTCTGCCAGAAAGAAATGAAACAGGATTTCTGAATAAGAGTCGAATCTGGTTTTATCATGTATCAAGGCTAAAGTTTGGTGGGGCCAAAAAACCCGAACTAACTGCCCTTGATTAATGGCTACAGGAACTGGAAAGCTCTTTTAAACTTAAAACAAATGGAAAAGATTTTTAACTAGTGAAAGTAAATATTGATTTTAGGGAAGCCAAAAGCTTGGTTTTAGATAAACAGGTTAGAGACTGAATTCAGTTTTCATGTTTATTTTTCTTTTAACAGGTGAAAGACTTTAGTTCCAGCCAACTGGCTTGTTTCTTGTGCCCCAAGGAAGAACAGATGGATGGAATCGTCTGAAGGTGCTCCAAGGCTAAGAAGAAAATAGGCCTTGAAATAGATCACTTAGTCAGACCTCTCATTATTTTAAATACTAGTCAGCATAGAATGGCACAACGTGGATAATAAAGTATTATATTCCCAAAGGCAACTTCTTGAAAGGCTAGCTTAGCAGCTGTTAATTTCACCTGGAAACTTCTATTCAACATTATAACAAATGGAGTCTGGCATAGAGCTCTGAGCGGCTCCTAATTTATTAACATCGAGAGGCAAGTTTTAAAGGGACAGCTGTCCTTTCTTTTCATAATATTTTAGCAAAGGTCAGAATTATTTACAGTCCCCCAAAGTGCAAGCAAATAACTTTGATTAAACAATAATGCAAGGCAAAGAATGTTCTTCCTTGCATTGACTTGGTGAGCTTGAGAAAATCTGAAGCATAGAACAATCAAAAAATAGTGAGACAGTTTTCCTCCTGTGGTCATTCCACCTGAAGGCCCTAGTATATTGCTTCCCCTACGCATCCCCAAATATTTGTGTAGATATCTTGATGATTATGTGCCTTTGATTCTGAAAATGTGGAGGTGTCATCTTAGATTATGTTGCCCACAGTTATTTGAAAAGAGTAATTGTTAATTATTTAAAGTACCCCAGCAATAAATTTTGCTAAGATATGGGTTTAAAGGAAAATCTCATTATTTAAGTTTTAGATATATATATTTCTAAAAACCACATGCAGAAATAAAACCTGTAATTAAAGTGAAAGTCTAATAAAGTTGAGAAGGTATCTTAATTGTAGATAAATTTATTTAGTTTAAAAAGCACCGACCTCCACTGAGATTATCTTTGTCAGCTCAAAAGAAACAGCTGGGTTAGGAATTTAGTGACTGAGACAAGCATACTTTTCTGGAGCTCAAGTGCATTGACAGTATCGTTATTAGGTTAAGCTAAGGTGGTTTACAGGCTTCCATTCTATAAAAAGACCAGTTTTCTGGATCTTAAAGGATGCTGTGTAGGTTCCAGGTTGGCTACAAGGAAATCCAGTAATGCCTTAATTTTCTGCCAATGCATAGAAGCTCTGTTTTCTCCACTTTCTTATCATGCCTTTTTTCAATAATATTTTTGGTCACACAATAAACCTCTTTGCTCTTCTGTCTTTTTGCTACATCTTATGGGCAAAACCTTATCCTCCAGGCAGCCTACACTGTGCTGTCTCTGTATATGCATCTGAGTGACCAAGTACTGCACAACCGAGCTGTGAGTTGTGTAGCCTGGTTTGGACATAGTCTTGGTCTTGGTCCACAGTCTGGTGGGTGTGGACCCATTGTAAATAAGATCCCTTCAAGATGTTACGTCAGTTAAGGTGTGGTCCAACTGAATCAGGTTGGGCTTTAATCTGGATTGTTGGAGTCCTTTATAAGCCTGGTGAAAATCAGACAGAAAGAGGCCATGGGTGACAGACAGAAGCTGGAAGTCAGTGGAACCCAGAAGAGAAGACACCACCATGTACATTGCCATGTGACAGAAAAGCCAAGGAACCCCAAAGATTGCCAACCTTCCAGAAATACTGACCCCAGGAAGAAGCAAGACTTTCAGCTTCTGAAATCATAAGCCAATAAATTCCTGTTGTGAAGCCAATCTGGTGTCTGTTTTAGCACCTAGGAAACTAAAGCACCAGCTTATTGGTGTTATTACAAATTTGACTTCACAAGACTGAAAGGAGCCATCAAGCTATTTAGCAATCCTACATGATTCTCCTGCCCCCTGCTCTCCCAATCCCCCACAATATTACCTCTAAACTCCGTAACACACACACACACACACACACACACACACACACACACATACACACACACACATTTCTTTTTGAGCTTCATCTGTAAAATGGAACTAGTAACAGTTCCTGTCTCCTAGTTTGTTGGAAAGATTAAATAAATTGTTGCCCAAAGCTCTTGGAACAATCCCAAACAAAAATTAAGGGCTACATAAATTTCACCATGATGATGATGGTGATGATGATGATAATGATGATGATGGTAGACAATCATACACTCTACATTTTTACTGAAGGCAGCTTAAACCACATAAGCTTTTTACTTAGGGTGAATTTATGACATACTCCCACAAACAATCCAAGGGCACTATTGCAAAGAATTGCACCACCATTCATCTAATTTTATAGGCCCAAAACTAAAGAGACAATCTTGACCTTTCCTTCTTTTCTAACAATTCCCCCTTGTTATCTAATCCATTCTACCTCCTTCTATCATGATGTGGTAGGCACCAAACTCTCTCCAATCCTCTCTCTGTCTCCATTCTCTAGACACATAGTCCTACTTTCCAGTTCTTTAAACATGCCAAACTTGCAAATACCATAATCCCTTCTCTACCTGCTCAAATCCACTTTAACACCTACATCTTTTCACTTCTACTGAGTGCCACTTCTGTCCTCTCTGTAGGACAAATAACTGCTATGTCTTCCCTTAGAAGTGCTGCTTTTCTTCATAAGACTATTCTCAATTTTAAGTAGGCATTTGTTGGACTGACAATATGATAAATTATGTTCTATCTTCTACACTACAAGATCTATGAAATTCCTGGTCGTGTCCAGTTGCTCACCATTATGTACACAAAGCCTATTAGAATTATTGGTACCTAGTTGAAGTTCAAATATAATTTTCCATACCAGGAAAGAAAGACTTCTTTGGAATAAGAAAATAGAAACGCTTGTGCACATCAGGGGAAAAAACAAATAAATAAAAATATTGAACAGAAAAACAATAGAGAAAATCATTGAAACCAATAGTTGGTTCTTTGAAAAGGTCAACAAAGTTAAAGTACCTTTAGCAAGACTGACCATGAATTGGGAATGAAAGAGGGGACATTACTACCCACCTTGCAGAAATAAAAAGGATTTAAGGGAATATTATATTATATGCCAAAAGAACATACATTACACAATTCCATTTATATAAAAAGTCTAAAATATGCAAATCCATACATAGAGAAAGCATATTAGTGGTTACAGGGCTGCAGGCAAGGGGAATAGGGAGTGGGGAAGTAAATGCTAATGGATATAGGCTTTCTTTCGGGGGTGATGACCATATTCTAAAATTGATTGTGGTTATAGTTGCACAACCTTGTGAATGTACTAAAAAACACCAACTTTTACATTAAGAAATAAACACAGGGACATAGCCTACATTTTGCCTCAAGTCAAATTAAAGTATTTTCATTTCTTTAGTTTTCAAGGGGTAAAAATAAACTCTTTGAGTATTAAACTGAAGACATTGTGGGAGATGGCATTTTCATATGGAAATTATGAAGAAGAAATAAATAAAATTTTAAAAATCTGCTGAATTTGAGAAACAAGAAAAGTTTTACATCATGTTCAAGTGGTATTTATCCCAGGAATGCAAGGAAGGTTTATATCCAAAAATCAATTAATGTAATATACTGTATCAGTATAACAGAGGACAAAACATTTTCATCATTTAAATAATGCAGAAAAAGCATTTGAAAAAATTCAACAACATTATGTGATGAAAATATCATGTAGGAATAAAAGGGAAATACCTCAACCTAACAAAGGGCATCTACAAAAAATCCACGGCTAACATCATCCTTAATAGTGAAAGACTGAATATCTTGATCCTAGCGTTAGAAATAAGAGAATAATGTCTGCTCTCATCATTTCTATTCATATTGTACTAGATATTCTAGCCAGGATATTAGGTAATAAAATAAAATACAATACATCCAGATTGGAAAGAAAGTAAAATTATGCTACTTTTCAGATGTCGTAGTCCTGCATATAGAAAATCACATGCTGGCTCCTATTTGCGAAATTGATGAAAAGGTTCAGGATTCCTGGAACAGATTGTTGACCATTTCCTTTGAAAATCAGCATATGGAGGGCTTGTTTTGCACTCATGTCTGCTGCCCTGATAAACTATCTGGTTGTACCTTAGTCAATTTGAGACACCAAAAGTCTTCCTCTGTCTTTTGCTGCAATTGAAATAGAAGAACAAGTAGACTATAAGAACAAAAACAAACCTGAATACCTTTGATCTTTCATTCACTTAGAGGAAACCAAGTTTTCACATTTGCAACAACTTTTTATTTGTTTAATACTTCATCTTCTTTTTTTATTTCAATGTGGATTCAGTTGGCAGTGTTCTTTGAAGTTCACATTTCCACTAAACTGAGGTCTAGAAACTTCTGAAAGAGTTTAACATGGATCAGCCTGTGATGCTGAGAAGAGTCTTTTATTAATAAAGAGCAGAAATGAGGCAGGATGAACAAAGGTATAGAGAAAGTGAACTCATCTGAATTGTCTTCTTATAAAGAGCAACATAATTTTGTCTAAAGTGAATTTGCAGATCAGATTTTTCTCCATAAAATCTGTATTCATAAATACACTCTGAAATCACTTACAAATGATCAACTACAAATCATTGTCTGATTGGAGTTACATGAATTTCTATATAATTCACTACTCCCTACCTTGGTTTAGTGTGAACCATGGACATGGTCTCTAGAAACATAAAAAGTCCTGTGATATGTGAATGCACATGACTTACTACTTAAAAAAAAAAAAAAAAAAATCCATGCAGGACATTTCTTTTAATGCAGCCTCTCAACAGAACAGAAGCATTTGCAATTAGTATCTAAATGGAACTGACAAGAACTGCTAGGTTGGGATTTTCCTTGTTCACTGCCTTTCACTTTCAGGAGATTAATATTTTGGAAAACAATAAGGTGAGTATAAGCAAACCCATAGGAGTTAAGATCTTTACTAACCTCCTAGAGGCATGAGATGATGTCAACTTAACAATTAGGAGATTTCTACAAAGTTGCAGGCTTTTTTTTTAAAGGGAAAGTGTTTGTTAATTGTGAACATTAGGATCCCAAGATGATCGCTTATGATCATAATACTGCATTTTCTAGGGAATTACTAAATGCAAGATGGTCCCCCATAGTACCATTTCATGTTCAGGCGTGCCATCTTTGAAATGCTTAAAATGCAAGTTGTGTAGAAACTCTAAAAGAGAATTCATTTTGCCAGAATTGACAGAGGGCAGCAGAAAACCTATAAGCTGTCCTCTAGTTGATTCAAAAAGCAATTAATTGCAGCTGCTATTTTGCAGCAAGCTGGGGAAATGTCACCAAATACAGAAAACTCCAAAAAGAATGACAAGGTCTTCCTGTAATTTTCCCAGCCTAAACAGAAATGAGATGAATGCATTGTGACTGCTGTAGGTAATGAGACTTTGTGAGATTATTATAAATAGGGCACATAATTAGCATTCTACAGTTCAGTAAGCATTTTGTGTTGTTTCTGTGAATTTGGAGTAGGCCCCAATGGCTTGACAACACATTCACTCTTGCTAAATCAGCAAACGGCTTGGCTTCAGATTCTGCTTCAAAATGCACTGCTCTGTCAATTATTTGTGAAGATGAATTTAGAAAATAATCAAAACATTAACTACAATGAGAGGAATTAACAGTGAGTGAGTGGTTACAATGCACTGGGCAAAGTGCATTTCACTATACAAAGCACACATTCCATGTATTATCTCATTTAATCTGCACCAGGCAGCTATTGCTATTCTCATTCAGAGAAGAGAACTGAAGTCTGGGGAGCCAAACTTGGCTAATATGCATAGATAATAAGTGATATTTGAACCTAGGTCTATCTAATTTAACATTCTGATTCTCTGAATTATGCCACCCTACTTTCCACAGTTTCTGTAATGTATGTAAAATTATATTGTAGATTTTTTCTTTGTGCTTTTCTTGGGAGTGATGTTTGCTATACATTTTAGTGAAAAATATTCCAGAAAGGCAAATGCATTCTACAAAGAGACTGGCAAAGGCAGCAGCTACAAAGGAAAAAAACATGTTGAAATTGCTAATGGATGAGAGTCAGGCACCATCCATCATGCTTTGCTTGTATTTGCAAAGGTGAACTCATAAATATCCAAAAGTTTTAATTTATTTTTTGGTAAGGATTAAAAATAGGGGGATTGAAATGGAGAATGAGTATCTCTGATTTTAAAATGAAGAAGAAGGCATCATCACCCTAGAAGAATGTCAGTAAAGGTGTAGGAGTACAGATCTCTTTTTACCAAGAAATAAAATGGGATTCTAGCTCTCAAATTATATCCTGGTCAAAGGCATCTTGAAAATTGTGGTGTGATATAAGAACTTGTGGTAAAGGAAATTCAGGGAAAGAGGGGGCTAGGTTTCTGAAGAACGCTTCCCTTATATTAGTTGGGGTATAGTCTAAACAGCTGTAATAAAGAGACCCCAAGGCACAATGACTTAAGCAACAAAGAAACTTATTTCTCTTCCACATAATAGTAAAAAATAAGAAATTGAAGGCTGCTAGGAAATTCTACCATTCTCGTAATGCATTTCTGGATCCCATGTGGCTACACTGGCATCTGCTATGATACAAGCATGAATGCCAAAGGGAAAGGAGGGAGGGACAAGAATAGAGCTTGACTTATTCCATTTATGAGCAAAATCCAGAAATTACACACATTCTACACCTTCTTGTAACTTAGTTATCTAGCCAAGCAAAGCTACGAAGGGACTGGAAAATGGAGATTTTCATTGACTGGCCACATGCTCAGCTAAGACCCTGGAAAAGGGGTATGAATATTTGTGGGTAATCAGCAATATCTGTCACACTCATTATGGAAAGGAGGGACCTATGTGGCTGAGTCCCAAGAAACCTCATGGTCCAGTGTTTGAGTTGGGGATTACCTCCGTCTCTCAAACTACTTCCCTTTTTTTCTGGATACCTCTCCTTTTTTGTCCTTTCTATTCTTGGAGGATTATAAAGTAGAGAAAAGGAACGCGTAGTTGTTAAGTATTCAAGGTGGGGTTTTGGGACTGAAATCCCATTGTCTCTCATTCTACCTGTCTGGGGTTGATGGACAAGAATCCTACATACCCAAAAATCAATCACCAAATGGGAAATAAAGGTTCAGCCTTATTTATTGCCAGCCAAGCATCTTTTACGAACAAGTGTAGGGCTTTTCTGGCAATTTTTTTTTTTTTTTCTTAAGGAAGTCTAAGCCTGAAAGGCAAATAGTCTGCCTTATTCATTTCCATTTTGGAGGTCTATTTTGCTGACTCTGAATCTACTTATGATACAAGCCACACAGACAAAAACAGGCAGTAAACTTCACCCTCCCTCCCCAATCTGAGATGGAATTGAAAATGTGAAGGGGGTGGTGAGTCCTACCACATGAGTTCTGGACACAGAAGATAGCGCTATGATTGGTTTAAAGGACTGAAAGCAAGCAAGAGTCCAGTAATGGTTGGGTATCTTTTAAGTTACATTTCAGCATCTTAGCTTGGACCAATCAGTTCAACTTCTCCTCCCTTTTGGGAATTAGTAGAGGGTAGAGTGAAAAAGGAGTGGTAAAGGCAGAATTTACCTCTTCAGACTGTGGAAGGAAGTACAACAAAAGTAAGCCATGAATCCACAGGCTGATTGATCACCTCCCCAAAAAGGTAATCAAAAGAGAAATGTTTAAAACCAAAGGATGCAGATAAAATAAAATAGGCCCAGCTACAGTTCTATATGTGGTAGCAATCTCAGGGAAACAATACACAAGATGGAAATACAGAAATACACCCACATCTTCTGTTCTGGACATAGGAGGAAAAGAGTTTTTACAGTTGCACGCAAACTAGATAAAACCTGGATATTAAGAACTTGTGGGCTAGGGTGTTGCTTTTTAAGAGGGGTGAAAAGACCCTGTTCCTGGCAAACAGTGGTTAGTGCTCTCTTGGTCTCCTGGGCTGGAGAGAGGCTATCGCTCTACCCAAGTATATGCTAAATGACCTGGAGGTGTGTGTGTCCCCCTAAGGATAGCTTCTTGAGCCCCTCAGAGGGCCTGAATCTTTCCTCTTATTTACATCTCAGTTCTCAGGTGATGCCACTAGAATTGAAGAGAAGCTAAAGTGGGATTTTATGGATTCTTAGAATCCAGAAAGGGGCTTTTGGAAGTCGATCAATCTCTGAAAGCAGAGTGAAAATTTAGTGTATGTGTAATTGCAAGCCTCAGTTTTCCCATGAGTAAAGTAGAAATAATAACTGCATTCAAATCACTGGGCTTTTATAAAGGTGAACTAGCGTTACGAATGCCACACAACACAATGTCTGCTAAGATGTAAGGGTTAAATACATCATTACAATTGTTGTTATGGATTTGATTTATCAGACAATATGCTAGGCTCTGGGGATAAAGCAACAATTAACAAATGTTTTGTCTTCAAAAGATATACACTGTAATAAAGGGAGGTGACGTGAAAAGAAATTAGAACCATTGAGTACATTTGTTCTGTAACAGACATCTTCACAGGCTTTGTTGCTGGTCACAAGAGGTTTTATAGAGGAAACCAAAGGTTTGGCCCGATTTAACTCAACAAGAAAAAGGAAAATCTTGAAATTGTTTTATTCTCTAAATCCACCTGCAAATTCACCCATCTCACGAGGAATCAGATGCTACCACAATTCAGGTCTCTACACCACATTCACCCTGCCGCTAGCCGCCAAGCCATAGCACACCTTTATGTTCATAACCCATCTCCATCCCCATCCAGCTATTGAGGTGTGAATGACATTTGCAGTAGATGGTGTTTATAATCATCTAGAAATAAATGGATGTAAAAACCTAGTAGGTGTTACATTTTTCTGTAAATGGACTTAACCTTACTAGTAAGATTTCTGAATGACAAAGAAATGTTTTGAACAGGGTAGGATTCTCTTGGTTAGAAGTGTCCAGAGGACACTTTCAGTGGAGTAGAAGGAAGACCCAACTGAGGGCTGAGAAAACTGAGCAAGTGAGAACTAGGTTGTAAGAAAGAAAGGGTGGGGAATCAGGGAACTTTCTGTTCACCAGTTTAAGAGGGCAGTCACTTAGTATTGAAAAGAATGTGGTTGACATGCCAAGGATCCTTTCCTTCTTAATACGTATCTGATAAAACCTCTTGACTAGCAGTTTCAAGTTGCTGGTAAGATTAATGGGAAGCAGAATTTGTGGAGATTAGGCACAGAATAACGTGACAATTGCACTGAATTTATACCTGTATACAATTAATAGGGTGCCTTTTATCATAGGAATCAGCATAGCTAAATATGTGACCTGGTGCACATATATTTGCCAAATGCATGAAAGAAAGAATGAGAAATTGATAGGATCCTGGTAGTTTCCAGAAAACTAATACTTTCAATAACTTGGAAGTATTGTCTATACTTAATACACAGTCTTGTTCTTTCCAAGATATGATGCTTTCCTAATTTCCCATCACTCCTGTGACTGGCTTCCCAAGCCACATCATCTTTATTACTCTAAGGAATGTGTGCCGAGGTTCACAGGCATTCCTATTTCCTCTGACATTTATGTTTCCTCCAGTGTCCCTTTCCCACATTCCCTAAAATAGGACATGTTCAGTGATATGAAAGGTGTTGTCTGACAATGTAATCAACACAGCACAATGCTGTGTCAAGATGCCCTGGGACCTATGTCTCATATTCATAAAAGTGGTTATTACTTTGGGTGCTACTCGCCTACTGAGCCTCTCGATCTTTATTAATTGCATCTCTTGGCTATGCTGGATAGGAAAAAGCTACTGCTTTATGAGTTTTCTCATTTCCCCAATCCTTCAATGTTCTGGACTCTAAATGGGCCAAAAAAGTAATTCACTAAAGCAACAGTTGTTGTTTGTCTCATACAATTAAATTCCCGGAATCAACTCCAGAAGGTGATGCTTTGAGGGAAAGTAGGGTATATTGGTCATAAATGTCTGTGCTATTTGTTGAAATTGGAGTTTGATTTGGAGATGAAATTTGATAAAGTAAACAGAGTTGGAATGGAGTTAGAAAAACTGAGGTTATTGCCTGAGTATCCCCGTTGACTTCCTGGGTTCAGCCAGACACACTGTGCTTTTCTGTTCTACTATTTCTTAATGTGCACATGCCAGTTGCTTCTTCTGGCAGTTGAATGATTCTAATTTATTATTATATATGTAAAGCAAAGTTATTGATATAAAAACTCTAAATTCTAGCCAGGGTGTTTTCATAGGTGTAATAGTTACACAGAGTCCAGACTTTGTTTAATGCTCTGTTGTCACCGTCTTGAAATGGTTAATACTTTTTGAACCAGGGGCCTCATATTTTCATTTTGAACTAGGCCCTACAAATTATGTAGCTGGCCCTGAATATAGCACATTCAATTGTAACTAAGCAAACTAGATATAGATAGATAGATACAGATATAGATATACAGATACAATAGCCACACTTTAAATTCTTTTTTTTTTTTTGACTGTGTAAATTTATTCATTCCACGTTTTTAAAAATAATTTATTTGGGGTTCCTACCTCATAAAAGTGCTCAATATTAGTTATTTTATGATAGTACTGACAGGAGTAATTTCTTCTTGATTTTATAAGGTACAGTTATCATTAACTTTGGGGAGACTTAGTAAAATCATCAGGGAGAAATGGACTTGTGAAGTTTTGAAAAATACTCCTTAGGCCAAAGTCATATTTTTTGCCTTTATTACCTTTGAAAAGACAAAGTTTTAGGTAGAAACCTTCCTCTATCACCAAAAGTCCTTGTGTAGCACACAGCTGTCAGTCTCCTGGATACAAGGCAACCAAGCAACATATAGCAGAGTGGCAGCCACTGCTGTATCTGTCATTATAAGCTATAATTAATCAATTTTTCTGCAAATATCTTATTGAGTATGATAAATCAGTGACATTCACCACAGATATGAATGGGAAAAGATAACTATGATTAGCCAGTTTAATTGTTTAGACACATTTCCAACAGAGCCATCTACATTACATTTCTCAAGTGTTGGGACATTTTGCTTTTTTATGGGGGAGAAGGGAGTAAGAAAGGGTGAGGATGTTATTTGCTCAAGTTCATACACACACAATTTATACTTGAACCATCTTATTGCATCCAGAGTTTGGGGCTACCAGCTTTTGATTTTCTAAGTAGCCAGTCACAGGCCTATGATTTTAAGATATTGTTTGGAAGAAAACTCCTTCTGATATCCTATATGTGCTATTACTATATTCCTTTTATCACATAAAAAATATATAGGTTTATCTCAGGTAGCTTAGAGTTTTCTTGGGAATATATGGTAAACAGATGATTTTAAAAATAGGTTTTAAGTTCTGTGATAGCAAAAGTATAGGAAAGTTATCTAATCTGGACTGGAAGAGTGAGAAAGGAAGCTATACTTAAGCTAAGACGTAAATGACATTAGTAGTCTGCTTGAACCCATAGTTTGACCTTAAAGATAACTTGAAAGCAGCAGGTATGGACTAAAGAGAATGGATAAAGGGAGGGTATATGATGAAAACTGTGGTCTGGACAAATATGAGAAAAATGGAGGACTTGAGGTTAAAGAGAGACATAACCTTCAAGAAAAAAAAGATAAGAAATAGAAGAACAATCATTCATGAGAGATTCAAGGTCAGTGGAGTACAGATGTGCAATGTAAATGAGGATTTAGTGTACCAGATGCTTCTGGGCAGTTTCCTGTGGGCACTGTACAAGCTCCCTGAGGATGTAGACTCTTCTCTTTTTTTGCTGCCAAATCACAGTGTATATAGACAATGTTATCAGTTATGAGCTCCCTAAATCATGTGTTGAGTATTTGAATGAATTGTCTAGCCAGAACTTAAGTACAAAAAAAAAAAAAAGTTTAAACCAAGAAGCGAAATTTGTCCAAGTCAGACAAAACTGAAATCTGTAACTTAGCTGTATACCTAAAAAATTGACTTCCAGGACCAGTTCTTACACCTTTAGTAAGTCACTTTGTTGTGCACATAAATAAGGGCTGTGTTTTTTCTAGCTGGATAGAAGGAAGGAGAGAGAAGAGGCACACCACAGCTTATGAATGGAGTGAAATGTTTTGAGCCTCTTAGAATTCTTACTTTAAATGTTTTAGCAGATTTAAAAGGTGTTTCAGAATCTGAAATATTTTAAACTCTTTCCTCTTTATGCCATTGTTTTAGTTCTTTGCTCCATTCATTGGCAGAGTTTGTGGCATACTGAGAATCCAAGGACTTTTTCCTAAGGCCAGTCTAGAAACATTTGTCCCTTGAATAATGAAAGCAATGAAGATCAGTGGCAAATGAACAGCTTCCAGAAATTTTTTGTCTGGGTCATTTAAAGGACACAAAACCAGCTCTGAGAAATAATAAATTATGTATTAATGGATTTTTGGTAAAATTATGGAATAGTGAGATATGTCCTACACATTTACATTTGCTTTTCTTATATTTAAAAATATTTTTAAAATGCCTAATTCTAAACTCTGAAAAATGCATTTATGGATGTGATTTTAACTCTAGAGACAAACTATACCAAGGAGAACCTAAGTATTAAGCTGAAGACAGAATGTTAATATAAATCAGTGGCATGCATCATGTGAGAAAACATTAAAATTAGATCAGTTAAAGCCAAGCCTTGGAGGAATAATGGAATTCAAATGAAAATACTGTTAATAAAAAAATTAGAAAATATAATTAGTTTTTAAAAATATTTTGAGCATTGATTTTTTTTTTAATTTTTAAGTTACTTATTGACCATGGAGAAAAAGGGTAATTAATGGTTGAGTCCTCAGGCAGAGTAAAATCTATTGCTACAGAGAATATATTTTAAATATATTGAAGGAATGTGAGATGGGATCCCTTATGTTAAATGACTACTATGGGTTGCAAATCCTAAAAACATATTCAAATCCTAACTCCTGGTCCCATGAAGGTGACCTTATTTGGAAACAGTCTTTGAAAATATGATTAGTTGAGTTGGGGCCAAACTGGATTAGGGTGCCCTAACCCCAAAGAGCTGGTGCTCTTATTAGAAGAGGAAATTTGGACACAGACACAGACTGACACAGGGGAGACAATTTTCTGACAACTGAGGCAGAGCTTGGTGTTTTGCTGCCACAAGCCAAGGAATGCCAATGATTGTCGCCACCCCCCAGAAGCTGAGAAGAGGCAGGGAAGAATTCTTCCATAGACATATTAAAGGAAGCTTGGTCTTGCTTGCTAGACTCCAGAACAGGAAGAGAATAAATTTCGGTTGTTTTAAGCTACGAAGTTTGTGGCACTTTATCATGGCAGCCCTAGGAAACTAATAATGCGATTGAACGAATCATATTTCACTTACTTGATCAAACAATACTGTCAATGGTAAAGGGCATTAGTTTTATTCCTGGGCATCTTGCTGTGCTTATTCACGGATAAATATTCCATGGCCTCAGTTTCTTCTGCCAAATAGTCTCACAAAAGGTTTGTATTTGCTGATAGTGAAGTTCAAGGGAGGTCATGTAGGTCATTTTCAGAAGCACTCAGGAAAACAAATTCCTTGGATAGTGGGCCAATATTTTATTTTCCTTATATGGACAGTGCATCTGGCAAGAATGAGGAGAGGCCATGAAAAATTAACAAATAAAAGGCATGTTTGATATTTTGTTTATCTCTTTCCCAATTCTTATTATACCCATCCTCTCCAAAAAAGAAACTGAAGTAACACCAAAGGGTTGGTGACATAGTGTGGAGAGATTAATTTAATCAGAATTCCCTTACTAGGGAAAACTAAAAAAAAAAATTTAAAGTAGGTTCTAGGTTGCAGTGCCCATGTGTACTTGGGTAGGACAGCTAGGACCTCTAGGTCAACAGGGTCTCTCAGCACTGGTGGGTGACAGCTGTGTAGACCAAGGTCCTGAAGTCCCTGCTTACCATGGTGTGATCAACTCGAGGGATCCTGATTTGGGAAACCTCCTGGAATTGGTTGAATTGTATCCCCAAAATGATATGTTGAAGTCCTAAACCCCATACCTCAGAGTGTGACCTTATTTGGAAATAGGGTCATTGTGGATGTAATTAAAATGAGGTAATGCTGGAGGCAGGTGGGCCCTTAATCTACAGTGACTTCTGTCTTTACTAGAAGAACAGAAGAGACACAGAGAGAAGTCAGAGACACCCAAGGAGAAAATGGACATGTGATGATGGAATCAGAGGATGTAGTTACGCTGCCATAAATCAAGGAATGCTTAGGACATTAGAGTGGGAAGAGGCAGGGAAGGATTCCTCCCCAAGAGCCTTCCGAGAGGGCAGGCCCAGCCAGCACCTTGATTCCAGACTTCTAGCTGTCAGACTTGAGAGGATAAATTTCTTTTGTTTTAAGCCGCCCAGTTTGTGGTACTTTGTTACAACAGCCCCAGAAAATTAATACCACGCTGATAAACCTCAGTATTCCTAGTTTGGATATAGCTTGCTGATTTTCTAAGATTTCTCAAGAACATGCATTCTGGGGTCCCTCTTAGGGATGTGCAAGCCTGCCCCTTCCCTCCCAGGCCTCCGCTGTCTCAGCAACAGTGTCTCCTGGGAGTTTAAATTCAACTGTGGTTGAAGTTTCCAGTCCTGTACTCTCAGTTAACTTTCATATTCATCAGTGCTATGTGGATCATTTTCACCACCTTTCAGGATTTCTGAAAATAAGGAAAACAACCTGTGGTAGATTAAAGCTGGCGATAAATTCTTTGCTACTCCTCCAATTAAGGTGTGGAGTCTAATCCAATCTTCTTGGATCTGGACTGGCCTAATTGATATAAACCAATGAAATACATGAAAAGTGACCTCCTAGAATTCCAGCAATATGTCATAATAAGCCTTGCAGCTTCTGCCTGGAACTGTTGGAACATCTATGCTTGGATCCCTGAACCTCCATATAATAAGTTTAACTTCTCACCAGGATACCAGGCTGCTATGAAAAATACCACATACTGGTTGGATTAAGCAAAGGAATTTATTGGCTCATAGTTTGGGAGGCTGAAAGTCCCAAATCAGGGTCTTGACAGCCATGCTTTCTCCCTGAAATCTGTAACATTCTGGTGATGCCTCGCTGCAATCCTTGGGGTTCCTTCATTGTATCTCTGCTTCCTGGAACATGGTAAATCTTTCTCTTTTGTGTTTACTATTCTGGTTTCCTCTGAATTCTGGCTTCTGGCCTCTACCTGTGGCTTTCTCTGACTTCTGACTCCTGGTTTCTTCTTTTTATAAGGCCTCCAGTAAAATGGATTAAGACCCACTCTGATTCAGTTGGCCATGCTTTAAATAAAAAGAACATCCTCAATAGGTCTTATTTACAATGGGTTCACCCCCACAGGAATGCAGATTAAGATTAAGAACATGTCTGTTGTTGGAGGACATAAATCAATCACCATAGTCTACCCTCTGGTTAAATACCTGGCCTCTGCCATCAAATTATGCACACTGATAGTAGGCTGCCCAGTTCTATGGAAGCAGCTTACAATGCCAAACATGCTTATAAAGGCAACCACCATCTCTGCTCAAAGATATCGTTAACACCATCCCATGCAGTCCTTATTCCCTTAACGAAGGGAGTGTCTTGTGATCTTCCCTAGGGATATGGTCAGGTCATGGTTTTTACACTCCCATATGATGACAATATTCTTGTATTTTCAACTTTCCTGAACATTCTGAACCATCATTCAAAACTAAGCCAAGTTTGTTCCAGAAGCTCTATTTCATTTTATTAGGCCATTGTCTTATCTAACATTCTAGTAGCATATTAGAATAGGCTCTAAAAGTCCTTGCCAGGACGTTGAACACAAGTCAGTGGAGAATGTTCTCACTTTTGTATATTATTCCTTCTCCAGTCTTGAATTCTGTATCCACTAGTCTTGTTTCTATGGAAGATGTCCTGAAATTCCTGGGATCTGTAAGCTATTTCCTTCCGGAACAGGTTGTGCTGGATCCTGACCCTGGTTATTAGCCTGTGCCCCAAGAGGGCTGGTGAGAGCAAACCTTAAAAAAAGAAATGCATTATCTTGCATCTACCTCAGGTGAGGCCTTTGTAGATTTTCCAGGTAAGGAGAGGCCACATTCTTCTGGAAAGGGGGAGGGGGAAAGATTCTGCCAGTGCAGAAGTTTTTTTTAGCAATGGCAGAGTTCAGGATACTTAGACTTGCCCACCCAAATGGCCCCATCTCATGTCTCAGGTCCCCGCTCTATTCCTTTCAGAGACTTGTTGAGGCTATAAAATTCAGTTTCTGTTGTAGCTATATAACCTTTTCAATTAAGTGCTTAGGATTTTCAGCATAATTAAACCTACAGATACAGGGGATGTAAGTCTCTTTGAAAGGTACCATCAAGGCTACTGGTTTTCTAAGCCTGTCTTGAGTTTTAGTCAACTAATCTGAGACTTCTATGTTTTTTTATCAAGGTCTCCAAGACAGTACCTCAGACCTGACCACCTAGGGATTAAAAGGTAAAAGCATTTACCCATTGGCCTTCCATCCCCCGCTGGTCAATGGCGGTCCCAATGGGCATTAAGTGTCCTGCAATTTGGGGTTGTATATTTGTTAGTGACAATCAGGTCCCCAGGCTCCAAGAGCAAGAGCTATATGGTTTCACCAGCACAAACTTGGTCAAAGCCTGAGCTGAACTGGTTACTTCAGCAATGGCCAAATTGTAACTAATATAAGGCAGAGAGGAATTTGAAGTTGGGCACAAGAGGTATATGGTACACTGTGGCCCAAATGACTTAAGGGTTTATCTCTCAAGCAAAATCCTTTACTTTTACATAGACCATAATGAATATGGAATTTTACGGTCATCAGGGATCTTTGCTTCTTCCATCTTTTAGCTCTACTCTCCTTATTTCTGGCTTATTCCTTCAAGATTAAGTAATGGTCTAAGAGGTATGCTGGATGTCTCAGGCTGAAAGAAAGAAGAAAAGCAGTGTACTGTCATACCTGGCTGGCTAAATTTGTTCTTTTTAAAGATCTTTCTTAGTAAGTCTACACAATGCCTATTGCTCATATTTTATGGGTCGCCTTGGGACAAGGCTAAAATATGTAGTCTTTTTAATTTATTTATTTAGTTTATTGTAAGTAGAAATAAAATTCAATGTTTTTCTAAAATGATAAGATAAATAGAATTCCTTACCAAAATATCCAAACACCTTCTGAGGACAGGAATGCTAGAATGACTGGACAGCCCATTTATAAATTCATCTTACATATATGTATTTTTAATAGCCCCAGAACTGATGAACAGGGACCCGACTACAGCCACTATGACAGAAAATCTCAATTCCTCACCCCATTTCCACACCTGATTCAGCTCACAAATTCTTCTCTGAATGCTTAACTTTTCTGTCAGTTCTATTTATTTGACCGTTAGTCATAGTGCTTCAAACTTGTATGATTAACTCATATTTGTACTTAACTTTGAATGCATTTCTTATCACCCAAAGTCATCTGCAATTTTCTTCAAGCAGGAGCCATGTTTTATGATTCTTCGCATTTCCCAAAGTGCCTAGCACAACAATGAACATGTGCTATTCGTCTGGAATTGCTTTATTAAATTGGCTGGACACAATGTCAAGACAGGAAATGACTATTAATTGTTGCCAACATTGCCTACAATGAGAAAGCCCTTCCCTAACCTCTGGACAATATCTTGAGAAGATAATGATATTTGTTTTCTATTCACCTTAGGATATTCAAACAACCCATTTTCAAGTATTTTAAATATAATCCTGTGTTTATGTAGTATACAAACAGCCACATGCATTTTAATCTCTCCACACATCCTCCAGTAGCAAATACAAACTGACAAATAAAACCTGCTCTTACTCATACCTACAGCATAACACACAGGCAGCAAATACTATAAACTGCAAGTTACATGAAAAGGGAGAGATTCACATATGAAACAAGTGGAACCATTTGTAAATCACACAACAGATTGGAGAGTCAGGTGGAGACTACAAAGAAAAGAGGAGTTCAGAGAGCAGTGTAACCATGGTAAAACAAAATAATTCAGCAGTAGAAAGATTATGCCCTGAGTAGGGAAACAGAGTAGTGAGAAGAGGTCTGAAAATGGATGAACAAGAGTATTAGTCACTGTAGAGTCAAAAGGAAGAGAATTGAAGAGAGCTCCTAATAAGGGGAATCCCCAAATTCACATAAATTCTCCCCAAATTCTTATTTGACCTCTGAACTCTGCATACACTAGATGAGACTTCAGTAATCTAACAGTGAACAATAGCTGCAAGGATGAAATTAAATTAGTGATTTCAGCAGCTGCCCAATGCAAAAATACAGTATTATCAGTTTTGGTAAGCATCTTAGACTTTCATGACTTAGAAGTAAACACCATATCTCAAGAGTAAAGATCTGTCCTAGGATTAAGGGCAAAATAAAAAAATGTTATGCCATAATAAACACTAAAATGGAGATTACACAAGATCAAGGTTCTCTGTCAGATTATTTTGCTAACCAGTAAAACAAAATTCATTCCTCTTCAGAGTGAGATGACATAAACTAGAATCTCTACAAAACAGCATCCCGATACAGAAGATAAAATAAAAATAATTACTAGATATGTAAAGAAAAAGAAATTTCAATCGACAGCTAAGAGAATAATCTATGTATAAAAATAGACTTATGTACAACATAGAAGTTGGAATTAGCAGACAAAGACTTTAAAATACTGGAAAAGATTTGTTACAAAATCTGTAGGAAAAACATATAATCGATGGAGTACTATGTTAACTGACAAAAATACTCAAATGGAAATCCTAGAAATGAAAACTAAAACATTCAAAATAAAATTTAAAAAATAAATTGGATAGAATTAACAGAATATCCGAGTTTCAATAACTTGTGAAACAATATCAATCTATTTAATATATGTGTAGCTGTTGTCTCAGAAAGAAAGGAAAGAGGGGAGGATTTGAAAAACTATGGCAAAATATTTTCCTAAGTAAATGAAAGCCATCAATCTAAAGATGCACGAGGTTCAGCTCACCTCAAGCAGAATAAATAAAAAGAAAAGTGGATTTAGGCACATGAAGCCAAATGCTGAAAACTGAAGATAAAGAGAATTTTTTAAACAAAATTAGACTAAAAAAAAAAAAAAAAAAAAAGAAACATAGCAAGAGGAACAATGATAAAATTACCTCAGCCTTAGAAATAATGGAGGCCAGAAGGCAACAGGGTTGTATCTTTAAAATGTATAATTCTATATCTAGCAAAAACATCCTTCAAAAATGAAATAGGGATATTTCCAGGTAAATCAAAGCTGAGGAAATTGGTAACCAGCAGATCCATACTACTCTAAAGAAATTTTTTTGTCTGAAAGGAGCTCCTGTTAAGGGAATTAAGAGTCTATAGGAAGGAATGAGGGCCACAGGAAATGGCAAATATATGGATAAAGATGGAAGATAATTTTTGCTCTCTTTTTAAATTCTTTTAAGTCAATTGACTATTTATGGCAAAGATAATATTTTTTGGAGTTCAAAACATATTGTAACATGTAATGTGTGAAACCCATATGATGTGATAAAAATAGCCCAAGCATCAAATTATATACTTAAAATCAGTGTATTTTGCTATGTAAATTATATCTCCATAGAGTTGTGTTTTTTTAAAATACCTAGAATTATATTTAACAAAAGATTTGCAAAACTCTAAAATTTACAAAATTTCATTGAGACAAATTAACAGAAAAGAACAAATGAATGTATATACTAAGCTCATATTTTGGAAATCTCAGTATTATGAAAAGATGCATGATGTCCATGTTTAACTACATATTTAAAGTATTACCAAAGAAAATCCCAATAGAGTCTTTTTTTTTTTTTTTTGAAATTCACAGGCTGATTCTAAAATTTATATAGGAATTCAAATAGCCACAAACAATGAAGGCAAATTTTGAAGGAAGAGAATAAATCTGGAAGACTCAGAACACCAGCTATCAAGAACTATTACATGGATCATTCTAATTAGAACAGTGTGTTGTGACTTAAACACTGACAAATAGGCCAATGCAACAGAATAGAGTCCAAATAAACAAATACTGTGATCGGATTCATGTCAAAATGGACATTGTTGTGTATGGAAAGATTTTCTTTTCAATAAATGGTGCTGGGACAAATGTAAAATGCAAACAAAGTGAATATTGATCTCTATTCAACATCTAATTCTGATGGATTGCAGATCTAAATGTGAAAGGTTAAAGCAATCAAGCATTTGGGGGAAACAATAGAATAACTTCTTTAAGATCTTGAAGTAGGTAAAGATATAAAACACTCTAACCAAAAAGAAAAACTAAAATAAATTGGACCACTTAAAAGTAGGAAATTTTTGTTCTTCAAAAGACACTACTAAAAGAGTGAAAATATATGGTACAGAGTGCAAGTAGATATTTATACTGCATATACCTAATGAAGAATTCATATCCAAAATATACCGAAATAAACCCTACCAAGCACTAACAAAGAAGACACTACATTAAAAAATAGACACAAAAACTTCAAGAGGTACTTCTTCATGAGCTGGATGCTGGCTACCCAAGTATATTCATCTGGGAAAATCATCATCTACATTTATGATTTGTATGCTTTCCATTGGGCATTATATACTTCAATTAAAAGCTTACAAAAATAAAAATTGAGGGGAAAGTGCTGTCCCAAAAAAATAAAAATTCTTTGTCATCAGCTTTGGAGACTCCTTTCAAATTCTGAAATAATAGAAAAATTTCCTGCCGCATATTCTTTAAATATACTTTGAATTCCTAATCATGCGTTCTTATATGCATAAAGGCAACACATTCTGGCATAAGACCAAGTTAGAATTTAAGCTGTTTAAGTTAGAACAACTCATTACAATATTTTCCACAAAGCTACTTTGAATGTTCTGGCTCTGAGACTAATTGAAAGAGAATGTTATTTACCACCTTATGTGAGAAATGAGGAAACTAAGTAAAATTCTGTGACTAATATTTGCTTCCCATAAAAAATTCATAGGGCCAAAGGAAAAAAAAAAGGGGGCAGAAAAACTTTAAGGAGGATGCTGAATAATTTGACAACTGTGACAGAAACTTGTTCATCCTCGAGAATGATTATAAAAACTCTTCTCACATCTACACTAACAGAACCTGATTTTGCTAGGTACTGGTTTTTCCTAGCCTTCCCAGCCTTTTCCAAGCCTTTGGGGTTAAATGATAGTGGCCAACCATGATCATTTCACTTTCTTCGCCAATTATGTCTCTAGGCATTGATGTGATATAACCCTGACCTAGATATAAGGGGAAGTACATAATGGGAGCATCTTAGAATGATTTCCTGATTCCTAGATAGAGACAAACTACTGCCTATAGATTATGTTGAGTGAGGACTTGAAGCTGAGAACTAAATCAGATGTCTTGTAGCCTTGAGGGGGGACATTTCATACACACTAAGAAAAGTAGAGAGGAATGATGGAAAACCAAGAAAAAGACACTGACCCATAGCTCTGACAGCCGTGAGCTGTTGAATTAACCTTGAAATTGCCTGGCCCCTAGTCTTCTTGTTGATGAGATGATTATCCTTTCTTCTTTGTTAAACCAATTTGAATAATCTATTTTTGCAAAGACACCTAAATTGATAAAAGGATGATACATTCTGTACTCTCAAAATATTTTCCTTGTTTCATTTCAGGAGTACTCTGTGGGAAATACAAGAATGGAATTATTTTTTGTTCTGTTTTGTTTTCTTACATAGGTTGTGAGAAAGCCCACTAACTTTATTATAGATGAAAATGAGGCATCACAACCATTGATTTGCACAATATAATTTCACATGGAATAAAAGTTTTTGATTAAGGAAAGAACTTTGCCTATGAAATGTTTGTATTTTATCCATTATGTTCTTATCTTTTTATAGTGTACCTCCTGAGTGCGTTGGATGTCAATTTCAGATTTGTCAGCACTGACAAGATGACTTAGGAAAGTTCCTGACCTGTGGTCTTGTCTTATGTTATGAAACCAATAAAATGCTCCTGGATTTTCATTTTGCTCACTGATGTCAACAATCCTCCTTCAAACAGACATGTTTTGCAAGAGGCTAACCTCCAGATTCAGTCTTCTGTGAATGAATAAATTTGTGCCCCCTCAGATTTAAAAAAATGTTCCCCCAAACCCTAGCTACCAAGAATTCAATGAGTTTTTTTGACTCCTTTTGTATCATAATTGTACTCCATTATATCCTTTGACAAGACACACACCAAATGTCCCTTCATTTCTCTGTCAAGGTTTTTATACTTAACAATTTATGTGAACTCACTTTACATATTAGGTAAAAATAAAAGTCACTTTGCATTTCCAGAAGTATCTCTTAACAACTTCCTTTAATGGTCATAAATGCCATGCAAATCTGGATCCTCTCTTGCTAGGTAGAGAGTTATACTTCTTCATTGCTTCCAAATTTCTTCCCAGTGTTTTACCCATATTCAATTTCGCACTGAATGTCGGCATCAGGCAGGTATCTCAAACTCTATTTTACTTCAACCTGTATTCAATCTGGTACAGATTGACTGGATGACATTTTGTGTTTCCTAGGGCTACAGATGCTCTTTCAATCATTCAATCTACAAGTTACCAAGACCTGAATTTGGAATGCAAGCAGATTTCAACAGAAAAAAGCCATACTCTCAGTGAACTTTAAATAAAGCAAGACTAAAGTTTCATTTTCAAAATTGTGCCTAGAAATACAAAGAAAAACAGCACTTAAATATATCCATGGGAAAAGTTGTAAGGTTGTTTCTTCTGAGTCCATTGGTCACCAACAGATTTCAAGTTGTTAGTGTCAGACGGGACTGTTAGACCAGATGAGAATTTCCAACGCCCCTTTGACAACCTTTGTTATCTTCTGCATCTTTATTGCTTCCTGTAAAATTCATCTCTGACATATTGATTTGAATGGGTGGCACATAAAAACCAAAATTTTGATGAGATTAAAGAATAACTATGTCAATGTTGATTAAATCTGTTATTTTTAGAATGTGCTCCTGGAACAGACACTGAGATAGGGAATTGAGTGAAGGTTTTTGGAGGGAGTTCTCATAGGATATATACCTGTGTGGGAGTCAGGCTTGGGCTAGGGGAAAAGCTAACCTACAATGTGATTGCACCTGAGATCTCAGTAGAGTCTATAGATTGGAATGGGTGAGGTGAGAACTCTGGAGTTGGAATAGCTTTCACAGTTATCCCAAATAATTGAGGGGAAGGCTCAGCCCTTTGCATGCTCACTTAAACAAATCATTGGTGGCCAGCAACCCTCAGGAGGGAATATAATCTTAGGATAAGTTCCTTGATGCTGAGAGCCATTATCAGTAAGGTGATGGAGCAGTTAGGAGATGAGTGCCTATCTCTGGAGAAAGAATATATAGAAAGTACCACTTGCTTCTCATGGTAAGTCTTCCATCTGCAAATAACTACTCCAGGATATGGCTTGGACTTATTTACTGGATTAGTGGGATATACTACAATCCTACTTCTGCAATTGGTTCTAGGGCCACAAATGATAACCATCATTTCTCTCCTCTACTATCCTCTACAGTTCCTGCTTAAGTCCTGGCTTAAGTGGCTTGCCTGGTAGGAACAACCAGATTCTCATTCCTGAAAGATCTGTGTCATTGATTACTGTGTTCTTCTAAGGCTACGGCTGCTGCACTTGCTCATTTATCATTAAATCTGTGCATGGAAGGACAAAGAGGTTCCCCAGTATATCAGGAGTTCTTTCATACTAACTCCTGAAGATCAAGGACAGTTAACCCTGGCAGCATGGTCTTCCATGCCTGCTGGTCTCTTGGTAGAAGTTACCAATTGTTAATCATAGCTTAAATTTCAATGGACCTCTTACCAAATTCCTTGGTTGAAGTGTGATTGTGATCTGGGACAAGGTCCTCTAGACCTACAGAGCCTGAAATATTACAGGGATGGGAAGCACACCTTTCTCAAGTGGATTAGTGGGAGTGATGTGTAGAAGCGGGTCACCCTTACTTCTACACGTTGGTTCCCAGACTCAAGCTTTCTGCCTACGGAGGACCCAACACTTAATGTAGGGTGATAACCACATCTTGGAGGATGGTGCCCCATGCTGTTAGGGCAACATCTCTAATGCCTGGGATTTGTTTTTAAGAGGACATTTCAGTGCTCTATCAGACTAACTGATTTGAGGCTGGCCGACTGTGGGTGGTTAAATACATGAGGACTTCACTATAGATCCCATGATCATTTGCCAGTGCCAGACCCCCTTTGCCATAAATTAGGCCCATTGGTCTGAGATGATACTGTGATGGATCCTGTGTCTGTGGATCAGTTACTCTGTAAGACCTAGGGAGTGGTGGTGGCCAATGTCCAGAGGGCAGAAATGGCAAACCTATAGCATGAAAACTTGTCAAGCCCAGTCAAGATGAATCACTGCTCATTCCAGAGCAGAAGGTGTCCAATGTAGACAACTTGTCATTAAATAACTGAATGGTCTTCTGGAGGGATTGTGCCCCATGGTAACTAAAGGTTGGTGTGTCATGCTGGCAGTTTGAGGCATTTAGCTGCAGCAGTAGCTAGATCAGCTTCATGAGTGAAAGCCTATGCTATGAGACCCATACAAAGTCTTCAACCCTGCCAGCATTCAGGAGTCCATCATGCCACAATGGAATGGCAAATGATAAGCTGGAAGATGTCAACTAATCAGTCATTCTGTCTACTTGTTTGTTTTGGGTCTCTTGTAGTTAACATGTGATACAAAACTTTTCAAATGCTGTACCTATTTCTCCATACACATGCCTCTACAACAGAACCTTTGTCCTTGGGCTTTCAACATTTCCATTTTAAGACCCCTAACTAACCAGCCATGCTATTTGCCACTGACCATGAGATTGTGTGTATTCTTATCTTGGGCCATTTTTCTATCTAGATAAAATGAGTGACCAAGTGCATTAACCAGAGATCTGCAAATTGGGAAGATTTTCCTGCACTGCTCTTTCAGAAACATCCCTGATTGAGATTTAGTGTAGCAGCCTTTAATTTTGATTCACTAAGTCAATCTGTCTGAACACCAAGTTCATCCTTCTTCCTTTGTCAGCTATTCATGAAGCCACAATATGAAGACTTAGATATAAGCTGAGGAAAAGGTGTTCATGTAATGTAAGCCATGGGGTCAGACCATCTGCTTATGCAATTTACTTGTGCCTTCTGGCTCTGCTCATATCTAACCCCAAATGTACCCCTTCCAACTCATGATGGATTGCTGCAATGCTCCTTAAACTTTATGATTTGGGGGCATTTAACAGAACTGACTCATAATGGGCAGCTCTGGCAGCATGGTCAAGTTGCTGTTTCATGGTCAGATGCTTTATCTCAACTGGCATCTCGCAGCACACCAGAAGAGCTGTCTTTTTGCTGCAGATGGTATGTTCTTGATCCAGAACACCAGGAATCTACGTTGTGATTCTCCAATTGGAGCTTGTCATAAACTCCATATGGCATCTTTTCCCACCACAGATGACTCTAGTACCATAAGGTCTGTCAGATTATATGGCTCAATTTGCAGAAATAAAAATACCAGAGCTGGGACTTTTTGTGCAGTCCTTTTCTGGTCTGGGCCCCACTCAAGGTTGGCAGCCTTCCATGTCATGCAGTAAGAGAATCAGAACAATATTCCCTTGTGCAGAAGAAGGAATCTATGCAGAGTAGCACAGTAGTCACTTCCAACAGCATCTCCAATAAAATGGTGTCTTGGTACTCATATCAACATGATCCCCAGATTTAAAAAAATTTCCTGTGTTTTTTATGCCATATTATTTTAAACATTTCCCCCAAATTAAAAGCTTTTTGATAAAGAATAGGGAAAAAATGGCTACATTCAGATGTACATTTGGAATGGTCGGCTAGGTTTCTTCTTTTCCTAATATGGCTCACTAATTCTAACAAACTCTGCAAATGGCAACTCAACAAAATAAATTTCCCAAGCCACGGATCCATTATGCTGTTACAAGGAGACACCCTTTCATCAGAAACTGTGAACATTAAATCCACAAAGTCATGAGCTTCCTGCTGAAGTGCTGATAGTTACTACCTAAGCAAACATCTAGTTTCCATTCTATCAATCATCTGCCATGTCTCTCTGTTCCATTGAATAGCTGGGAAGTTTTTGCATTGCCAGGGGAACTATTTGGCTGGTTAGAGAGGGCATTTTTTTTCTTGTGTCTATTAAAAATTTCCAGAAAGAAAAGAAAATTGACTAATTTGACCACTATCAATACTGGCCTGGTGCCACATCCATGTTTATTCATACTCTCCAGACCAAAAAATAATCTCCTCTCTCTTCTTTATGGTTTGTTATTTTTCTTTTTCCTTAACTCTAAAAGTAGGACTATTTTCTAATAACTTTTAAAAATTGAGGTAAAATTCACATGGAGTAAAATTCACCCTTGAGTGTATAGTTCTATGACAAATGCATGCAGTAACCACCACAACCACAATCCAGATATTGACCATTTCCATCAGCTCAAAAAGTTCCTCTATTCTCCTTTGTAGTTAACCCCTCCCTGGACCCCCAGCCCATGACAATGACTGATCAATCTCCTTTTGTGCCCTACAAGTTAGCTTTTTTCAGTTTTCATATAATTGAAATCAGAAAGAAGTTTATTCAAGTTATTATGTGTATCAGCAGTTCTTTTTATTGCTGAGGAGTATTCCATTGAATGGATATACCACCATTGGCTTATCCATTCATCAGTTGAAAAACCTTTGTGTTTATTCCAGTTTTTGGTGATTAGGTATAAAGCTGCCATAAATATTCATGTGCAGACTTCTGTGTGTGTCTTTATCTAACTTTGATAATTACCTAAGACTGGGATTACCTGGATGCATGACAAGTATATTTAATGTTTAAGAAACTGCCGAACTCTTTTGCCAACGTTGCTATACCATTTTGCATTCCTACCAGCAATGTAGGAAGTTCCAGTGGCTCCTCATCCTCACCAGTGCTAACTGTTGTCAGGTTTTTTTTTTTTTTAATTTCATCATTTGAATAGATGATCATTTTGCTAGTAATGATGAACATATTTTCATGTGCTTATTTGCATCTGAAATTCTTCTGTTCAAAATTTTTGCTCACTATTATTAATTCTGCTCTTTTAAAATTTTGTTATTCATCTCTTAGGCTTTAATGTACTGGAATAGCTTTAAGTAAATAGCTGAAACTACCAAACTCCAACCTAGCAGTCTGGACTCCTGAAGACAATTATACAATAATGTAGATTGCAAGGGGTGACAGTGTGATTGTGAAGACCTTGTGGATCACACCCCCTTTATCTAGTGTATGGATGAGTGGAGGAATGGGGATAAAAACTAAAGGACAAATGGGGTGGGATGGGGGGATGATTTGGGTGTTTTTTTTCACTTTTATTTTTTATTCTTGTTCTGGTTCTTTCTGATGTAAGGAAAATGTTCAGAGATAGATTGTGGTGACGAATGCATAACTATGTTATCATACTGTGGACAGTGGATTGTATATCATGGATGATTGTATGGTGTGTGAATGTATTTCAATAAAACTGAATTTAATAAAAAAATTTTGTTATTGAGTTTTTAGAGGTCTTTACATATTCTGAATACAGATTCTTTTTGAGATGTGATTTTTACATATTTTCTCTCAGTTTGTGGCTTGTCTGTTCTCTTTCCAGTGTCTTTCAAAGAATAGAATTCTCAATTTTGGTGCTGTCCAATTTAGTGAGTTTTTCTTTTATGAGTCATGCTTTTGGTGTCATTTTTAACAAAACTTTGCCTAGCATAGGGTCTCAAAAATATGCTCCAATATTTTCTCCTATAAGTTATATAGCTTTGGATTTTATATTTGTGTCTGTGATTATATATTGAGTTAATTTTTTTATTGTTTTGGATATAGATTGACATTCATTTTTATTTGATAATGGGAATATAATTATTTTGCCACCATTTGTTGAAAAGATTATCCTTTATCCATTGATGTGCCTTTGCACCTTTGTTACAAACCAATTGACCATAAAAGTGTGGGTGTATTTCTGAATTCTTTGTTTTGCTCCACTGATATATATATATCATATGATATATATCATATATATATATGTCTACCATTTCACCAAAATCACACTATCCTGATTATAATAGCTTTATGTTAATAATTCTTGAACTCAGTATCCTTCTCCTTTGTTCATTTTTAAAATCATTTTGGCTATTCTAGCTGCTTTCCTTTCCCACATAAAATATAAAATTAGTTGGAGATTTCTAATAATTTTTATTGGAATTGTATTGAATCTAAAGATCAGATTGGGGAGAATTTATCTCTGAACAATATTGACTCTCCTGTTCTATGAATATGGTGGATTTCTCCATTTTAAATGTTTTGCTTTCTTTCATCAGTGCTTTGTAGTTTTCAGCATATAGATCTTGAATGCATTTTGTGGGATTTATATCTATGTTTTTCACATTTTTGGTGCAATTGTGGGTGGTAATATATATATATATTTAATTTCAATTATGAATTGCCCCTTGCTAGTGCATAGAAATGCTGTTGAATTTTGTATAATGACCTTGATTCCTGAAACCTTGGTAAGTTCATTTATTAGCCCTGATATTGTTGTGTAGATTCTGTGGGTTTTCTGTGTAGGCAATCATGTTATCTGTGGGTACAGACAGTTTTATTTCTTCATTACTAAACTGTATGCCTTTTATTTCTTTTTCTTGGTCCCATTACACTGGCTAGAACATACTGCAGTGATGAACAGAAGTGGTATACATGGGCCTATTTGCCTTGTTCCTTATCTCAGAAGGAAAGCATTCAGTTCACCAATAGGATGTTAGCTGCAGGGTTTTTTGTATAGATCCTTTTCAAGTTGAGGAAATTCTCTTCTACTTCCTATTTCAGGCATCAACTGAAATAATCATATTTTCTTTTCTTTAGTCTGTTAGAGTAGTAAATTACATGGAATTTGAATGTTGCAGCAGCCTTCCTTTCATTTTCAGAATAAATCTCATTTGTTCAAAATGTTTTAATTTTTGTATATTGCTGAATTTGATTTGCTAAGATTTTATGGAGGATTTTTATTTCTATGTCCATGAGTGCTATTGGTCTTGCCTTTTCTTCCTTGGTAATTTGAGTTAAATATTCATCAATTTGAGTGATCTTTTCAAAGAACCACCTTTTTGTTTTATTGCTTTTCTTCATTTTTTTCCATTTTCATTTTTTAAAAAAATTTCTGCTCTTATATTTATGTTTCCTTCCTTATGTATCCTCTGTTTTACATCTTGTCCTTCAATTTTTAATTTCTTTTGGTGGAACCTTAGATCATTAGTGTGAGAACTTTCTTCTCTTCTAATATAAACATTGAATGCTATAAATTTCCCCCTAAAAACTGCTCTAAATGCATCCCACAAATTTTGATATATTGTATTCTCATTTTCATTGATTCAAAATGTTGTCTAATTTTCTCTTTGACTCTTGGGTCATTTAGAAATATGTTTTTAAAATTTCCAAATATATTGGAATTATCTAACTATCTTTGTGTTATCGATTTCTAGTTTAATTCCATTGTTCAGAGAACACATTCTGAACATAATTTGCATTGTATCAGTCATTTCTGATTTGTTGATGTTTGTTTTATGACTTAGAAAAATAGTCTCCCTTGGTGAATGTTCCATATGAAACTTGAAAAGAACTTGTATTCTGCTACTTTTTGGTGGCTTGTTCTATGGCGGTAAATAAGTCAAGTTGTTTAATAGTGTTTTTAGTTCTTCTATGTTTTTACTCACTTCCTGTTTATTTGTTTTGATTGCTGATTGTCAATATCTTCAAGAATAATTGTAAATATATCTATTTCTCCTTTTATTTCTATCAGTTTTTGCTCCCTGCATTTTGGAGCTCTATTGAGAAGTACAAAAACTTTAAGGTCTGTTCATTCTTCTCATGAATTGATCCTTTTATCTTGTCATATGAACCTCTTTATTCCTGATAAATTCCATGTAATGAAGTCTCCTTCAACTGATGTTAATATGGTCACTCTAGTTTTCTTGAGGTTTGTGTTTGCATTGTAGATCACTTACCATTTTCCATGTTTTTACTTTTAATTTAACTGTATTTTTATATTTAAAGTGGGTATCTTGTAGATCATGTATACATACATGCATATATATGTTGTGTAACTATCTACATCATCTTTAAATATGTATTTATATCTATAACTATATCTATATCTCCATCTATATCTTGCTTTTTATCTTTTTATTTTTCTTTTAATTGGTGTGTTTAGACCATTTACTATTAATATAACTATTGATAGGTTGGAGTAAATTTTAGCATCTTGCTAGTTGCTTTCTATCTTTTTTATCTATTCTTTCTTCCTTTTATTCCTCATTTTTGTCCTGCTTTTGATTTGAGTATTATTTTATTCCATTTATTGTCACTGTTGGCTTATTATTAAACATCTTTTAAAAATTTTAATGGTTACTCAAGGCTTACGATGTTTATCTTATTTAATCACAGCTTATTTTCAAATAATATTATACTGCTTTATACTTATTTAATCACAGCTTATTTTCAAATAATATTATACTGCTTTACATATAGTATAAGAACCTTACAACATATATACCCAATTATGATCTTCTACCTTACATGCTATTTTTGTCATACATTTTAATTTTATATGCACTATAAATCCAAAAATTATTTCTACCATTTTTGCTTTAGAAATCAATGATCTTTTAAAGTGATTAGAAATAATAAACAAATGCATTTACCTTTATTTTAACTATTTCTGGTGACCTTTATTTCTTTTTGTAGATCCAAGTTTCTGTGTGATGTAATATTCCTTCTGTCTGAAGAACTTCTAATATTTTTCAAAGTGCAGATGTGTTTAAAATAAATTACACCAGCTTTGATTTATCTGAATAAATCTTCATTTTTGCTTCATTTTTTAGTTTTTTTCTTGTGATTACATTCTGTATGACAGAATTTTTCTTTTAACCTTATGCAATTGTCACTCAGTTGTCCTTTACTTTCTAATGAGAAGTATAGTGTATTTCTTGCATTTGTAGCACTGTTTTTTTTTTCCTGGAGGCCTCTAAGATTTTCTCTGTATTTCTGTTTTTTAGAAGTTGAAATATAAAATATACCAAAGTGTGTGTTTGTGTGTGTGGGCGTGCACTATTTGTTTGGTCTAGCTCCTTCTTAGATCTGTGGTTTTCATTATTTTTGTGAAAATCCTCAGCAATTATATTTTCAAATATTTCATCTACCCTGTTCTATCTCTCTTCTCCTTTTGAAATTTCAATTGCCTGTATATGTTGATAAAGTCTCACAGCACTTGAAAGATCTATTCTGTTTTTCTCTTTTTGCCCTTTATATTTTAGTTTGGGTGATTGCTATTGACAGATTCTTTACTCAGCTGTGATGAGTCTACTGATTAAGCTGGTGCAAACATTCTTCATGTCTGTTACTCTGATTTTATCCTAGCATTTTCAGTCAGCTCTTTTTTCCATCTATATATTCACCTGACTGTCTTTTCCATTGAAGTTTTTAATGTAACTATCATAATTATTTAAATTCTATGCTCATTAGTTCCAACATCTAGTTCATCTCTGAGTCTTTTTCTATAGATTGCTTGGTCTCACATAATTTTTCTTTTTATTAACTTTTTTGGGTTTCTCATAATTTGAGGTTGATTGCTTGACATAGAATGTACAGCTGATGAGACTAAGGTAAATCATATTTATAACTGGAAATGGGCATACCTTTCCTTCTGCTAAGCTGTTAGTATGTATGTGTGTGTGGCGGGGGGGGAGGTTAGGATTGAATCAGTCTTGTCAGGATTTGCACTAGATTTGGATTTTGTTGTTGGAATGTTTACTGTCTTTGCAATTTGTGCTTGGAGTGGGTGTTGGTTTGTCAGAAGGTTCTTTTCAATGTTTATGCTCAACTTCCAGCTTTGGTCTTTTCCTGTGCTCCAACATCTTAACTATGGTCTTTCTCCTTGCCCTTGCCCTTCCCACAGCAGAGAAGATGGCGGCTTCTTCCTCAGTGCTTGTTAACCTTGTTGGGGTGGTGATGGGCATTCTCTTGGGGTGGGAGTTTTTCAATGCTCCTTCTCTTGTCTAGCAATAAGACATCATTGTTTCCTGCTCTCCCCTCCAAAGAGTGAACATGTTCTTTTCTTTTATCCTTCCTGTAGGCAAGAGAGTTCTGTGCCCTGAGGTCTACAGGGTTTTTTTTGCCTCTCCCTCAGCAATTTAAGCTTTCTTCCACAGGCGAGAAGTTCTGTGTGGGACCTTGTGCAGCAGACACTCTCCTCATCCAGGTCTGCAGCACTGAGGAAGTCTTTCTCTAGACTCCTGGCCTGTCCTCATTCATTCCCTAAGTACAACTTGGTTCAGGTCTACGGGGAGGAGATCTTGTGAGTAAGAATAACTCATTTGCTTCTGTAGCTCCTAATTTTTCTGTACTCTTTTTAACTTGTTCACACTCAGCCTTTAGCCTTTGTTTAAAAATATTAGCTAAGTTCCTCTTACTTACTTATTTTTCACCAAACATCTCTTTCTCCCTTGCTCAGCCATAGATAAGTCAATGCCTCTGTCTCTGCACTTCTTTGAGGACCTTTGTTTCTTTGGATTTTAAACTACCTGGTTGTCTGGTGATACCAGTTGTCTTTATAGGGTTGAGAAAAACTGTGATTTTGTAGTTGATACAGCTTTTTCTTGTTGTTGAGAGTGGGACTCTTGCCAACATTTTGCATCTTAGATGTATGTAGAACTCGATTGTTATTGCTATGTTTAGCTGCTCTATTGAGACATAATTCAAATATTATAAAACTCACCCATTTAAAGTGTACTGTTTGATTATTTTTAGTATATTCCTAGAGTTTTGCAACCAACACTACTATCTAATTTTAGAACATTTTTAACACCCACATAATTAACAGTGTACCATTTAGCAGCCACTCCCCATCCCTTCCCCAAGGTAATCACTAATCTTCTTTCTGTATCTATCGATTTGACTATTCTGGACATTTTATATAATGGAATCATATGATATGTGGTCTTCATGACTGGCTTCTTTCACTTACCATAAGGTTTTCAAGGTTCATCCATTTGTAGCATATTGTGGATTGAATCATGCCCTCCATAAAGACATGTTCAAGTTCTAATCTCTGTGCCTATGGATATGAATTCATTTGTAAATAGGATCTTCAAAGATTCTATTAAGATGAGGCCAAACTGAACAAGAATGGGCCTTAATCTAACACAACGGGAGTCCTTATAAGCAGAGGAAATTTGGACACAGAATAGGAGGCTGTAGGAGATAGATGGTCAGGTGATGGAGGGAGAGATTTAGCTATGGATTGCGAGCAAGCCACGACCAGAATGCTGCAGGCTTCGAAGAAAGCATAATCTTGCCGACACCTTGCGTTCTAGCCCCCAATCTGTGAGAAAATAAATTCCTGTTTAAGCCAGCCACCTGTGGTATTTTCAAAACTTCATTCCTTTATATGGGCAAATAATATTCTATTGTATAAATATGCCACATTTTGTTTATCCATCAGTTAATGGGCATTTGGGTTATCTCCATTTTTTGGCTATTATAAATAAGCTGCTATGAAAACTCCTATCATTCTTTGCCCTCTTTGGATGTTTTCAGTAATGAAAAACAAGCACACAAATTCAGAAAGCAAACACTGTACTTGTGCCTGCATACAACCCATTAGGAGTTTTCCATCTGTCTTGCCGTGAACATAAAGAATAGGTCCCGTCAAAGTTCCATGGACACTGAAGACTGAAAAAGGAAGCAGGCCACAACACATAGCAAAATAGTAACAGTTTATTTGGAACTCACAGACTGGGAAGCTGGTCCTGGGTGGCTGTAGGATGTTCAGAGTAGTGGTTTGTGCTGCCTGGCGGGCTACAGGGGGTTATATTGGGTTATTACAAGGAAGGTATAGAGCCAAGTCAGGATTTGCAAGATGGTAAACATGTTTCTTTGAAGTTATTGATACGTGATGGGAATGATTCTAGCACAAATAGCTATGGTGCTTAGGAATGTGGACATGCTACACCTACAAGAAGGAATTTTTTTTTTTTTTTCCCTTATCTAGAAATTTATGGCTTCTCTGGTTTATGGCCTTACACCATCCCACTTCCTTTTTCCCTTCGGGCCTGTGTTAGCTGCTTTGGTTCTTGGAGAAGAACAAGCAAGTCTTCTGGGTCTTAACTCCCTAGTTTATCAGCAAAAGTGTGCTATTTTGCCCCTTGTTCCTAACTCTAATAACAACCCAGTGCTTCTTTCTACTCTTTAAGTTATTTCCCAAATCACCACTTGAGCTTTCCTGGCATATTTATCTCATGTCCAAGAAGCTAACATAATAAAACCAGGCTGCCGAATGACTTCCTGAGTCCCTGTTCTGTAAAACCCATAATATTCTTCTACTAAAAGAAAACAATGGCCTTGGTAATCAGACTCATCATCACTGAATCACACTTCGCTCCCAACAAGTCTATCACTCAGACATAATAGAGTTATATTACTAACCTTTTTGTTCTTGGTATTTTGCAAATTGCCAATAGGCCTCTTACATAATTTTCATTTTTCTTAAATACAACACTGTAGCTAAAAAGTTATACAGTTCTTTTCTTTATAACATCTGTTTCAGAAATCATGATTGCTTGTTTCTTTGTGACATAGATTGCCTTATTTTGACTTTATCATTTTTATGTCAGTATTTTCCTATGTCAATATGATTAAGGCTACAATTAGAAACAGCATTTTCAGTTAACCTTTGGTTATCTAGCTATAGCTTTTGTGGACATGTTTCTGTATTTCAGTTTCCAAGCAGATATACCCTTTCTCTTTGCAACGTGCATTATCTGTCGCCTCCCCTACCTAGACACAAAATCTGGATTTAATTATGTAGTGTTTTTAAGTCAAAATGGTGGAATGTTTTTACTTTTCATTGATATTTGCTCTTTATACTCTCATAAAGTTGGTTACAAATTATGCAAACAATTTCAAAATATAGTTAAAATAAGATTTTTTATTTCTTCGCCTGGCTGACTTGAAGGCTAGCACAGCTATTGTCCTGCAGGAGGATACGGAGAATAGAGAACCTTCCACTGTGGTCCCCTTTGGCTAGTGGTCATGGACCAAGGCACAGGGGCCATCATGCCTGTGGTGCAACACAGCAATGTTGGTCTTGGAATATATATGTCCTTTCCCTGACTTAATGATGCAGTAGTTTCATAGCTACATGATGTTTTAGATCATGTTGTCTGGGCTGCAGTTCTAAAAATGTGGCCAGAAGAAAAGAGAAATAGGAAAAAACGTCTACATTAATAGTATTTTATTTTCCACAAAAATATTAAAAAATGAATTTTACCTTTCTGTATATGCACTTTATTCATTATTGTTGAGGGTTGAGGATATTTTTGAAAAGTTTACAAGTATGTACTTATTTCTTTCCAAATATTGATGTAGAAAGGGAAACTACTGTTACAAATTCTAATAACATACAAGGCAATGCTTTTGTTGTAAAGTATTGAAAAACTATGGGAACGTTAGGGACATTCTTACAGAAGGATATAGTAAAAACACACTAAATGGCATACTTCATTTTGGTTTTGGCTCTTAGAAAGACACCTCCCTCCCCCATTGCACTTTGCAGTTAGAACTATGACAAGTATCAGGTTATGAATAAACAACTTTACTGAAAGAATCATAGACACAACCTGCTGTATGGGCTGGTAGAACATAGAGCTGCTCTACAAGATGATATGAGATTGGCCAAAATGTGGATGCTTCCCTAATCCCTTCCTTATTATGGCACCACAGTATCTCGTTTCCCATAGTGCATCCTTCTCTTTTGGGTGGGTGATTAAAGACTTCTTAGAAATTCTAATTTTACCATCAAGAGACATTGTGGCCCATCTTTAAGAACATAGGCCATGGAACTGGATCCCTTGTGCTATAATCTTTACTCTGATACTTATCATGGGCAAGTTACATAATCTTTTCTCTAAAACAGTAAATCTAAAAGAGGTCCCCAGACTTCTTGGGATTACTTTTAGGATTAAATGAGGCATCCGTATTTAGTTCCTAAAACAGTTCCTGACAGCACTCATTAACATTAGCTATTAATATTGTCATCTAAGGGGAGTGTTCTGGTTTGCTAATGCTGCTGGAATGCAAAACACCAGAGATAGATTGGCTTTTATAAAGGGGGTTTATCTGGTTACACAGTTACAGTCTTAAGGCCATCAAGTGTCCAAGGTAACACATCCACAATCAGGTACCTTTGCTTGGGAATGGCCAATGGCGTCCGGAAAACCTGTTAGCTGGGAAGGCATGTGGCTGGCATCTGCTTCGGAGTTCTCATTTCAAAATGGCTTTTTCCCAGGACATTCCTCCCTAGGCTTCAGCTCCTCAAAAATGTCACTTAGTTGTTCTTGGGGCATTTGTCCTCTCTTAGCTTCTCCCGAGCAAAAGTCTGCTTTCAAAGGCTGTCTCCAAAATGTTTCTGTAAGCTGAAGCTCTTCTCTCAGCACCTGTGCCTTCTTCAAAGTGTCCCTCTTGGCTGTAGCAAGCTCACTCCTGTCTGAGCTTATATACTGCTCCAGTAAACTAATCAAGGCCCATGCTGAATGGGCGGGGCCACACGTTCATGGAAATTATCCAATCAGAGTTATCACCTACAGTTGGATGGGTTGCATCTCCATGGAAACACTCAATCAAAGAATTACAATCTAATCAACACTAATATGTCTGCCCCCACAAGATTGCATCAAAGAATATGGCTTTTTTCTGGGGAACATAATATATACAAACCGGCAAAGGGGGAAATACTCTATAATCACCAGGCACTAACTTCTTTGATAGAATTTGCTTTTCATTGTAGCAGGATACTTTATGGATGGAGTAGAGAGATAACAAAGAAAGGAAAGTCAGGATATGTCTTGAGCACTAAAGGCTATTAAAAGACTACAGTTAATTGGAATGTATTATACCTAATTTTATATATAATTATTTTTATTTATAAAGATGGTTTCCAAAATGGTTTAAGTTTGAGGCCCCATAAAACCTGAATCCTCTCCTGTCAAGTTGAGCTGTACTTCTCACAATTTAATGTACACATTAACTAATTGAGGATTTTGTTAAAAGGCAGATTTTGTGATTCAGTAGGTCTGAAGTTGAGCTGAAGATTCTACATTTTTAACAGGCTGATGCTGATGGTCTCTACAGGAATATGTTATGAATAGTAAGGACCTAGAGCATTTTGAGTGAAGACAAAATTGAACACAGCATTAGACTGTCCCATCCTCCATTCTGTCATAGCAACACTTCCACCACAGTTACTGTGATGGTTTGAAGCTGTATGTACCCCAGAAAAACATGTTCTGAAATCTAATCCATTTATTTTGATGCGGTTACTTCAGTTAAGGTGTGGGCCAGCCCAATCAGGACTTTAATAGGGTCTTAATCCTATACCTGGAGTCCTTTATAAGCAGAATGAAATTCTGTGAAAGAGAAAGTCACAGAAGCAAGAAGCTGAAATCCAACAGAACCCAAAGGAGAACAGGATGCCAGGAGAGGCTGCCATGTGCATTGCCATGTGATGGAGGAGTCAAGGACCAGCCCTAGAGCATCAGTTTCCAGTAAGAGAGTGTTGCTTTGATGATGACTTGATTTGGACTTTCTCTTTTAACCTCAAAACCACAAGTGAATAAATTTCTATTCTTTAACCCATCCCATTTCATAGTATTTACTTGAACAGCCAAAGAAATAGAACCATTACCATGGCAAAAAATTCCTTGATCCACAGAGTCATTGAATGCCTTGATCCTACATTTTCACCGGGTCAGTCACTGTGGTGTCAAGGGCAATGCATACTAAACAGAGTTGGGGACTAGATGTGTACTCAGGTTCTCATTTGGCTGGTTGGGTTCACTGATCCTATCACCTTTGGTTGAAGATGCATAGGATTTTCTGCTTCTGAGTCAGACTCTCAGGGGACATTATAGAAAAGGGACTCAGGGAGGGATCTCTTGTATCTCCATGGAAGACACTCCATTACTTGACCCTCCAACACTGATGAGGCCCCTTGTGTGAGGTCAGGATCACATCATCAAACACTTGTAGAATGTTTGCTATTTTAAACTGTATAGACCAAAGTTTTGACAGCAGTGATACTAAAAGAAACCTTAAAGATGCTTCAATCCTGCTCTCTGCTTACAGATTAGGAAGCTGAGATCCAGAGATATTGACTTGTGCAAGATAACACAGCAAGTTAGGAACAGAATTGGCTCCACAGCCTAGTTCTCTCTAGGCCATGCAGTCCTCAGGAAGATGTGGAATAATCTTTTGGTGGGAAAGAAAAAGAGTGCTAACAACCTTACATTGTAACCTGTAATGTGCAGAACACGTGTGCTTATACTGAGAGGTATTTGAATGGGAGAGGTCATAGTGGACAGGGGTGGCCAAGGAAGGTTTTAAAGGGCATGTAAGACTGGAAACTGAATTTCAAGGGAAGAGTGAACCAGATGTAAACTCCTGAGGGTGTCACGTTAAAAGAGACTATGATGGTGGCTATAATGGAACCCAGGGAGTGGAAATGTAGTGAAGACTTAGGTGTGGTGAGACAGCCAAACAAGGAATGCCTGGGACCTGAAAAACTAAGACATTGATTAGAACAAACTGAACGTAGGAGCAGGCTAACTGCCAGCACCAGGAAGTTCTTGTAGGTGAATTTATTGCAGGAGACTGGGATTCAGATAGCAGGAATTAAATCCCCTGGAGGATTGTAGGAGTAAAACAGGACCTTGAAAACAAAGAGTACAAGAAATTGAACAAAGGCAGAGATTCAGGCAGAAAGAAGTAAGATATGTTGGAACTAGGTTACAAATTTGGAAATTAATTTCAAGGAATGAAGTAATGATGGAGGTGTTGGTACTCAGGTACACGGTCTGCCCTGAGAGGCTGACCCACGTGACAACATCCATGGGACTTCGAGTTGTCTGGCTTCCAGCTGGATTCAGCCCATGGAGAACATTGGCAGGAGATGAAGTCCGTGTCTCTTGACAGAAGGTTACTGATCCTTTCAAGGCAACCCCTCTACATGTTCCTGAGTCCAGTCACTAGTCCTTCTCCTCTTCTTTCAGGCCTTGGGATGCCAACAACACTCGAGTTCTTGCACTATTCCTTGTTGTTTCCACACAAATAGCCCTCACATTTGTAAATAAACTTTCCTCCAATTATGGTTACTTAAGCGTGTCATCTGTTTCCTGTTGGTAATATGCTGCCCAACTTTGCTGTGTCTCATTTTAACTCACCTCTAAATAGAGATAATAATAGTATACACATCATAGTTTTGTTAGATTTAAATAAGTTAATGCATGCAAAGTTCTTAGAGCAGTGCCTGGTACATAGTGTTTGGAGTAGGCTAGCCATTAAAATTAAAAATGTTAATTTTTTCCATTACAAAATGTGAAACATGAATTGATGAGGAAATTTTTATTATACTTTGAAGATAGAAAGTGGTATTAAATCACCTATAAATTTCTAGGAGGAAAGAACTGAGAGAAAGATGAGGGAGCAGAGAGGATAAGGGGTTAGAGACAAAGATAGACATCGACTATTCAGGCTTCTGGCCAATTAGCATCAAATCCCATGTAGTTCCCTTTTACACCCATTTAAGTGGCTGTAAGTGTTTGGTCACTGCTCAAGTGCATTAGATTACCAGCACACGGGAGGCTCATTCTGTGGAAAGCTCCTGGTCTTCTGTATGGAATTTAATGTGACCAGCACAACTATCAGGCTCCAGAAGTCTGCTGCTTTCTGACCAGGAGACTTCAGTTCTCACAAAGCTAATCCCTACAAGGAGTAAGTGACCCATTCCCAAAGAGAAATGCATTGTTTAACATTGGAATCACCCCTTTTAGATCAGGAGGGCAATACTAACTGGGTAATGAAAGCTCCCCCCAGACACCCCACTGACACGTTGACTTGTAGTCTCTATTTCACCTCCTGGGCAAGAGTCCTGCATTGAATAGTTCAGACCTTGCTGAGTTCTGGTCCTTTGGGCTCATGCCCTTTGCCAGGGGTAATGAGGACATCTACCCCATGTCTGCCTCATCTTACTGCTTTTGTGTTCACTACCACCTTGCTTCTCAAAGTGTGGTCCCTGGACTAAGGAGCATCTACATTACCTGGGAGCTGATTGGAAAACTAAATTCTTATGACTCATCCCAAATCTGAGTGAGAATCTCTCAGGGTGGGTCCCAGCATCTGGGTTTTGACAGCTCTCCATGATTTTAATGCACACTCAAGTTTGAGGAGCTCTGCCAGCCTGAATCACAGGCTTCTCTCTGACTCATTTAACTCTGATCCTGGCCTTCCACATCTGGCAATGAGCCTGGGCACCTTGTCCTATTTGATATTTCCTGGATGTTGATATTGCCCAGAGGAATGATTTGTGAGGGTATCATTGTTTTATTGCACTTCTGTCCCTTCTCATTATACCTGTGTGCCCTGATTTGACAAGAAGGGCAAGCCTCGAGTAAAGAATTTATAATCCTCCACATCAGGACAGCACCTACATATCTGTTGTCCTATATTAGGACAATCCCACAGTATATTCCTTTTATAATAAGATGTCAAACACCATCTATATCAAATTAATTTTTATTACCTAAGTTGTCTTGTTCATCTTGCAAACATTTAACTATCACCAACGACAATTATAATTTTTACAGGGTAGCCAAAACCCAGACGTCTGATGTTTAAGGTTCATAGTTGATGTATTTTTGTTGCTCCCATGAACATAGGAGTGATGTGTTTGTCATGTGAAAAGAGTACTGGGATTGGAGGTAAATTTGGGTTGCAGTCTGAAATCTGGCACTGATCAGTTGTATGAACTAAGTCAAGACATATTTGATCTTCCTCGGTCTTTTTTGTTTTTCATTTATAAAATGAGGAGAGGCGGGCTCTGCCTTACCTGAAATTTTTTGATGTACATTTTTAAATTTAATTTTGAAATATATCAGGTTCACTGAAAAGTTATGAAAGTAGTATAAAATCACCATATACACTGCGTACATGTCAAATGGTTTCCCCAAATATTAACTTTTAAACCACATTTGTTTTTATTATTCTGTGTTTGTATATGACTTTTTTCCAAACCATTTGAGAGTAAATTGCAGACATGCTGTTCCTCTACCCTTATATAGTGTGTATTTCCTAAAAACAAGAACATTTTCTTATGTAAACACAAAACAATTACAAAAATAAAGACAATAATTTTGAAACTATATTATTTAACCTAATAAAAATTATTCAGATTTTTCCATTTTAATAACTTAAGTTGAATGAATTTTAAAATTATTCAAATTTTTGCCAAAGACTTTTTTTTTTCTTTTTTTGGTATGGTATAAGATCCAATCTAGGATCTTGTGTTGTATTTAGCTGTCGATTTTCTTAAACTCTCTTTTAATGCAGAACATTTCCTCGGCTTTGTCATTTGTGACCTTAACATTGTTGAAGAGTATAGGCCAGTTATTTTGTAAAATATTTCTCAATAGGGCTTCTGATACTTCCTTATGGGTTGATTCAGGTTATGCATTTTTGACAGGAATAGTACTGACTTCATCTTTTCTTGTCAGAATCAAAAGTAATAATGTGTATAAAAGTGCTTGTTAAAATGTAAAGTTCTAGCCCAAACCTAGGGTTGAGGATTAAAAGGATTATTATTCCATTCCCAGTGAAAAGTGACACTGGGATACAAATGCCTTGTCTAAGTTATTCCTGTATCGTGCTTGCTTTGAGAGAAACTTTTAAAAACTGGCATTAAAATAGCCTAGGGCACTCCCAGTGTCCTCTGGCTTCCTGACTATTTCTTCTCACATAGGCATCTCCCCTTATAAAATCTTTGTATGTTCAATTCCATCTTGGTGTCTACTTCTCAGAACAGAAGGAACTACTTCTTTACTGGATGCTATGGGAAGAATAAAAGAAAAATATCCTCATCTCTGTCTGGAAAACAGAACACATTACTGAAAAAGGCAAGTATCTGGCAAAGAACGTTTCAGTCCCTCCCTGCACTCGTTCTAACCATCAGTCTTTGAAATGGTGGTAAAATGTCCCCAAGCCATTTGCATTCCAGAGACAGCAGAGAAGTCAACTCCATCCCAGAGTGAAAACCCAACTAGATCAAGAATACAGTGGCAGAACACAAGCCTCGGGAAAGCAAAGGAGAATGAAAGATATATAATGTGGATCCAGTAATTTATCATAATAACAAGTGTCCCCTTAAGCAAGAATAATGAATTTTACTGATTTTGTATTATTCGATATGAAGAACAGTGATTAAGAATGAGAAGAAAACATCCACTTCCTTGAAGGAGATTGTAATAGGGCTTCTGACATTTCCAGCTCTCAAATGAAGATGGGTAATGATCCCTCATGTTTCATTCTTACAGTGTCATGTAAACAAAGAGGAGACAAGCCTGCTTGGAGTTGCAGCCAATCACTTCAGTTTCCAGCAGCAAAAATTATATCTGATGTGAGGAAGGCATGTCAGCCTTTTGGAGGTGGAAGAGCCAAGTTTCCCCAGGGCTTCCTGCTGGCTTGAATCTCTGGTGATGCTTGGAAGACAGGTAGTGGTCCTAGAGTAACCCACAGACTGATCTCACAGCCTCAGGAAGCAGCCCTGGCAGCGTTTGCTAGGAGTTGAAGTGTCTCTGGCAATCCCTGAAATACAGAATGAGCTCTGAGGGAAGCATGGTGTGAAAAAGAAGGAACATTTGACTTACATCTGCATTTATTGCAAACAAAAAGATGGTGTGTTCAGTTATGAAGACCTCAAGGAAGCATCCTCGTTGGTCTAATTTAAAACCATACCAACTGGACAGATAAATCATTATGTAAACCGCATCACTGCTATCAGAATATTTTAAAGAAATGAGGAAAAACTAGGTATGTTTCTATTCATGAATTTTCTTCTTCCTACAGACACATACACACACACAAATGCTGGATTTGCTATAATTAGTTTTGTTCTTTACAGAAAGCTTCATTTATTGGGGGTGCCATTAAACAAGTGAAATACAAATTACAAGTGACATTGATATGATCACAATCGCTCCTTCCTGGTTGCCAGAGATACTTTCTGAGAGGAACCTGCATTTCTACAGATGGTATGAAGGAAAAAATGATGCCTGCAGAACACACCATTATTCCTGTGAGGCCCTCAGTTCATTAGTCAGAGCAGCCAAGTCTTCGGGAGCCGCAACTGATCAGCAAATGGGAAATGAGCAAGAGTATAAATTCCCAGCAAACCAAATCATTAACATTTGCCGCCTGCATTCTGGAAACACAGTAAATCAAATGTGTCATCATTTATCAAGACAAAATATCATTACTAATTGGGATTAATTTGCTGCTGTGGGAATGCTGACCTTTGCTGAAAGAAAATAAAACTGCTCGTTAGCTGTCTTCATTTAATTTTTCTTGAAGGCGGGAAAGGGGAAAAAGCAGTCTGCCTTGGGAGGGAGGAAGAGGGGTGTGATGGGAGTGTCCTGTCTTCCAAACAGCGACATATTCTAAAGTCACAAAGTGATGAGAGAACCTGCTGATATGCTGTTGCTAATCGATGAGCCAGGATTTCCGATATGTGTCCAGAGATCAGAGGGTCTCTTGTCATTGTCTGTGATTTAGCACTGTCTTGGGAAGGAATAATTAGAGAAATTGTCAGGGTGGAATTATATATGGTTTAATTTACAAATAGGAAACGACAATCACGATTGCAAGGAGCAACCCAGGATTTGGGTCTGTGCACTAGTATTAAAGAGGGTTTAAAAGAAATAATACATTTGTCTGAGCATCCCCCAGTGATTCCAAACCCTGGCTGGGTCTACACTGAATCATTGACTCAATCGTTTGGGCTCTGATCTTTTACTTTTAGTAGCTACACGTGCATTTTCAGGACAGATGAATGCGTGTACTCTACAAGTTGGATGAAATGCCCGGGTCAGGATGTTTGTCTTTAGACCCTGAGAACACTGTGGATCCTGAGACATCAGCTGTAGACCCAAATCAACAAGTTAACCACTACTGATATTTTGAATTTTTATAACATTGCACTAAAATAACCTTATACTGATCACTGAGTTTTTTGATGCCCCCTTAGATTTTGCGTCTAAGTTCCTCCCTCTCCGTGCCCTAGCATGTCTCAAGCAGTGCCTGAGATGAAATGATTTCCTCATCACAATAACAAATGAGAAAACCAAAGATGAGTAACTTCGGCAGTGCACAGACACGGCAAGCAGCGGGGCCAGTATTCATACCCAGAACATCGACGTCTGACTCCAGCAGCCGTACTCCTAATGCTGCTACTTCTCTCAGCCACTGTGGGGGGATCAGACAGGGTTAAGAAGTGGGCCGTGTCACCAAGCACTGAACAGTGTCATGGTGTCATGGGAAGTGTAGACACACACACATGCACCCTTACACTTACACACACACACACATATGCACACCGGAAACAATTAGATGCCAGGCAATGACAGGTTACATATAAGAATGCCTGGATGAGCCTACAGGGAATTGAAGGTGAAAAATGAACCTAAACCTAAGATGCATTATATGTAAGAGCTGTATGGAGTACCACATTGCCACACCTGTCTGTCAGTGCCAGCCACCAGCTAAGAGGCATCAAACATGGAATTCTGGGCCAAAGGAGGCCAGGCCAAGTGTGCCATTCAGGCCTGGCTGATCCTCTCTCTGGCAAAATTCTCTGGGGAGTTTACCAATCATTAATTCACAAGTTCCCTTGCTTACTTTCCTTTCAACATGAGCTAATATTTACAGTGGTAAGAAGTAGCGTAATGTACATGCTAAAGTGTTTTAAAATAATTTTCTCCTCTTAATTAGGGAAAACATTCCTTCCTAATAGTTTTGCACTCTGGCTGTGCATAGCAAACTTTTTGCATGACTTTTTGGAAGGTAGGTGAGATGGCACATTAAGGCCGGGTGGGGTAGGGAGGCGGGAGTGTCAAACCAGGCTAATTCTCCTAAATTCTGATTTTATTGAATTTATAAGTTTGCTTAAATTTGTGGTGTTTTGTAATTCAGTGTAATGGAGAGACACAAATGAGCGAAGCCCTGAAGCTCCTTGAAGGAGATGTTGGTGAATAGGCTCCACTAAAGGAGAAAGGCTGTGGGTAAATACACTGGCAGTGGACAATACTGAGAACCTGAAAGCAAGTGGGAAGAGGAGAGGAGCTTGAGGAATCCCCAGCCCTGACTGAAAGTAACGCTCCTGCAAGCCATGTCCAGGGGCAGCTTCAGGGAACTAAGTGGATGACTTTCCAGCGAGCTTTTGTAACAAATAGGTTTCTGTATCTGAATTTTCTTTCTGCTCAAGATGGTCCCATTTTCTTATTTCTCTTCCTCGTGCTCACTTGAATTCAATCCTGAATCCTACTGACAGAATTCTCAGGCATCCAACCGCAGCCCCAGTGGGACAGCTGATCTTAACCCCATCACTTGGTCTCATCACTGACTGTCCGCGATATTTTTATACTGCTCTGAACCCACTGTGGGACAGCCAAGAACTTCAGGATTTTGTTTTGCTAGTGACCATATCTAGTCAGAATAACATTGTAAGCATTAATTCATTCCTTTTTGCATGACTTTTTAGAAGGTCAATGCTAAATTTGCATAGATCCTACAGAACAAATATTGTGAAGATCAAGAAAACCAACTCTAAGTAGACCAGATTCATAAAGGACTTTGCAAACACTAAGATAAAAATATAAAAAGTAGGATGTTAGAGGGTAGTAACATCCCAACCAAAGGAATTAATGAGGGGGTGGGTAGGGGAGGGGCAGGGCCAGACTAGGGAGTTCTGGCTCCTCTTTGGGACTCAGTTGACCCTCCTTTTTCATTCTTTAGGCTTGATGTTTCCTTTACCTCTCCTCCCTTCCAGTAGACTCTCACAGCCATTTTAAAATCTACCTACCCCAGCCCAGCTGCTTATCTCCTCTAAGTGGTAAGTAGAAATAATTTTAATGAAATGTATTATCTATAGAAACATGGGTTTTATAATCTGCCTCTTCTAGGATTGGGAAAGTTTTAGTTAACAACTGTAATGACTGGATTGTATGTGAACTCCTCCTGTGTTCTCATAGTTCTACCCTAAATATTATGTATTTTGTTCCTTATTTGAGATTTGAGAAATGAAGGCATTCTTTTAAAACAACCAGACACACTACGAGATAAAATTGCATATAATTTTATACTGATTTTGCTTGTGGAATCTTATCAAGATTTACTGAACTCATGATGTGTGGCTCAAAGAAGCTCTGAAAAAAGTTTATGTAGATACAGCTTCTCCATATTGAAACATCATTTTTGGTCCTCTGCATAATAAATCTCCCTCTTTTCTTCATACTACTCATATCCCATCAGAGGAAGTTGGGACCTCTAAACTGCTCTATGTCTGGGAATAGGGTGAGTGTATTTTATCTAGTGATATTCTGGGCCCTTGACAAGCAATTTGGTAAGTAGCTCCCAGCGGAATTTGAAGACCGACTTTTGAATCTTGATTTTTCAGGTTTCCTGGCATAAGACTATTGCACAGAGGCACATGCTTTTTAACCACTCTCCCACTTCACACCCACCCCTGTAAACCATTGTCAATGCTAAATTTGCATAGATCCTACAGAACAAATATTGTGAAGATCAAGAAAACCAACTCTAAGTAGACCAAATTCATAAAGGACTTTGCAAACACTAAGGTGAAAAAATAGAAGGTAGGATGTTAGAGTGTAGTAACATCCCAAACAAAGGAATTAATTAGGGAGTGGGTACAGGAGGGGCAGGGCCAGACTAGAGAGTTCTGGCTCCTCTTTGGGACTCAGTTGACCCTCTTTCATTCTTTAGGCTTGATGTCTCCTTTACCTCTCCTCCCTCCCAGTAGACTCTCATAGCTTTCTCTGTCTATTTTAGTGTCTTGTTTCCTCTCCACCTATACTGTAGGTCCATAGATGCTCTTTGAATCTTCTCCATTTCTAGCCACTTTATGCCAAGGCTTTTCTATTCTAATGAGACAAATCTTTTTGATTTTTGACTGTTATCTCTGCTGTCATTGCCAAGTTTTTCCCTCCTCCCTCCCCCATTTCTGTTTTCTTTTTTCCATATTTTTGTTTCTTGTATGGCCAGTTACAATGAGGAAGTGTGATAGCTCATTTTCCCTCTTATTTAGATCTTATGTTGGGTTCTGTACCTACTAGCCAAGCAATGTGTTATCTTTCCCAATTTTCCCCCAAATGACAGAGCTCAGGCCATCTAACTTGCTCTTTCCTGACCTCATGATCACAAGGTCACTGGTTATCCAGGTTCACCACTCCACCTCCCACCTCTCTCACCATCAAGTCTGGCTACGCTGGACCCCCTAGTGCTCCGGTCTTTGTGACTGACCTGCTTGTTCACACACTGTCAGTCTGCCTCTTCTCAGGTTCATGCCATGTTTATGCAATAGTAGTAGTTGCTTATCTACTTCCATGGTTTGGGGAAGAAAAGTACTAACTTTACTAGAGACCACTGGTCTATCAGACCAAAAATAACAAAAACAGAATTTAAAAAATTGCTTTGTCTACAAACTTTCCAATTTACCTGTTTTAAATGCTCCCCTTCCCAAACACTACTATCATCACCATGTGCACATGCACACTTCTGTGTGTGTGCACACATCTGTCACTACTGCTGACAGGATTCACGAACACAGTAATCCTGACTAGGGTAACAACCATAGCTGACCACTTGCTGTCTTGTACTTGTGATCTATACTAAAGCTTTTGTATCTTATCAGTGAAGGAAGGAGATTACTATGCACAAGTAGCTTGCAACTCCTTAGAGACAGGGACCATAACAAATTTTTTGGTGTTTATTTTTGTTTTTGTTTTTACCTTGAATATCAGGTATGTGCTGGGAATGTAGAAGATCTCAGGAAATTCTTGGTACTGACAATTAAATAGTTTAACTTCACCTGGGTAAGGTAAAGAGCCTATGAAGAGATGACCACAGATTTCAGTATGAGCCATGTACAAAATCCTTCTTTCTTCTCTGAAATGAGTGTTATAAAAACCCTACACTTGGGTGGGACACATTTTTGACTGAACAGTTTGTCTGTGTCTTAGTGTGAACAATCTCACAGATTTGCTTTTTTCTCAACTCACTTTTCCTACTTTTTCCCACTTCAAGATTATGATCCCTGAATTCATATCAGGTCCTGCCTCAAGGTAATGATGCTGAATTTCTGTATCCATCTGGCTTACTCATTTTTCTACTAAATGTTTTCTTTAAAAGAACTTGAACTTTTTTCGTTCCCTTGTGTTTATTTCTCTCTTATTTTCTCTTTCTATTTAGCATAAGGGGAAATTAAAATTAAAAATATTATTGATGATTGGACAAGAAACTCAAACTTCAATAACCTCTAGCTAGATTTTGAGACCTATTTCTTCTACAAAACCATTCTTCTGTTTTACCCCTGAGATAACCCACAGAAACTTGATAAACTCGTGAGAACAGATTGAGCTGCCACTCATGCATGCCTACCAGCACACCCCCTTCTCATATCTCGAGGAGGAAATGACATTATTTATGGTATTTTGTAATAACATCCCAGAGGGCTGAGCTTTATTTAAACAAGTTATTTTGTCCCATGCTCATGTTTATGGTAGCATAAAAAACCTGCAGAACAACAAGGCAGCAGCAAATGATATCTTTGAAATATTGTAAGGAATCTTGGCAGCAATAAAATTTACTCAGTCTTCAGAGCAGATGTAAAGCCAGTCTTCAAAGAAATAGGGATTTAGCAGGTTAGTAGATGCTGGCTAAGCTTAAAAAGGAGACTACTCAAATAGAATAACAGAGAGCTTTACTGAGTGTTTTAGTTTGCTAATGCTGCTGAAATGCAGATACCATAAAGTGGGCTGGCTTTAACAATGGGGATTTATTAGTTTATAAAAGTACAGTTCTGAGCAGTGAAAATGTCCAAATCAAGGCATCAACAAGGTGATACCTTCTTCCCGAAGACAGGCTGCTGGTGATCCAGGACTCCCCTGTCACATGGCATGGCCATGGTGGCATCTGCTGGTCTTTCCCTTCTCTTCTGGGTTTTGTTGCTTCCAGAATCTGGCTTCAGTGGCTTCCTCTGTTTCTGTGTCTTCCTCTCTACTGTATATTTCTCTTTGTTTTTCATCCTCTTATAAGGGACTCCAGAAAGAGGATTAAAACCTATCAGTGTCTTACCTCAACTGAAATAATCTATTCAAAATGTTCTACCCACAATAAATAGGTTTACACCCACAGGAATGGATTAGCTTTAAGAACATGATTTTCTGGGGTCCACTCAGATTCTCACTACCACAGTTGAGCAACATCTTAAGGGACAGAGGTATAGCAGAGTTGAAGTAGCCTTGGCCTGCATGTTCCCTACTTTGTATTCCCTGCTTAGGGGCTTTGGAAATTTATAACAAGCTATGTGTTATCAGGGGCTGCAAACCAGTGATCCAAGAACTTAAGCCAGCCTGCAGAGGGGTTTTGTTTAAACAATAACCACATTTCATATCAAACTCCACATTTCTTATTTTTCTTGATAAAATGAAGCTCTGACAATAGCAAGCCCATGTTCCCATGGGGCAACAAGACTATTGCTGGGCAGTGACTTCCTCATTTGGATGGTTATAAACCGTCTAGCTCACCATAGTGCTTACCACCTTGTAATTTATTTTATTTCATTAATTTAATTCACATGGTTGTACCCTGAAGACATTTACAGTCTCTGTCTTAAATTTGTTGACAGGTAAGAGTTAATTTGTTCAAGCTTGATCCCTGGTGAGCTGGCCTCTTCAAGCTCCATAGAAACTGGGTGTAGCTCAGTGCGTAAGGTAATCAATCCTGGTCAAACAAGAGGTCAGATCCTAGTCTACCTCTGTTAATATTGAAAAATAAGACTGATGCTTCCTCAACCACGGATATGGATGTGATGAATTTAGCCTCTGATGTGACGAATTTAGCTTGTGATGTGATGCTCTTAGCTTGCCATGTCATATAATTGCGAACTGCAAGGCTTGGACCAGCCCCTTGATCATGCAGGGGAGGGACTTGTTTTCACCCCCTAACATGAAAGTAGAGATGGCAGGATAGTGTCAGAGACAAAATTCTACCATGCTATCTTTTCCTGGACCCTCATCGCAACAACATGGGCTAATAGTTTTCTTATCATGCAACTTAAAAGTCCCACGGCCCAGGGGTTAGGTGTCTAACTGAGAGTCTGAGCCCCGTCTTGATAGCTCTCCTGGCTCAGCCCTAGCATGTAATAGGCAACAGGGGCTCACACACCTGCTATTTCTCTTGTCACCCTGAATTTTCCCCAATGATATATTGTGAGTTCAGGCTTCATGAGAATGCTTGTTGACCATTTGCCCATGTTTACTAACAATTGGTACTGAGTATCTGGCCAGTCATCCACCATGGACTCCTAGTCTAAATCAAAGGTTAGAGATCAGAGATTCTCCATGGAGAGGGGTTAAGTCTTAGGGTATTAAAAGTCTACTCTGGGCAGCATTGCTGGCCATTGGGATGGTTGGCCATTGACTGCCATGAAAATTAGTCCTGTAGTCCTGAGATATGGGAGATCTTCAGGGAATAAGAAAACCTGGATTAAATTCCCAAGCTGTTAATAATGGTCTTAGAGAGAATTATTCAGAAGGGAGTAAGCTCTGTTGAGGATAATATTGAGACATTTCCCCTGCCTCTGATAAATCGCATACATTTACTCTCTCTCTCTCACTCTCTCTCTCTCTCTCTCTCTCTCTCTCCCTCTCTCTGTCTCTCACACACACACATGCACACATACATACAGTCACAGTGAAAAATGTGGGCCCACCAGATAATCACTGAAGGACTGATTAGTAGGTATGTAAGGTAGAGGAGATATTAGGGGAGGGCACAGACTACCCATAATACAGGGACAGTGGGGTCCATAGTGTAGCCCTCCGGGAGATAGTTGACTACTTCCTTGACACTCCAGCATCATCTAGTGACTCAGAGGTGGATGCAGAAGCATGAACTGTCCAATTGCACTTGTTTTCATCCATTATTCATGCACTGGATTGACAACTCTGTTTACTATTCAATTAGATGATGAAACACCTTTTACTTCCCAGAAAACACAACACTGGGGTGCTCCACAGAGATGGATCTTCCATGCTTACCTGTCTTTATGTTGGGTTTGTCATCCAGTACCATAGGTGATGGGGGAGAACCAGCAGTCATTTTAGTAACTCCAGATAACACAACCCTGCTCCTAGTGCCCCCTGCCTTCCTGACCAACTCCATATAGTTACATCTCCAGTACACGCCAATGAAAATGTCTGTCAACAATAGATCCTAAGAATAGAGGCAAGGCAAGCCATTCCGTATGGGCTCTTCCTCCTTCCATGATAACATGTGGTCCTCAGCCACTGGAAAACAATGCAGTCATTGGAAGCAACTTTGCAAGCTCTGGTTAAACTTTGCTAGACCTTTGAGCTGAAGCCATGAATGCCAGCCTTGTTACACTTTCTGGAGTTGACAGTGTGTTCTACCCAAGCTATTGTTACAGATGCCAGTATTACTTTTGCTTTGGGTGAATGTATCTGTGCCTTGGGATTAGTCACTAGCTGATAATAACCATACTGTAGGGTCTCCCGTAGCAACCCCAGTGAGCTTCATGGCCTATATAAGTTGCTAAAATAGAGAGTCATGCCACACGGTTAGAGGACATCTTTGAGAGGTAGACTGAGTATTAAGAATTAAGTTGCCTAAGACTGATTGCCTACACACTGGCCTCCTGGAAAATGAATTTAATGCCTTCCAAGTTCATTGGAAACTAAGTATAGCCCAAACTTCATGGTCAAAAACCAGGCTTGGAATCCAGCACCCTCAAATTGTCTCACACATTATGCCAGGGTAGGGCTGATGCTGACATGGTGAATCTTGCTGCTAGCTTGCCAAGTGGAATGGTTGCAACTTCAAGCCTTGTGTCTCTGCCCTAGATTATACCAGAGAAGAGACTGCTGTTCCCCAATCATACAATTTATAGTTCCACAGCCAAAGAGTGGGGGATTCATCTTCCAGACTCTGATATCCAGTCCTGCTAGATTTCTGTGTACATTGTGTAATGCAATAGGCAATGCAATACCTACACCCCTGAAGCTGGTCAGTCACTGAGAGTTCTCCCTATTGAACACTACCCCATCAGGCCTGGTGAGAGTGTTGCTTGGCTTGTATTTTATTTGCAGGACACCACCCAGGGTGTTTGATATTGAGCCTTTTTTTTCTCCTGGAAAACTTCTGTAACATTCTGTTTTCATAAATCAAACTGGATTGTTCAACAATCTCCTATTTGCTATGTGGGATACTAACTTAAGAGTGGAATTTTTCTTAATATAGAAATGCTGGGTGTTGGGAAAAACATGGATGGATTTAAGCTCTATTTTGCAGCCCAATGCAACACCTGTATCTTGTGGGGATGTTTACAGTATTAATGGGAAGTTGTTGTTTAACACAGAATGCCAATAGCCTGGCAAGAAATTCAAGGGAAACTCTGAAAGTTTCATGCTGCTTTTTTCTAAAAATAGCTTCAATTGTGGTCCCTGGTTCTCGCTCTCTGGGCAGGTAGCTGAAGACTGGCCATGTGGTGGCTAATTCTCAAGCTCCTATAAATGACACTGCGCATAAGTAAGGAGAAGCCCAGAAAAAGGGGAGAGGGACTCAGCATCATTGTTCACTACAATCTGAATATACAGATATTGCTTTATTTTATTCCTCAAACTGGGAAAATAGGAAATATCAAGAATCTTTAAAATGTTTAATGAATTTATATTGCTGTTTCAGTTTACCTAGCAAATTTTGAACAGTCAAAATGGAATTATTTATAAACCAGACAATGTGGGTAATAGATTCTGAGAAAATAAAAGAAATCCCAGAATAATATTCACACTATTATATAATCAAACTATATTCCCTTTTGCATCTAAATATTGCATTTTTTAATAACCCTGCTGTCTAGTGTCATTTTGCTTATTGGTTCTTAAATTGTAGTTTCACTATTTTAATTATTTTCATAATAGATGAGGTAAAGCTGAGAATTGGGTCACTCAGTCCTTTCTTTGCTTGCCTCCTCTCAGTTCAAAATACATATGTCTCCTAAGCAATATAATAATGAATTTATGGGTAGGATGAACATTGGGAAATCACAGCACAAATTCATTTCAGAAAATTCTAGAATGTCCACTTTCTCCCCAACCATAAGAAAGAGAGGAAGAAATGAAGAAAGGAAAAAAGGAAGAAAGAAAGAAAGGATATTCTGTGACTCTTATAATCTACTTTTCCAGGGCACTCACAGGTATCTTCACCTTCTTGTCTTTCCCTACCATTAAAATTGGAACCACAACACCTATTTATCAGTGTTAGCAAGTCAAGTAGTAAAGACTGGAAGGAAGAAACATGGTAAAATGTTTTGGTGGTCTTGATCATGTCCAGGAAACAAATTCTGTGGTTTCAATTAAAATAAAAATAAATGTTTTGAGAATCCTGGAAATCACTACCATTTTACCTGCTGCCATCATTTTTTTGTTTTGTTTTTATTTCCAAGGTATTTGAAGAACCATTTAAATGGTGCAGATATTAGTAAATGGAAAAGCAAAGAGAGAAATCAAATAAATGTGCCATCTTATTTTAGCCTTGATGGAATTCCCAGATCCCTCTGATTTTGTTTCTCTCTCGTTTTGCAGACTGCCTCAGTGAATTAGATCACAGCCAGCCTCTTGAGATTGAATTAATCATTCATATGCTACTTGGAAGCTGCTGAATGAATAAGAGAGAGAGAAAACAGCCAAAATGCCTGCTCAGTAGTTAGTATTTGGCCTCCTGCCAAATTTATCTGAGGTCATCCTTAGTGGACCCATAAGCCCTTTGGAGAGTTTTCAGTTGCTGTTAGCTCTAAAGTACCCCCATTTAATCGTCTATTGATTAATGTTCTACTCTGTTCTTTGCTCCTTTGTGTTTCCTAGGCCATTTGATGTAACCACACAAGTTACACAAGTGATGGGCTGAGGACCTGAAATAAATTGAGAGAGGCTCGTAGAGCAATTAGGTTGTGGATGTGGCAAAATCATAAATGAAATAGTAAAAACAAAACACAGACCTTCCCCCAAAGTAACCAGGAATTGAAAGAAGGTTCTAGAAAAGATGATGCTGAATGAAAAGAACATAATGTTGCTGTTCTAGAATAATGCTGTGGTATATAAAAAGGGAATGGATGATCTTCAACATGTCGGTACACCCAGGCTACTTGACCTCCGTGTTGCTTAAGCAAGCTGATGTGATCCCGTAAGAATAGTAAAGTAATTTGAACTTTTAGAGGCTGGATGGCTTCAGAGAGGCCCCGGGAGAGCAGAAGGAGCTGAAGGAGCTACAGCAGCTTGAGACCAGAAGCCTCATGGAAACATATCTTAAGCCAGGACACCACAGCAGAAATGGAAGAAGGGGCCTTTAAGAGACTCTGGGGGCTGTGGGATTTCCATCTAGAGTGGCTCAGTGCTCTCAAGGTCCCCTCCACTCTTATCTACCTGTGCACTCCATCTCCCAAGGCTCTGCAATTGTGAACAGATTCCTCTACATCTATAGCCTCTTTCTTTTCCACCCACATTTTCTCACCTGGCCTCCTAAATCCTAGCTTTTCCCTGATTATAGTGCCATCTATATCCCTTTGCCCATACCTTGGAAATATGGGGAGGGAGAATAGAGTTGGGGGTGGCAGTGTTCTTATTTTCTTCCACTGCCTCTGTCACACTATTCAAATGAAGAAATTTTGTCATAAAACACAAGTGAAGCAAAGTCGAGGCCATCCACATGACACGTTCTCCATCTTCATCATTGTTACTTGCAGATCCAGGGCATCTGAATACCAAGCAGGCAGGTATGATTGCTCGAATTGGTCAAAAGACTTTAAAGTATCAGCTCTGTCTTTTGACCTTATGCAAATCCTTGTAACCAGCCAGCCAATTTTCATTTCTGTAAAATAGACATTGTTATATCTATAGTAAGAGACTATTATGGGAAACAATGAGTCAATGTGAAAGAAACAACTGCATTATCCTGGAGAATGTGATACATTGTGGCTATTGACAGAATTGTCAATATTATCAAATTGTCCCTAGATTTCCACGTGTTCCAAGTCTTCTTTTCCAGCTGGTCCTTTGATTCATCCTCTAGAATTCAGTACCATGTGATGGTGGCCATTACACCTCTCTAGCCACAGTACAGTAGTTGACCTCTATAGCAGCCACATTTCTGCCATTCTCAGAAATACAACTTTAGCACATTTAAACTTCAGTTGGAAAGCACTTTTACAGTTGATTTTTGAAATTTCCCATCACTCTTTCCCCCTAAAATCTTGTGTTTTTTTAAAAAATAATCATTCTTCTTAGAATTGATGACTTCTTAGAACTGAAGAAAAATGTGACAATACTTCTTGTTCTCAACGGACACCTCTACCTTTTCCTACCCCCTCCATGTTTACAGCACTTGATCAACAACTTCCTCCAACTATAGACTGTTGCCTCAGAAGATCTTTCTAGGAGTCTATACCCCCAACTCCCAGTCCCAGTTCTCTCCTAGGTTCTATATCTATAGCAGGCATTCTGGTTCAATCCTGGATTTCCTTTACCTGTTCTACAGACGTGCTCATGGCCTAATCTATCTAACCACGCACAAGAGCCCCATTTGCTTTTAAAAGCAGCCATGGGTCACCTTGCTGGAAACTCAGATTTCATTCCTCTGTGTTCTACTCTGATGTTCTAAGCCAACCACATCTAGCTCCTGAATCCTGATCTTCTTGCCCAGCAAAGACAGCTAGAAATCAACCCCTACAGCAAAGTTTGACAACATTTTGCTATAAAGGATCAAATAGTATATATTTTAGTCTTTGTGGATCATATGGTCTTTGTCACAGCTGTTCGACTTTGTCATTGACACATGAAAGCAGTCATAGAAAATATGTAAATTAATGAGTGTGACTGTGTTCCAATAAAACTTTATTTACAAAACCTAGTGGTAGGAGATTATTCATTTGTGGCTAGTTGGAATGCTAAATGGTATAGCCACTTTAGAATACAGTTTGGTGGTTTCTTATAAAAGCAACAATACAGTAACATATGTCCCAACTCTTGGGAATTTAAATGAGAGAAATGAAAACTTATGTTTACACAAAAACCTGTACACAAATATTCATAGTAACTTATTCGTAATAGCCCAAACCTGGAAACAACCCAGTTGTCTTTCAATAGATGAATGGCTAAACAAATTGGTAGATCCATATCATTTAATACTACTCAGCAATACAAAGGAAGGAGCTATTGATAAATGCAACAACTTGGACAAATCTCCAATGGATAATGCTGAGTGAAAAAAGTCAATCCCAGAAGGTTACACACCTATGATTACATTTATATGACATTCTGGAATGGATAAAATTATAAAAATGGAAAATGGATTATTGGTTGCCAGGGGATAGGGTGAGGAGGGAGAGAATTGAATGTGGATATAACAGGGAAACACAAGAAATCCCTGTGATGATGAAAATGTTCTGTATCTTAACTGATGTTGCGTACACAAACCTACACATGTGATAAAATCACATAGAACTAACACACACACAAATGAGTATAAGGAAAACTGGGTAAATCTGAGTAATATTGGTGGACTCAATCATTTTCGATATCTTGGTTAGGATATTATACTATAGTTTTGTAAGATATCACCATAGTAGGAAACTAGGGAAAGGTTACATTGGATCTCTCTGTATTATTTCTTACAATTACAGGTAAACTTGCAATTATTTGAAAATAAAAAGTTTAATAAAAGTTTAATAAAACACACACATATAACTGGTAGCAGGCCAAATTTGGTTGATAGGCAGTAGTTTGCTGACTTCTGCCCTAGAGTAGTATTCTTGTCATTTGTTTTTAAAATCTAGCTTCAATTTGTGTGGTTCCCAATTTTCTATTTCTGGCCACAGATCCTCTCTTTTTATCCAGGTACTTGTTTTCAATTGCCCACTACTTGAGTAACCTTCCCATACTTCAACCTCAAAACATCCACAATTGACCTTATCATCACTCCTAAACCCACCCACCTCCCCAAAAGTCTAAGCATTTCTTTTTCTGTTTTGAAGGCCCTTGCTCAGTGAATGGCAGCAGAACCCTTCTCTCAATCAGCCTCGGTCCAAACCCACAAGTCACCTGACTCCTGCTATACCTAATTGTGTGAAAAGATCTATAAGTTCCGTTCTCTAAAATGCGTCTTCTACTCGTTACTTCTTGTATGACTCTGGGTCAGGATCTTCTTATTTGCTGCTTAAACTATTGCCAGAGACTTCTGTGCAGTCCCTTCCTGCCTGTTTCTCCTCATTAAATCATCCTGCTCTGGTTCACGGCTCTGAAGTGGGTATTCCTTTGCTTAAACCCACTCTGGGCTCTCTTTTATTACAGAGGGAAGTTCAGATTCCTCAGCCAGCCAGCTGGAGTTCTCTACATCATTTCCTCAGTGGTCTTTCTACTTCTGCTACTTATCTATTCATCCAGTATGCACCTGCCAAATGGAAAGGCTTTCTATTTCTTAGACATCTGTCCCTTGACACCTTAGTTCTTTCTTCTGGCTGCATGCCTGGTTTCCCATCTCTGTTGGTCAAAATTCTTTCAGGTAAAGATCAAAATAAGTCAGTCCACCAGTCAACAAATAGCCCTCCATGGACATAAACAATGTGCACATTGGGGCATATTTCCTTTCTGAGAAGTAATGACATCAGTGGATATTTACAACACAACACAACACAACCCTGAGAAACCCCAAGCCTGGCCAGAAGCATGCTTGTTTGTGCTGTATGCATGGTACACTAAACGGTTGATTTGTGCTAGTGGCTGGGTGCCAAGAGTCAAGGGAAAGACAAGTCAGATATGGTCAGAAACTAATCAGATACTGCCTTCACCAGATTAATTTTGTCTAAGATCACATCAACACCCTGTCTTGTATGTGTTGCTCTCCTGCACCACATCATCTCAAGATGGCCCTCTCTTGGCTCTTCTGCTCTCCAAATAATACTGAGTCAAGGCTGGTGTATGTAGTAGATTTTAACTGACAGTTTGGGGTGGTCTAGATTTAGAGATGGCTGAATCCAGATGTGCAAACCATAACTGTAGGGATATATTTCTCCATCTTTTGACACAGATTGTCTCTATTTTGACTTTATTTTCAGACAGATTTCCCTCTCTGAAAATAAAAATGACCACTAAATTCTTTAGTCTTTCATATCGTGTCTTCGTGATGCCCTTGAAACCATGGGCAGACCAAAACCAGTTTGTGGGGATGTCCTCTGTTCCTGTAATCTTTTCTTCTCAACTTGTTTTGCAGGCTGCCAAGCTTAGCTGCAGTTCATATAATCTGAGCATGTGCAGACCCACATTCTTGTCTCTTAGAGACAACAGGAAATGTCACCTTCCCTTGGAATCAAGATTTTAAGAACAAGGAAATATCAGAAGCAAATCAAATGTGAGACATCCTTCAATAAGGAAGATCTGGCCTAAATTCCACTTTACAACATGTGGACAACTCTATAATTAACCAATTGGACTATGCCAAGTCAAACCTCCGCACTTTCGTCCCCACTTCTCACGTCCCGTTCCCATAAAGTCCCCCTTAATTCTCAGATCAGGGAAACAGATTTGAGCCTTGCCTCCTGTCTCCTTGCCAGTTGACCTCACAATAAAACTCTTTCTTTTCTCAACATCCTGATTTCATAGTAATGGTCTCTATGTGTGTTGGGCAGTGAGCACTTGCTTGATAACATCCTCACCTGAATATGTCATCCCTGCCTTTAATCCTCTGTAACAATCTGTTTGGACAGCTTCTACGGCACTTACAGTCTTTCTCTATTTGTAGTTTATGCAATCTTGTATTTTACAAACATTCTTATTTAATCATTACAACAACTCTTTGACATAAGCACTATTAGTCATCACATTTTACCAGCAAGAAAACTATGTATTAGAGACTTTCAATGAGCTTGTGTAGGTTCCTCAGCTAGCAAGTGGTGAGCCACAATTTGGACTTGGGTAGTCTAGTTCCAAAGCCCATAAGCTTAACAAGAGCTCTATTGCCTACCTAAGACTTCCTTCATACTGAGTGTCAGGCTAATAATAACTACCCTACTTTCCTCACAAAACTATTGTGCATATTGTTGGGGAAGTATAATTTAAATCAAAATCTTTTCCCAACCCAGAAATCCTCTCCACAAAGGTAGAAGAGAAAGAAAAACAATTTTGTTATGGAATAAGTATTAAACCAGAATGTGATGCAATGCAGGCAATCTGCTAAAGAGATTGCAAAGAAAGAAAGAAATCTCACCCTTTTATATAGCCAAGAAGCTATAACCCATTACATACATGTTAAGATAAATGAAAACTTGTCCTCAAATAAGAGGACTTGACAGCACCATTTGTCAAATATAGTTCATCTTAAATTCACCTGGTGATTGGGGTGGCCTCGTGTTTGTTAATTATCTATTCAAAGGACTAATAAAACTTCTCATATATCTATGACAGGAAAATAGTTACCACTTGGAGCCAGACACTTAAGTTAAACTCCCTTGGAAACAAGGAGATAAGGGCTCTAGCTTCCTTGATGTTTACATTTCCTAGGGATGGCTCCTGGGTCTTAGAGAAAGACATTCCTGGGCTGTAAAGAAGGCAATATACTTATTTAGGTTTAAAAAAGATTTACATACATTTAAAAGGGCAGGGAAAGGATTTACAATTACAAGATTTTTAAAGAATGCTCTAACAAGAGGGAAGGGGGAGGTCTCTTTCTCTTTTCACACCAGAAAAAAAAAAAAAAAATATATATATATATATAAATATATATATTTTTCTTTTTTGATTTGCACTTACTCTTTCAATATAAAAAAAGAGACAGGTATGTGATTATGCCATAAATGTGCTGTTTATTATTATAATCCAGAATTCATTTTAAACTTCATCAAACATTCATTTACTTTTTTATCAAAAATGAAAAGTAAATGTTTTCACTAGAATTGAAAATATATAATAAGGAATTATTTCAGCTCAAAAATAAGTCAAACTGATTTTTTTAAAATGGCAGAAGTATTGAAAAGACATTTCATAGAAGAACATATATGAATGGACAATAAGCAAATGGAAAAATGCTCAATATCATTAATCAACAAGGAAATCCAAATTAGAACCATGAGATACTATTACCCACCCATTAGTATGACTAAAATTAAAAAAGAGAAACTGCTGTTGGGAACCTAATTGTATGACCATTTTGGAAATTTTTTGGCAATTTGGTAAAAAGTTTAAATTAAGTGTACTATATGACCCAGCTATTCTACCCCCAGGTATTTAGCTAAGAGAAATGAAAACATATGTCACCACCAAGATTCACATGTGAGTGTTCATGACAGGTTTATTCCCAACAGTTAAAAAATGGAAGAACTCAAATGTGCATCAACAAATGAATGGATAAACTGTGGTATATCCATACAATGGAATACTATTCATTAATAAAAAGGAAATGAATTATCCCTATACACTACAACATGTATGAATCTCAAAATCACTATGCTGAGTTAAAGAAGCTGGAGATAAAAGACTACTCCAGAATTCCATGTATATAAAATATAAATTGATCTGTAAGGTCAAAAAATAGATCAGTGATTCCAGGAATGGAGTGAGGGAGGCCCTGCAATGGGACAAAATGGGAATGATGTATCTTTATAGCAATGGGAATTTCACAGGTGTATACAACTGCCAAAATTCATTGAATTATACCCTTCCAATGGATGCCATTTATTGCATGAAAATTATTCCTCAATAAAGTTCATAAGGGAAAAATAAAAACAATGGATGCCGGCCCAATATTTGACTAAGTTCAACAAGATGTCCCAGAAGGGAGAATGATCAATGAGGACTGGTATCAGCTCATACCAGCTCTCAAAGGCTGATTGTGTACATCTTTTCCTAATTTAGCAATGAATCAACATCTTATTGGTAGCTTGAGATAAGCCATTGTGAGAGTATCTGCACCATGAAAATCAACAGATGCTTCAAATTAGGGATTGCTCCCCACCCTGAAAATTGGTTGTTAAATATTTACTAGCAAACTATTGCCTGGTATCATGTATAATATGTAATTAATATGTGTAAATATGATAACTATATATATATCCAACATTAATGTTTATAGCTATGTTCTTACCTTGACTTCTAGGCATTTAATAATCAAATGGGAAATTGATTATTTAAATGCAATATAGTGCACTGACTAATGGAACAAAAAGACAACTTTCTGATAAGACTTCTTAAATTTGGAAAAAGAGGGATGGGGAGAAACTGACTTAGAACTGAAGTGGAAAGAGTAACAGGTTAGGAGTTAGCAAATTTGAAGCTGCTCTAGTTTCTGCCCACTTCCAGGCTGTGTGATCGTGGGTATGTCACCTTCTCTGAGTCACAGAGTCTTCATTTGTTAAACAGAGACTACAAACCAGATGGGTTTAAATCACGTAGTTTTTGTGAGGATTGCATAAAATCATCTATGTGGAGGTGTTATTGCATTCTAATCTGTTGTTTCCAGAAGGTTTAAATGTCTTTCCCAAATATTTTAAACTGCTTGAAAGCAGAACACATAATAGTAATTCACTTGTTACTTGTGAATTACAGAAAGCATTTCCAAATGTAAATGCTACAGTTTTTATTTCTATTTTGAGTGAGACTAAGAGTTTTAGCTATTTACCTCCTTTTTTGAACATGTAACTTTACATTGATTATATCATTATGTGTGTGATAAAATCAGTTATAATCTTTTCCTTTTTACTGTAATACTTCAGCTCTATAACTTAAAACTTCTCCATCTTAAAACAGTTTGAAATAGAACCTCTCAAGCATAGCTATAAAACTGCACCTCGCTTTCTATCCTGAAATTTAAGTAGCCTACAAAAAGAAATTGTAGTCACTTCTTTGAAAGAATGAAAGAATTAGAAATAAAACACAAACAGCCACAGTGGCAGTAAAGAATGAAAAAGTCAGTATGTTGGTGCTTCCTGAAATGAGAGGAATTGTTTCTTGTACACAGTAAAACTAGAAGTGAGAAGAGGTAGGAGACTTGTGGGAGAAACCATTTGTCTCTCCCTGAAACCAAAGAGTAAAATATGGGGGCTGAATCTACTATAAAATTTTTCTGATGGTTCAATGGGAACACTCACAGGATGGTTGCATTAAGACAGTCTTAGGATGGGATCAGGTTGTGGAAGCTTGTACCTGATACAATGGAGAATGACTGTGGAGTTTTCAGCAGGAAGTGACAAGATGGAAAGCGACCTTTTAGGAACACTCTCCTGGTGGCACTAATGTCAGTGCAAATAGCCAGGTATAAATACAGAGTTCTGTACTTGGATTCCCGAAAGCCTTTGTAGGAGGAAAGAATGGGGAGCCTGTGACAAAACAAGAACACCCATTAGAAACTCCTACGAATTTCAGTCACAATATACGAATTTCACTCAACAATAAATGCAGTGAGAGCCAGTGCTATTATGTTGCTGTAGCAAAAGCTAAGGCAACCTTTGGATACTTTGGTGGGGAAATGCATCTAGGGTGAAGGTGTTAATACTTCTGTTTGTTAAGCTAGTCAGACATGTATGAAGGATTGCCTTCAGCTCAATGTAACTTATTCTAGGGAAGACTGGACAAGCAGTAGAATATAAAGAACGAGGGATATTTAACCCGGAGGGCTGAAGATTAGTGGGGGGTGTGATGGGGGCTGGAGATAATAGCTATTTTCAATATTTAAGGGTTTTAATTGGAAGTCAAATAAAATTCATTTTTTTCTATTGAGGTTTAAACATTAAAAGGATAACCACTTAGAAGTTACCTTATAATTAGACTTCTATAAAAGTAGATGGGAGGTTCGGATATATAAAACAGAGGATACTCCCAATGTGGGAGTGTATAAATTCAAGATTCAGAATCAATGTTAATGAAATAAACTTAGGATATTCTACACTTTGTTTACAGGAGGATATTGCTCATTTGAATTTTTTATTGTAATAGTGATTAGTTTGCATTTGTACACTTCCCACTTAATTATCCTACTTGCCATGGAATGAAGTTTGCCTTGGAATAGAATGTAGTATGAGGCCATGGGATTCAAGAGAGGCTCAAGGCTCAGAGGCTGGCCTTATTAACATTGATCTGACAGGACTTAGACACGCCCATTTTCACTGGATTTAGAACATAGCGTGTTTGCATCAGTGGTTGACTTTATTATTGAGAAAGCACAATTGGATCATTATTAAATTGGCTTTCGTAGAAGATGAATATTGAGTTACCTTTACTTATCAATGGGTAAATTAAAAGCAATTCTCATTATGGATTGATGCATTATTCTGGCCTCAGAATTACTGGCTCATGCATTTAATACACTATAAATACAGGATGGCTTTCAAGATATGATAAATTAGCTTATCTATTAAGTTAAATATCAAGCTCAAGTTGACTTTGTTACAAATAATATCATTAAAAACAGAAGCAATATTTTATTAATTTAAAGGATGGGTGACAATGTTATAATTAAATTGCATAATTAAGCTCAAAATTACAAATGTTTCTCTAAATTTCTATTTACAGTTGGTAACAAGCACTTTTATCTATTTTACACCACAGACTCTGATAATTGGATTTTATCCTTTACCATCAAACCCATCAAATTTTCTAGTCTTTAGAAAATGACAGGCCCAAACATTTTGTAATGTCAGTGCTGATCTTGGCTTACCCATATAGGAGTCCTACTGTCTGCCAAATATTCAAATGTCTATAGATATTTGGATAGACTATGTAAAAAGTCACTGCCTTTACCCAGATTACATGTGTAAAGATCAAAAGTGTGCTTAGAATATCATATTTGCTCAAATCTATATTTAGCCAAAGTATCAATCAAGTATCGGGACCAAAGAAAAACATTTTTTACATGCAAAGTTCTCAAAAATTAACTCAATATACCTCTTTGTAGGATGTTTCTAGAGGATATATTCCAATAAAGCAAAGATGTAAACTGTGAAAGGAAGAATTAGGATCTAGAACCATGCTTCCCAAATCATGCACCAACATGCCCTAGAAAGTCACAGCAGAATCACAGGGTGCTGGGATATATTTTAATTATCAAGGGAGATACAGTGACATTTATTGACCACCATGTGAACCACAGCTATTAATTTGTTTGTACCTAACTACTTAATTCACAGAACTGTTAGGTATTTCCTTTGGCCTAGGACTTGAATGAAAAAAAAAATTAATGCTACATGGGGGGAATTATGAAGTGTGAAAGTTTGGAAATATCTGATCTATGGTGTCTAGCACAAGACAAAGGCAAATGACTAATGTGCAGCAAGCCAAGGTATCTACCAGGCAACACTGAAGCCCACAAAAAGTCTCTGGAATAGACTTCTTCCAAAAGAAAGAAAGTGATAGAATGACTAATTTGTTTAAACACATTAGAAGAAATTCACACTACTGAGAGAGCTGGGAGATGAATTAATGATAAGTACATTGACAAATAAGGAAATTAAAATGAGGCATTTTCTAACATACAAATAAGTAGAAGATTCAAAGGGAAAAATAACCATAGGAACAAACACTGCTTATTTCATATAGTTTTTTTAATAATGTGAAATAATGAAAACACTGAATATTTATCTAAAAATTTGGTTTATCTTGAGAGAATATAGGAGACAGGAAGTGTGAAATTTTTAGCATACATGTTTGTGTGTGTGTGTGTGTAAAAGACACCAAATCATCATATTGCATTGAAGAAAGCCCAAAGTAGCAATAGAAGTATGCATTATTAGGTACCAAAGAATTAGCTAAAAATATTCCAGGTGGCTGCCTTTGGGGAACTGGTAACTGGAGGTAGTCAGAATTTTGTTTTAAGAAGCCTTAGAGAAATAGTTGACTCTTTGAATTATGACTATTTGTAACCTTATAAATTTTGATAAATGCTTAAAAATTACATTATTAAGCAAAATATATTTCAAGACCCTGTAGTTCATATACACTTCCTTTTTTATGATCTCTGATTTTTCAGTGGTTACTTTATGTGAGCCTAACTTCAGTGGAAACAAGAAGGGGAATTTGGAGAATGGTGTCCATCTTTCATAGGAGTTTTAGACAAAAGAAATGAAGTAGAAAGTGGAGGTTTTTTTGAAGAAAAAAGCAATGCCAAGTCACTTAACTCTGATCATCTCATTCTGTTCATTATTTATATATTACTTATTCATTAATTCATTTATTTTGAATTTTAAATTAATATAGAGTAAAATTGACTTTTTGGGTGTAGAGTTCTATTAATTTTAGCATACATATAGATTCATGTAACCTCTGCTACACTCAGGATACAAGTCATCTCTTTCACTCCCCCAAATTCCCTCCTATCATCCACTTGTAGACCCACCCTCTACTTCCCCTTATTCCCTGGAAATCCCTATTCCATTCTTCATCTTTGTAGTTTTGTCTTTTTGAGAATATCATATAAATAGAATCATACATTATTTAACATTTTTAGACTGGCTTCTTTCACTTAGCGTATTGTCTCTGAGGTTCATTCATGTTGTTATATGTGCATGTATGAACAATTCATTACTTGTATATTGAGAGTGGTCTTCCATTGTACGAATGTACTGTGGTTTGTTTATACATTCACCCTTTGAAAGACATTTGAGTTGTTGCTAGTTTGGGTGAAGATGAATAAAGATGCTTAAGTAGCTGTATACAGGTTTCCATGTAAACATAAATTTTTCTTTCTCTAAGATAAATTATCCATGAGCTCAGTCATATGTGTATTTTTATGTTTAGGGGTTTAGGAAACTATTAAACTGTTTTCTAAAGTGTGTGTGCTATTTTGTATTCCCTTCATCAATGCATGAGTCTTCCAGTTGCTCTGAATCCTCACCAGCATTTGTTATGGTTAGTTTTTCTTTATTGCTATTTGTTTTTTGCTCATATTCACCATTCTCATAGATGTATGTAGTTTTATTTCTTCCCTTCCAATTTGTATGCCCTTCATTTATTGTTACTTGCCTTAATGCACTGCCAATGCTATATGGCATCAGCTGCCAGTATGATGGTGAACAGGAGTAGTGAGAATGGACAGAACATCATTATCTTGCTCTCAGTATTATAGAGGAAATCAGTGAGTGCTATTTGCTGTTGTTGGTTTTTTTTTCCTGTTTTGTCTTTTTAGTCACCCTCTGTTAGGTCAAGGTAGTGTTCTTATATTCCTAGTATGGTGAGAGTGGTTACATGGTATGGATAAAGAATTTTGTCAAACACTTCTTATGCATCCATTGACATTATCATTGTCTTTTTTTTTCTTTTTATTGTTAATATGGTAGATTACACTGACTGGTTTTCAAACTGTATTGATCCAGCCTTGCATTTCTGGGATAAACTCCAATTGGCCATTGAGCATTAATTTTTTTTATATATTGCTAGATTTGATTTACAAATATCTGATTAGTACTTTCATAGTACATATTTTCTCTTTAACTTTTAACCTATCTATATAATTATATTTGAAGTGATTTTCTTGTACACAATATATAATTGGATCACATTTTTAGCAGTTCTTAAATTGCTAACTCTTTTTGGTGAATTTAGATCATTTACATTCAATGTAATTTATTTTTAGGTTTGTATTTAGGTCTACCATTTTATTATTTGTTTCTAATCATTGTTTCTATTTTTGTTCCCTTGCTTTCCCTTTTCGAACTTCAGTGGGACTATTTGAACATATTTTAGTATTCAGTCTTAATTTATGTTTTGTGTTTTTGACTACATACTTTGTATAGTTTTTAAAATTACTTTTTTAGTGGTTGCATGAAGGCTTGCAATATACATACTTAGCCTTGCATGTTATATTTAAAATCAGCATTTTACCACTTCAAGTATAACATATAAACTGTATTACCCTTTATCTTTGCCCTTTTTTAAGGAGTAGTTGTCTTATGTATTACATCTATTTATATTAAAATCTCCTTTGGGCAATGTTGTATTTTTGTTTTCAACCATCAAACACTTTTTTAGAGAATGAAAATGTTATTTTTTTTTAGAGAATGAAAGAGTTATTGATTAGATTTAGTCAAATATTTACTGTTTCTATTACCTTTCCTTCATAACTGATGTTCTAGTTTTCCTTCTGGTATTATTTGCCTTCTGTCTGAAGAATTTCATTTAGCAATTCTTGTAGAATAGGTGGGCTGTCAACAGATCCTCTTAGTTTTTTTTTTTAATCTGCTAATTTCTTTATGTCACTGTCATCCCTGAAAAATATTTACACTTCATATAGAATTCTGAGTTGATAGTTATTTTCTTTCAGCCCTTTAAAACTGTTGTTACACTTGGTTTTGGCCTCTGTAATTTCTGATGAGAAATAGTCAGCTGAGTTGTTACTCCCCTGTGACTAACAAACATGTCATTTCATTCTGGCTACTTTCCAGACTTTTTTTTCTTAGTCTTTAGTTTTCAGCAGTTTGGTTATGAAGAGTCTGGGCATGTTCTTTGGATTTATCATTTTGGAGGTTCACTGAGCTTCCTTAATCCATAATTTTATGTCTTTTACCAAATTTGGGAAGTTTTCAGCCATTAATTTTTCAAATATTTTGAGAGTCTGATAACATCAGTGTCAGACTTTTGCTATTGTTCCACTCATCTTGGAGTCTCTGTTGCCCACCTCCCACCCCCCCAATTCTATTTTCTCTGTTTTTTCAGCTAGATTTTTTTTATGTAAGTAACTTCAAGTCCACTGATTTTTCCTCAGTCATCTCCATTTTGCTATTCAGCCCACTAATTTTTTTTTCAACATTGTTAGTGTATTTTTCCATTATAAAAACTTCATTTGGTTCTCCTTATTCTATTTCATTGCTTGGATTTCCTTTTTTCATTTGTTTCAAGAATGTTTGCCTTTATTTCTTGGAGTATTTTTATAACAGCTACTTTAAGATCTTGATTAGATAATTTGTCTGGTTATCTCTCTGTTTGTGTCTGTTTTATTCCCCCATGCAAGTTGAGATTTTCCTGGTTCTTCATATGCTGATTAAATTGGGTTTTGGATATTTTGAATATTATATCATGAGTCTTTGGGTCTTATTCAAATTCTATTGAGAGTGTTGATGTGTTGTTTTATCAGGCAATAGGCTTGGAAGAGTCCAGGTCACAAGTTCTGAATAATCAGCTTCTGTGTGATGTGGCTTCGAAGTCAGTTAGATCTTAAAAGACTTTGCAGTACCGTTTGGGCTCTTTCCTTTGTGTTCATCACCCAGTGGCAAGCCTGGGACCTGGGGGGTTTATATTTTGATTTAGTTCTCAAAGTTTCTGGCATACTGTGTAGGATCACCATGTATACATCTTAAGGATGAGGCTGGGAGCTCATAAACAACTGTATATGGTCACTTTTTCCACCATTTCCCCAGTCCTTTCTGATTCCTGGGACTTTCTTTTGGTCCTATGGCAAAAAAGCTGTGATATTCATCATTTACTCTGTGATGTGCTTCCCACCGCTGTGCTCCTATCTGGGGCAAGCAGCATGAGAACAAAGAGACTGATAGAGAGGAGAGAGAGAGAGAGAGAACAATATATACTTGCCCCATTCTTTTGTGACCTCAGCTACTCTAATCAAAAATAGAGGTTTGCCTCCCTCAGAGTTTTAGGTGCCTGTGGGTCATGAGTGCCACAGCTGTTGCCTTCCCTCTCCTTGAGCGTGAATGAGAGGGCTAACCTGGAGCTTTCTCTCTTCACACCCATACATACTTAGTTTCTGGCAGCCTTGAGATCAGGCTGGGACACCAAAGGGGAAAATGGTTTCTCACCCTTGGATCAGTGGTACTTCAAATTCTGGTCATCTTCTCCAATCTGCCTGCTAGTATTTACTTTTTTAGTCCCTCAAATAGCTCTTCCATGCATCTATCCAGTTTTAATTGGGGTATTCAGTGAAAAAGACACGGTGGAGTGTTCTGATTCTATCTTATCCATAACCAGAACCACTGGTCACTTCATTTTTAAGTACTCATGCATTTAGTTCTGTAATGCCACAACTATAAATATGTGCATATTCATGTTTCTTGTTTCTTTCTACTGATTGTAAGCTCTCTGAAGCAGAGCTAATTTCTTTCCTCCTCTTATAACCCTCAGAGCACCAGGCTCCCTCTACAAATCATATATTTTCCAAAGTGACACTGCTAGAAGAAATTCAGTTCTCACACTTACACTGTCTTCGTTTTTCCTGATAATTGAAGAGTGTAACTTCAGACCTGGGCCTTCCAATGGAGAGGTGAAACTCTTATTAGGGTGAAGTGGCTATTTATATACAGAACATATTATTTCAATTAATAGATATAGTAGTGGATGTTTGAGGACATGCCAAATCCCAAGGAAGAAGGCAAATATAAACAGAATGAACAAAAATGAAAGGAATATGAAAGAGACAATGAATATACTCATGTCATTTCGTCACTGCAGACACTTTTTAAGTAGACACTATTGACATCATTTTATGGATGATAAACATAAACATTGATGAAGAATTTGTCTTTCAAATATGCATTCTTTTTATTAGTGCATGCTGCTTCTCATTCAAGAAGTTCACATGGAAGATGAGAGACAGTTTCAAATAGGCTCATACCTAAACTTACCTTCCTACTTTCTTCACCTGTGCATACACTGACACCAAAATCAGGGGGGAAAACCAACAACACCATAATGTGCCCCTCCACAGAGCTGTGGTCACCTGCCTGAACTTAAAGTAAAGGATGTGGAGACACCAAACTTCAGAAAGCAATTTTCAGATTAACAGCTTCCTTGTGTTTCCTTTCATTGCCTTTGCTATAGAACTTTCAGAGCTGAAGCTGTTATGAAACTGTCATTTCTCTTTATTGTCAGTGTTTTGGTGGATTCTCCATGGGACCCAAAGAACACTTAGACTGTCTACGCACATTTATACACGTAAAGAGTGCTGACGATTGTGGAGACAGGGGGTTGGCATGAAGAGCAGTGAATCTTGGCTGTAGATCTGAGCATGAGGGGCTTTGAAGATGGGGAACGTGCTGAGGGAGCTAGGCCATGTTCTTTGATCTTATGGCCTGATAACTCTGATTGTTTTGAAGACTAAGCATAAAAAATTGTTTTATCTTAGTCCAAAGCAAGCAGTACATGTATCTCTATGTGTACCATGGGCTAATATTATAGAGAAGACAGGGAGGACATTGTTAAAAGTCTCTGAAAGTCTTAACCTAGATAACAGGTAAGCCTTGGATACTAGAAAAGAAAATCACAGGTTAATATTTATATTTATATATATATATATTTTAATATTTAAGATTCAATTGAAAGATTATTGATAAAAATAATACTCTCTATAATGATAGTTTACATTCCAGGAATCCCTGCCTGTTTTATTCTCTTGGTCCTTATAATAAACTTGGGAGAGGGATGTGGCATGTTTCATTGTCCTCATTTTATATAAAAGGAAACTGGTGGTAGAGATATTATGGTCCAATATCACATAACAGTTGTATTGGGCGAACATGCATCAAACAAGTTAATGGTGTTTCCATTTACTTACCTACCACTTACTGCTCACCCCACTACAATTGACTTCTACGCCTGCCACTTCAGAGCAAAACCACACTTAGAAAGATCATCAGTTACCTCCATGTCTTGATAATGCATGCCATTCCAGCAGCACTAACACAGTTACCCTGTGACTCCATCTTGAAACCCTTTCTTGCTGTCTCTCCTATTTTAACAGCTCCTGTTGCTTCTCACTCTTCTTTGCTGGAGTAGACTCCTCTTCTAACCTATAAATCACGGAGTTCTCAGGGATTGGTCCTAAGCCCTCTTTTCTTTACAACCTTATGTTTTCTTTCTAGGCATTCATACCCATTCCCATAAACCAAACTTAAAATAAATGCAAAGCTGTTGGTTTTTAATATGAAAGGATATTCATCTTCCTAGGTGGTAGGGAATTCATATAATTGAAATCCAAATCATTTATTATTTCATTTATTTACTCAAATATTCATTGAGAGTCTGTTGTTTGCCAGATACCATTCTAAGTTTTAGAATGCAAGAAGCCAAAGAGAAAAAGACCTACCCTCATGGAATTTATATTTAAGTAGAGGACATGTATAATAAGCCTAAAACTTTGAAATGCGATAATAATGTCAGATAGTGAAAAGCCACATGGAGAAAAATAAAGCATTAGAGAGTGGAGATGTTAGTTGTTGCAGTGTGTGGGTATATGTGTGTGTGCTTGTGTGTGTGTGTGGGGGTCATAGAACATGGAAAAGACAGGTGAGTTCATTAGGAATGAGAGAGCGCTGGTTGGGTCTTTGGGAAGGAGAGCTATACTTCAGCAGGAAGAAAGGGAATTGGACTGGGAGTCAAGAAGAAGGTCTACATTTTATCTTGTCCTCATCCCTCATTAAATATATATAAATCTGGGAAAGTTCCTTAAACCTCTTGGGGATAAATTCTTATATTATTTTTGAGAAAACTTCAGGTCTATGATTTTATCATTGATCTTTGAAAAAGATGAGGCAGAGACAGAAAGATAAGAACTGAAATATTGGGGGTTATTTATTGTCATTAATCTGTCCTTATAGAGCCTGTAGATACTTTTCAGTTCGGCCATTCTTCTGCAATGATCTACTGAATTCCTGCCAGTTGCTGGGCCCTGTGCTATTTGCCAAGAATGCAGAAACGAGTAAGAATGGGACTTTGACCCCACAGGGCTCGTGGTCTACCTTGTATTGTTTGCCTCTCTTGTTCTTCATTCTTCCAGGTCTTCCACGAACATATAAAAGAACTATCCTGTGTCTGGGATCTGTCATCGTCCTGTTTTGCCATATCTACCAACTCTTAAATACAGGAAATGCTCAGCAAAGAACTCTAACCAAGAAACCCTGAGTGCTTTGGACAAAAATCTGATTGTGACTTATTTGGAAAGGTTTTTGAAGAGGTGGAGAACAAGATCTTTGCCTTTGGAGACCCAGGTTTACTCTGTATAATCAACAAATTCTAGAATCTTCATGAGTGTGTGTACTGCCTTTTTAGAGCCACCTTAAGAATTCTGATAAAGATGATTTAAAACATTTAACAATCTAGGCCTCCCTGATTGAGAAGTCTTATTTTAAATAGATAAATGCAGCCATAAATGAGGGATTCAAATATAGCTACTGTAATTCCCCAAGCCCAGACTTTTAATGAACTAACAATTAATGTAAGAGCAAATGCTCATCACAAAGCTGTGTTCATAACTGCTTAAGTTGAGTTTATGGTCTGTTGATAGGCTGATAGAAGTTAATGAAAAGTAATTATGTGTAGACAATTTGCAAACTCTGTATAAATAAATAATGAAATGTGAAAAAGTAAGCATCTGTGGCACAATTCAGGTCTTATGGTATGAGCCACACTTTAAATTTTATATTATGTTGATTTAACTACCTTTTCAGTGGTGTTTATTTGCAAAAGGTCATAAACCTTCAGTACTCTTCTAAGCAAAAGCATTAGCTTCTCCTAGATTCCTTACATCTAAAATGCCTCTGACCATTTTAGACCTAGGCCCTTTTCCAAAAGCAATTAATTACATGTAAAAATATTCATGCATTCTCCAATCAACTTTTCTTCTGTTGCTACATGCTATGCAATGAGCTTGATATAAGGGCTAAAAAGAAAATCAAAGCCCTTCCCTCAGAATACTCAAAGTACAAAAGGAAGACAGATATATATAAAATCATTAGAATGGAGTGTGAAAAATCTTATAATTAGAAATGCTAGAGAATATTACAAAGGCATATAAAGGGACAACTAACTCTGGGTAAGCCAGGAAGGCATCACAGAGGTGGCCACATTTTAGTTAGGCATTCAAGGCTCTGTTCATTGAACAGGAAGGTGCCAGGAGAAACATTTCTGTACATAATACTCCATTTTGACACAGGCACATACATATACACACATGTGCACACAAGGTTTATTGACAAGTTTATTGAATGTGTCAGTGAATAAAAGACTGTCCAATGTATAACAGACTGGGTGGATTTGTGTTATAATGGACAGTGAAAACATGCTCTGTCTGCTGGCTGCTCATGTGGCAGAGCTTGTACAACCTGGTGGCTGGCCAGGGTTGCCAAACTGGAGTATGTAGCTGGTGTACAAAAAAGGCCAGAGTTGACAGGGCTCTTAGTGGTCTTCATATGTAAGCACCCTATTTTGCCAGGTTGAATGGAGTCCTGGAGTGGTAGCTTCTCCAGCAACACTTATTAGCAGAAAAAAATCTTAATATACATATTCTATAAATAGTAAATAATGACTATACTTGCTGTAATAAGTTGATTATATGTGTGTCCCTGCAAGGGAATCAGCAAAAAATATGACTTTAAAAGCCAATCCTCAGACACCACAAAATATATTTGTCTTTGTTTTCAATCTATTTTGTTCTTTTACAATTACTCCTCAATATTACTTGTTCCAAAGTATTGATCTAACTTGGAGTCTCCTTTCTTGTTGTTTGGGAAAGAGCAGCAATTAAATAATGATTACTTAGATTCTCCCCAGTAGGAGAGTGTATTGGAAGGTTTCTGTATCTTAAATTTGGTCGGGAGTTAGAAAAGGACAGTTTAGTAACTCTCAACTGGCTGCCTCTGAAATGCTGCTACTTCCAAGAACAGACTTGACCTATTTTTTCTTCTTAGTGCCAAGAGCAGTGCCTTTTATTTAGTATTCTTTCTTGATAGATAGATAGATGATATATAGATTCAAATACGGGAGAGAGAGAGGGAGAAAGCGTGAGAGAGAGAGAGAGAGCTCACACAATATATGAATAAATTCCTTCTGGTTAAGTGGGGCTATCTGGGATATTGTATCCAGTTTTGGGGGGAGGATGTGGGGAATCTGGGCTGGATATAGAAGTTAGAAGCTTCTGGTTGGTATCATATGGGATTGAGGATGGAAAGCAATGTTCAGGTCTGAAGCCAGATTCTGGTGAAGTCAAAAGAAAGCCAAGCTGAAAACCAAAGTGAGGTATCACAGGGACAGGACAGAGATGCAGAGCCGCTGTTGTGGGGAAAAAGGAAGAAGCAACAAGCAAGAATGAGCAGTTTCTGCCTGAGGGTAAAAGTCAATGAGCCAAATCTCAATCCCAGTGGCTCCTGTAAATTACTTGGAATGTTGTCTCCAGATAAAGAGGAAGATGTTAAGGACGGAGCAGATTATACCAATGTGCTTGCTGGTAACCATGTAAACTAAAGAGACCTTTGAAATGTCTTCGTATAGCTGAAATTTCTGCAAGAAAGAATGTTTTAGAAGCATCTGGATTTGGGGTATTTTACTTGATAAGTAGAAAGTTTGCCCTCTAATTCTTTGGTTTAAGAATTCTAAAATGTAGATCATAATATTCAAAGTAATAGATAATAAAGAGAAAATAGTCCATTGTAAATAGTCGATGAAATTGCAGGAGATTGTGTTAAAACAGTGTTTTGTGCCTGCAGTAAGGACTCAGGAAGTTGACTGAATCGGCATCCCAGATTCCAGACCTGGAAAAGATGCAACTCAATATTCGAAACAAGCATGAACTGAAATAAAATGTTGACTTGGCTAAGTATCAAAGAAAAATGAAATAGAGGTATTTAAATATGGAAATATTGCTAATGTGTGGAGAAAAGGGAATTTTTATGAGCGTATTAAAGTAAGGAAATCATAATTTCCTAAGGAAAATAGTGATTTGATGAGTATTTTGTAAAAGCCAATAATACAATTTAGTTAAAATATTTAAAGGAGGCAGCTAATACTTCTGGTGTAGAGGTACTTTAGGGATGAAGAGGAGATTATCAGGAAAATTCATTTGTTTCATTTTTACTGACTTCACTGAAGAAGTTAGAGAGATTCCCACACTTAATTTATTCTTTGAAGCAAATAGGTCAGAGGGATTAGGGATGCTAGACAGATTTTCACAGGGATTTCCAGATGTTGTGATATTCTATACTTTAAAAAATACCCAAAGTTGGCATACAAATACTTGTACTAGTACAAGGGTGGTATATGGGGAAAATACACCTAATGTAAAATATGGATTACAGTTAACAGTACAAGTACAAGATGTTAACGGTGGTATACAGGAAAATACACCTAATGTAAAATATGGATTACAGTTTAGTAATATTTTCATATTCTTTCATCAATTGTAACAAAGGTATCACAGTATATAAGGTGTCAACAATAGGGGGTTATATAGGAACACCGTATTTTTTACATGACTTTTCTGTACACCTACAAGTTCTCCAATTAAAAAAACAATAAATTTAAAAAAAATACCCAAAGTTAAATAAATAAATAACCATTATAAGTGCATCCCCTGAAGTTGGTGGGTGATGTTCCTGGAATGATAGAAAAAATGCATAATTTATGGTTTCAGATGCTACCCTGCCCCAATTTACTAGTGATATCTGCATAACAAAAGCAAAAACACCTACTACATTTTACCGCAGACTTAAGCATAACCTAAGGAGATAAAACACACTCAGGAAATTACCGTATGCTTATGAGTGGAACAGGTGTGTGAACTGGTGGTTTGGCTCTCTTTGAGGTTTTATAAGCTCTGTCCTGCACCAGAGGTTCCTACCATATGGTAATGGGGATGGATCAAGAAGGCAATGAAAACCAAACACATCCACTTTACAGTTTTTCCCAAAATCTCTTTTGCTAACTATTTTTGTTGCCTACACAAATGCATTTATTTGATCTTGTCACCTCTTTTCAAGAGTTGTGTGATATGATAGGCCTAAAGCTCTAATCCATTGAAACATTGTATATTTATTGTCCAAGTGCCTTATCTATAGTCCTCCTAGTCTTTAAAATTATCCTACATATATTACATCCCTCAGTTATATTAAAGTTTTCCTGAAGTGTGTTGCTTTCTGAACATTTGACCTAAGATTAAATTCTGATGCAAAATGTAAGCATTTACAGCAAAAATTGTATTTTGGTTTCCCTTAATTGTATATGTTGTTCTATTTTCAGATTGTATAAGATGAAGTAAATGGAGTTGCCAGCCTAACTGAGGACCATGTTCCTTCTTTTCTAGGGATGCTATGAAAAGCCAGCCAAGTACATTTTGCGAAGACCACCTCTAGTGTGCATGGAGGGGAAGGGTGAGGGGGTGGGGGTGGGGGGAGGCCTCCATGATCTATTTTAGATTATATGTTAAAGGAGTTAAGGATGAACTAATGTCACTTTAACTTTGATTATGTATGGTTTTGCAATTTAAGCCACAACCCTAACATTATTAAAATGTGTCTTTTGTATTTCATTAAGAGCTAAGCAATTAGGTTTGCATTTTTGATGCACCATAATTGTAATAGTGTGACATTGTTCTGATGATAATGTTCATTGATCATTCATAATGCAACTACTCACACCATGAATCAAGTATAAATCAACACCTTTTTTATTTTACATTCAGCAAAGCACTTTATTTTCAGATTGATAATTTGCACCCACAGTTTAATCTTCAGCTGTCAGAATTTTTTGGTTTAATTTCCATCTATTTTATTATCACAGATCCTTAAACCTTTATGAAAGGTGTTTTAGAAATGAAACAAATGCCATGGTGGGGTGAGAACAGGGAGAAGCTTTAGCATTATTAATACAAAGTCCTTTAGTTGCTGAGTAAAAAATTCAACATTCAGGCATAGACCAAACTGCAGGTGAGCTAAATACATAGTTTTATGCAGACAATGGGGAGAGAGAGCCACACTTGCTGGCAGCATCAGAGTAAGTAGATGCATAGCTATTGGCCCTTAATACAATAACTGTGAGGTTCTTTGTGCCCTAACACACTCTTTCAATTCCACAGCACATGGAGATATTGTCACCAGAATCTCTTCAGATATCTTTATGAGTTTCTAAATTTCTAATATAAAAGAAATCATAATTGTGGTGGTTTTATATGGTGTCAACCTTTCTAAGCTAGAATTATGATTTGCAGAATTCCCTTTCCTGTATGATTCTGGGTTAGTATAGGCCACAAGGGAAATTTGTGTAAGATTTGGAAGGAAGAAGAAAAACAGCAGTCATTTCACTTTGAAGGTTGGTATAGAGCGGCAGGTGTTGCAGGTCATGCATATGGTCACTGATCTGCTGCCTCCACTGTTTGGGAAGGGGTGGCAGACTGGCCTGCAGCTCCTCCAAGTCTCCTCCAGCTTTTCCCAGTCCTGAGCCAGGCACATGTGCAGCTTAGTGGTGAAGGGTGCCAGCTTCTTCTGCCAAAACACCACCTCACTGAGATTGGCTACAGATGCTGGTTTTATTCTTTTTTCCTGGGTTCCCATTCTCCCTTGTTTCATGTACAGTTTTCTTCCCAATATCCCACTACCCTCCTGACCCACAGCAACTTTTGGCCCATTGCCATATGCAGAAACAACAGCTTTGCATAGATTTCTTTACTATCTCACGCAATTGTGTACTGTCTAACCACTATAATAAATACCATTTTCCATATTGCTCCAGTGGTTCTACTTCCCTGGTTGAAAACCCATCAAAATAATAATAGAGGCTGAGGTCTAGACCAGTGATTCTCTTTCAATTGAAAATTGGGAGAGGAGCATGAGGCACACATTCTCCTCCATGACTTTGCAGCATATGTCAACATCCTTCTGTGACCAAAAGGGAAAAGACTTTAATTTTTATGAATGTACATATGCATTCTTTTTAAAAATGCAGAAAGAAGCCTTATCTACCATTCAGGGAATTGGTGTAAGTGAAGCCACAGAATCTTGGCTTTTGGGCAGAGTCTCTGCTGCCTTTGCTATTCTAAATCTCGAACATTCATATATTTCTGTGTAATGATCTACCCTTCTTCTCCACCAAACACTCTGTTCCACTGTCACTAAAACAGCAAGGGAGGAGGGAGAAGCCCTGGGCTTGGATGATTATTAAGGAATCCCGTCTCTTCTCTGGGGTCTTGTCTTTCTTCTTCTGGCCCCTTATTAGTTTTAGCTCTCTAAATCCCTAGAATAGTCCTTTTCTTGAGAAAAGACAGCTTTAATCTCCTCTCCTCATTTCCTCTGTACACTCATTAAATTTGACTCTCCTCTTCTATTCCAATTATGGTGTGATGATAGATTTAACATTATTTAAAGTCAGGAAGGTAATATGATGGTGGGGAGAGGATCTGGTAGCACATCAAGGAGGTTCCACACAAACGTCATCTCATCCTTATGGCTTTATTCACCCAGACAATACATAAATTGGGTAATGCTGCATGATTGAGGGACTGCATGTGAAAGGAAAGATGGTGGTCAGCATTCACGGGCAGTGGTTGGAAACTGGAATAGACTCATCCAATGGGATAAGACTAATGCATGTTATGGAAGGAAGCTAAGACAAGTGGCTAGAGAGGGGCATCTTGTGAATTCAGAGCCAGGTGCATCTGGTAACTTGACATTTCTCTTGACGGTAATAAGATTGCACAAAATGCAGTAATGTAGAGCATAATAAATGGAAATCTAAAAAAGAAGCAAAATGTAGAGATTTTCATGATGATGAAGTTCATTGATCATTCATAATGCCTCTATGTCCTCCACGGGCAACTAGCCATGTAGGTACCCTGAGAGAAGATATGGAGCTCCAGTCGACGGCACTGCAATTAAGAAACAGAATTCCAATTTCTGGTGGGAGAAAGGGAAGAGAAGATAAGGAATCCAGCAAGAGCAGTTTAGGACCCAGTCACAGAGGGACCCCATTGTGTAGGTATTTACTAAATGTTTATTGAGCATACAAATATATTTTGGGTCTTGGATTAGGCCCTGAGGGTGCAATAATTTTCAAAGCTGCATTTCCTGAAACTAGTACTTACGTATTAGAAGTATTACATGAAAAATAATGCTGTGGGCAAGAAGCATTGTATTTTTACATTATTTATTGTGCCAGTTTGAATATATTATGTCCCCCCAAACACATCATCTTTGATGTAATCTTGTGTGGGCAGACCTATCAGTGTTAATTAGATTGTAATTCTTTGAGTGTTTCCATGGAGATGTGCCCCAACCCAACTGTGGGTGATGACTCTGACTGGGTAATTTCCATGGAGGTGTAGGCCCTCCCATTCAGGGTGGGTGTGAATTAAATTACTGGAGCACTATATAAGCTCAGACAGAAGGAGCAAGCTGCTACAGCCAAGAGGGACACTTTGAAGAAAGCGCAGGACCTACCTATGACAGACAGTTTGAAAATGGCCGTTGAAAGCAGACTCTTGCTCCGGAGAAGCTGAGAGAGGACAAATATCCCAAGTGCAACTAAGAGTGACATTTTTGAGGAACTGCAGCCTAGAGAGGAGCGTCCTGGGAGAAAGCCATTTTGAAACCAGAACTTTGGAGCAGACGCCAGCCACGTGCCTTCCCAGCTAACAGAGGTTTTCTGGACACCATTGGCCATCTTCCAGTGAAGGTACCCAATTGTTGATGTGTTACTTTGGATACTTTATGGCCTTAAGACTGTAACTGTGTAACCAAATAAACTCCCTTTTATAAAAGCCAATCCATCTCTGGTGTTTTGCATTCCAGCAGCATTAGCAAACCAGAACATTTATATATAATATATAATTTTATATATTATAATATAAAAATATAGTTTTTATATTATCATTATTTTCTACAGAAATGTTGAGATCTTTTACGTTGCCAATGTGCTTTTCCAAAAAGGGTATAGAATAGGTTGCATTTCTCATACACAACCTGTTTAATGGTGTGTCCTTTAGGAAATACTGCAATCATGAATAAACACTGTCCTTGCTTTCGAAGACCTCACAGGCTATTGACAGCTAATAATGAGGAAAGTGATCAATAGAGGTAAATAGAAAATTGGAGTAACAGGAGTGAAAGGTGAAAAAATCAACTGCGCTGATGGTTCTCCATTTATTTTTTTAGAGTCATTATTTACCCTTCTATTTCTACTCTGCTTCATGGAGGCACAGAGGATACTATTACTTGGGATCCCTTGTCTTCTGGTTTCCAGCTGAGTTCAGTGAATTTGAGGTCCCAGCAGGAGATGAGAGGGCAGGAAGATATAGAGATTGGGATGTTATTCCTAACTCCCTCTCTGCCCCAAGCAGGAGGGAACCTTGGCAGTGGCTGCTTTCTTCTGCGGAATTCACAGATCCTGTCAAGATTCTCTCACATGCCTGTAGCTCTCACTGAGTTCAGGTAATGCCACCTCTCCCTTCTTCATCCCTCAGGTCTAGGTGTGGGCACAACTTGTACTTATTGTCAGTTCCTATGTGCTTCACCATCTGCTGTTCATTCCCTTAATTCTGCCTATACCTCTGTATGTAATACGCTAATTAAATTACCTTTAATTAACCTTTTGAGTATACCATCTGTGTCCTGCCAGAACTAATATTTATTGAGCATCTATTTGTCCCAAGCATGTTAATAAACATTGTTTTATTTGGTTATCGCAAACACCCTACGGAGTAGGAATTTTCAGCCTCATTTTATAGATTAAAAAAAATAACGGTAATTAAGGTCTCCGAAGCTTAAGTAACTTGCTCAAAGTTACATACCTAAAACTGGTAGACCTGGGGCTTGGATCCAGCTGTACAAAATCCATACACTATTTACCATACCATATAATTAGGAAAAAATGACCAATTATTGGAATAAGGTCAAAAATCAGAATTGGTCCAGCAACACATTTTGCTTGATTCTGAGCCAACTAAATAATTGAGTGATTTGGCCCCAGAGCTGTGGAAGTAGGGCACCTGGATTAAGCGTGAAGCAAACATACAACAGAAGTAAGGAAACTGACAGACTTATTCAGAAGTGATCATCCTTTTCTGCACTTCTGTCATAAAAGTTATGAAGAAACAATTGCATTCAGCGCACACAGTGTTATAAACTCATGTAACTGCCACAGTGCAGGAGGCCTGAATTCTCTTGGGCTGTGAGTATCTGGGAGAGTCTCTTAACTGCTCACTATTGCTGTATCCTTTAAAAACAAAACAAAACAGAACAAAACCCCACAACGCCGTATCTATGGTTCCCTGTGCTCTGAGGGCCATATAAAGGCATTGGTTTTCTTTTTTACCTAAACTTAGGAAATCATCAATAGCCTCAGGTCCCAATCTATGACTTTGTTGCCTTTATTTATGTTAGAACCTCAGGTCCCACACCAATGTGATAAAGTCAGATGGCTAATAGACTATTTCCTTTATTTCTTAGGGTATAAAATGAGGAAATGTCGGAGACTCCTGCTAATGTCCCTTAGTGCTCTGGCTCTCTTGTAAACCTAGGGAATCTGAGAAAACCAAATAGGGCAGGTGCACATCCAGGCAGCTGCAAAGAAAGAGTAGACAATACTAGACAGATGAAGTTCAGCCGCAAAGCATAAACACTCTGACCAACTTTTGTAAAAACTTCCAAATTGCAAGAATTTCCAAAGCTGACATTATATTTCTTTGCAGTCAAATCTAGTATATGGGTTGCCTAGAAAGACTGATGATTCTCCGAAGGCATGCAAAAGAAATCACAGGAGACCTTATAACAATGGCTAATACACATAAACAAATGTAGCCAAAACCACACAATTCCCATAAACCCAAGAGGATGAAGATGAATAAATGCGTCACCAACATAAACAAAACCTTCTGCTAATTCTCCCATGATCTATTTATTTCATTTAAGTATGCTATTTTCCCTTTGATTTTGCTGGAAATGTTTTTATCATTCTCATAGTGGTGATAAAGTAGAGCATTTCTTAACACAAAAGGAAGTTTTTGCCTGCAGGGCAAATATCATACAGATCAAAGATTTTTTATTAAAATACATACAGTGAGAACTGTAGCTGTGATGTTTTTGTGTGGTATCTGGATTTTGTAATGAACACAGCAGGTAGAATGTGGACTTTAGGGCAAAGAAATGCAATATTCCTGAAATCTGTGTAGGATTTTTCTAGCTCCTGGTATTATGATTAATTTTCTCTGGGAGGAAGCCAGCACTGACATTATGCTACTGTTCGAAGATGTTCTTTTAACGGAGACAATCTGGTGATGACAGTTTGAATAGGTGCATAAATGATGATGGCTATGGCCTCCATAAACTGGGCTTGTCTGATGCATCAGGAGAAATTTTGGAGCTACATGTAAGTGGGACCCAGAGTAGAACAATTTTTTTTTGTTATTATTTTTTCAATTTTGGAGCTGATGCAAAGTTTTGGAGGCCAAACATGTTATTCTCCATAGGTGGAACAATATTGGAAAAGAATATTAGGCCTAGTGTCAAAAAATCTGATTTGAAACAGAGCTCTACTGAGTTCTGGCAGGGATTTGGGGCAAACCACTCTATTTCTTGAATCACAGTATTCTTATATGTATGCTATCAATAATAATGACATCTACCTCACAGGTAGTCTTGAACATCAACAAAAATGATGTATGTTAAAGTGACTGTGGCTGTCTGTTTCATGGAATCAGGCAGTCTACATATCCTCACCAACTCTTCCCCTGGAAACAGCTAAATGTGATGAATCAAGTAGAAATATAAGAAGCTGAAATTTCAGTAAAATTGAGAACATAGAGGGATGAATAAGAAACTGAATTTGGGTTTCATTCTGAAGATACTTGCCAAATCTTAATGAACTTAACCTTGGACTTTCATGATCTCACTGGAGACTAGAGTCAAATTCTTGGGCCAGTTTCAGGTGGGAAACCTAATGGGAGATCACCACGTTGGCATTAAGGGAGGACATCCAAGATCTACACCTCGGTATAAGGGCATCTGGACAAAAACCAGCTAGTTCCCGCTTCCCAGGAAACTGTTAGGAAAGTCTTCTCTCTCTAATCATGATTCCGAAGGTAGGGGAAGTAATATTTCCTCTGAAAACCTATCACTGCAAGTAAACACTCACATAGATTTGTATAGCAAATCCTCGCTGTTTTGCTGGTCCAAGAAATGGAGCTTTTAATTGAAAATATTCCTGGAATGTAGTGCTCCGGATGTTTGGCAGAAGCAAACCCAATCATTTCTGGAGGAACCAACCTCTGTGTAAGGTCTCAAAGAAAGATGAGGTTGTAGAAAAAAATCATTAAATGAGTGGGGTAGGAAGATCATGATCAACAGCCAGCAGTGACAAAAGATAAACAACTCAGACTCACAAAATACTCAAATATCAAAATTGTCACACAGACAATTTATAAAATAAGCACACTGAATATGTCTCAAGATATAACACTTCAAACATAAGTAGAGACTTTTGTGTCTGACAATGATGGAGTAACTCGTATCAGATTAACCTCCCTGCATAAACAACCATGAAGGAGGAACAAAATACATAAAAACAGTGATTGGAGGAATAATGGAGCAAAGAAGGCAGCCAGGACATGAGAGGATGGGACCCTGGAGAGACCGGAAGGGCTCTGAATTGAGTGCTATCTTTGCCTCCATTTTTTTTTTTCCAGTTCATTTGTTAATATATAGCCTGTTTGGTTGAAGTCAAACAGAGAGGAACGACTTAAGGATTGGGACAGTCACACAAGGGTGAGGAGGCAAAAATTCTTCCTTGAGCTAGAACTTGATGATTAAGATCCCAGAGAAAGGGAACCGCTGAGAAATGAGCCCCACATTTTGTATGCATATTCCTCCATAGAAATTTACTAATTCATAAGCTTAGCACACACTTTGTAACACAATCAACCACACAGAAAGCAGCTGAAGTCCCTTTTACTAACTTGATAAAAATATTTGTCATTAATGAGTTTAGAATTTTGTCAAATGTTATTTTTGTATCTATTTAGGCAATCACAGTTTTCAAATGTCTGTGAATATGGTGCTTCACATTGTTTGCTTTTTTTCACATGTTAAAGCAACCTTGCAATCCTGGGATACACCACAGTTGATTGCGTTCTGTTACTGCTTTTATACATTGCTGATTGTCTTTGCTTTCATTTTTTTAAGGTTTTTTGGTTTTGTCTGGTTTTGGTATCAGGGTAATGCTGGCCTCATATAATGTGTCAGAAGGGTCCCCTGCTCTTTTCTGGAAGATCTTATGTAGAGTTGGTATTATTTGTTACTTAAATATTTGGTAGAGTCCTTTATATACAAACTTTTAACCATTTCATTGTCTTTGATAGAAAGGGCTGTACAGGATTTCAGTTTCTCTTGATTGAACTTTGGTAGTTTGTGCCTTTTAAGGAATTTCTCCATTTCATCTAAGTTGTTGAATTTATGGC